>NW_005367694.1:2947382-2959399 GCF_000412655.1 Myotis brandtii
TACGACAACCTGTCCAGGACCATCATGGCCTCCATCCAGGAGCGCAAGGATAGGGAGGAGCGGGAGCGGCTGCTGCGCTCTCAGGCCGACTCACTCTTTGGCGACTCGGGCGTCTACGACGCGCCCAGCTCCTACAGCCTGCAGCAGGCCAGCGTGCTGTCGGAGGGCCCCCGAGGCCCTGTGCTGCGCTATGGCTCCAGAGACGACCTGGTGGCCGGGCCAGGCTTCGGAGGCGCCCGCAACCCCGCCCTGCAGACGTCGATGTCCTCGTTGTCGAGCGCAGTGAGCCGGGCGCCGAGGACCTCCTCCTCCTCCCTGCAGGCAGACCTGGTCAACAACAACGCCCCGGGACCCCGGCCAGGGAGTGGCTCCCACAGGTCTCCCCTGCGCCAGGCCCCCCCCTCCCCGCCCAGCACTCCCCGCTCGCCCTCCTACATGGGCCCCAAAGCCGTTGCCTTCATCCACTCGGACCTCCCGGAACCACCGCCCTCGCTGGCTGTGCAGAGGTGGGTGCTGGGGACTCCGCAGGCTTCCTGGCAGGGGGCAGGTGTCTGGCTGGCTGTGGGACCTCTTGGCTGAGCAAATGCGGGTTGTCCAGAAGGCCTGAGGCCACCTGTGGGGTGGACCTTCCCAGCCTGGGGGGTTGTGCCCCTCCAGGGACACCCTGGCATGTCCCAGGGTGTGGCACGATTTGCATCTTAGCCTAAAGATCCATATTCCCCCCAAGCTAGCAGAGACCCGTGCCTGGGGTCCCCCAGGCCTTCTTCCTCAGGAGATGGTGCTGCTGTCCCTGTTCAGGAGGGTGGGCACGCAGCTCCCTGCTCAGAGATGGGGACCTGGGCCCCCACGGGACATAGCAGCATCTTCGGGGCATCTCCCACCGCCTTGAGCACAGGCCAGGGCAGGGAGTCTCGTTGTGGGTGTAACAGGTCCAGCAGGTGGCAGCTGCAGAGGCAGGGATGGAAGCTGAAGGAGGGAGGGCCTCCTGCCCTCATGACTGGGCAGCGAGGTCGTTGCTGGGCAGGCTTTGGGGCAGGAGGGCAGCCCCTCGTTTTCCCAGGAGGCAACAGGGAAGGGGCCGCACAGGCATCACTGGGCTCCCCAGCTCAGGGCACCAGGACCGGGCAGAACCAGGGGCTTGGCTGGTGGTGTCCACCTGGCCGCCCCATGCATGTGGTCTTGCCAGTAGGGGGACTAAGGGTCCTGGGGGTGTGACAGCTGTTCTGACGTCTGTCGGTCCTGTGACAGCACAGCCCTCCCCCTATAGGCTCGATGTGGCCACCCGTCTTCTGGGTGGCACCTTCTGAGCCCAGAGGCGTGGCTAGCCAGGGCTTCGTCTGCATCATCTGTCCTGTTGCCTCACTGGCCTCTGTCCTGCCATGGTCGGTCCCTTGTTCACCGTGTGTCTGCATGTATGTGTTTGCTTTGATGCAGGGACCACCCTCAGCTGAAGAACCCCCCAAGTAAGCTTAACGGGCAGTCCCCGGGCCTGGCCCGCCTGGGACCTGCCGCCGGCCCCCCAGGGCCCTCCACCAGCCCTGCCCGGCACACACTCGTTAAGAAGGTGTCTGGCGTGGGTGGGACCACGTACGAGATCTCCGTGTGAGGAGTGACGGCCACCCATCCGCTGTGGCACCACGGGGACCAGGACCCCCCCAGCGGCTGCCCCCCACCCCCCGACTTCTCTGCCCTGACAGAGGAGGAGGCCCAGCAGGTGTGGACGCATCAGCAGGAGGGAGAACCACGCCTCCACGAGTCTGTCCCTCGGTCTCCACCTGTCCATCCACTTATCTGCTCACGAGGGTGCGGCCAGGCCAGGGGCCACCAGCTACAGGATCTGGGTTGGTGCCCTTGCTCCCATAGGCTGGGCCTCGAGGGTCACGGACTGCATCTGCGTGGACTGCACCCATGTCCCCGCGATTGTCACCAGGCCAGCCCCCACCCAGTCCCTTTATAGAAGGGTCGCTGTGGCTCAGAAACGGACAGAGGGGCCTGGGTCCCTGGCCATCCTCCGGACTGAGGGCCCACCGCCGGGCTGACCCTAACCTGCCGCCTTTCAGGGACCCGCTGGAAACTTCTAGTGTGGTGAGGCCGCTGCTTCTTCGGGGAAGCCAGCCCTGGCCCGCAGCCACCCAGCTCCAGGGCTACTCTGGGTTTTGACAGGTGGATGGACAGACGGACAGACTGCCAGCCGTGGGTGGGGTCCTGGCTCCATGTGTCCCGTCTCTCCCAGCTGGTGGGCGTGTCCCCGTGTCTGCGCTGAGCTGCCATGCCACGCCCCATGTGTTAAAGCTCGGGGCCCCGCGGCCCCACTGCCGGGAAACTCGCTGTCATTGAAGCCTTAACCTCTGCTTTATGCTCTTGTGGTGGCACCGGGGGCAGGTGGGAGCAGGCACAGGCTGGACGCTGCAACAGGGGCTTCTGAGACCAGGGGTCCCTGCCCTGCCAAACGAGATTCCCTACCCCAAGGCACGCGGAGTCGGGGCGCCAGAGCCCCGGCGTCTGCGTGGGAAGCACATGGGGAGGGGGTCAGAGCTCTGCCTGGCGCCAGGGACCCGAGAGTAAGCACACAGCAGCGTTTGCTTGCGTTGTGTCTGTTTTATGTTTTTATATCTACATCTATATATCTATAATTTTATTAAAAAAAGAAAAAGAGTCATTTTGATCCTTTCCTTGAGCAAGGCCAGGGCTGTTGCTGATACTCAGGGGCTCTGGGGTGGGGGTGCGGGGGGGGAGAGCCACCCAGGCTCCAGGAGGTGGAGGCCGGCGGTATGGGATCGGAGGTTCCGTGTGGGCATTTCTGCTGACTTAAGCGGAGTTGGAAGCCTGGGAGGTGGGGGCTGGCCCACAGGTCTTTGGCTGACGAGCGTGCGGCTCCCCTGGGTCTGCGTCATTCCTGGCAGTAACAGGGCTTTTGGAGAAAGACTGGGGCTGCAGCTGCCCCCGGGGCCCCCCAGGAACCCAAGGGCTCGCAGGAGATGGAGGAGGGGATGTAC
The DNA here is from genome assembly GCF_000412655.1 of Myotis brandtii. NCBI lineage: Eukaryota > Metazoa > Chordata > Mammalia > Chiroptera > Vespertilionidae > Myotis > Myotis brandtii. Next base: position 2,950,379 of record NW_005367694.1, read on the forward strand.
CCGGGGCCACCCGCCGGCTGGGGGCCCTGTGGTGGCTGTTGCCATGACCTGCAGCTGCATTTACTGGTCCCTCCACCTCTGCCTGTTAAATGTGTGGAGGGGGAGGCATCGGGAACGCACAGCTTTTCAGGACTCACAGCTGGGCAGAGAGGGGGAGGCAGGGGTTGGCCCCCTGTGGGGGGTACCCCAGACCTTGGACCCTGCACTGGTCAGCCTCATGCTGACCTCCACCTTTCTGCTTCTCTCTCATGGGACGCTGCGGCCCGCAGGGGGCGGATCGGCACTTATAGCCACGGATGGGGGCGTCGTGGCCTGCCCAGGGTGCCCCCCGGCCTGCACCTGTGCCGCCGCCTCGGCCTCCCTGAGGACCACCCACTGCTGCAGGTCCCCTGGAGCCCCGCTGCCGGGGTGCTTCCCCGAGGAGCTGTGTGCCGCCTGCACATGGCTGCCTCCAGCCTTTTCCCCCGCCTCTCGGGGCCCGCGCGGGACACTAAGTAGGCATCTGTGGGAGAGTTGGGAGGCCAAGGCTGCCACGGACCCTGGGGGTGTGGGCTGAAGGGCCAAACCTTGACCGACTCCCTATCCACCGGGGTCCATGACCAGGTGCCCGCCCACCTCAGGAAGTCCCATCTGCTGCAGGGGGTCCAACACCCCAGGTGGGGGCCCTGGAGCTGCTGGGACCTGCATGGCCTTCCTAGGGTGTCACGCCATCACCTGACCTCCCGGCTTGACCAAGCGCTTTAGACGCCACTTCCTCCCCAGGAAGCCCAGGCCTCTGTGTAAGGCTGGGGTGGGGGTCTCAGGTTGCCCCGCAGGTCACTGCACTCCCCCTCCCCGAACCCAGTGCAGATGCCTTAATGTCCTGGAGCCACCAGCCTGCTGAGCCGTCCAGGCCCTGCCTGGGCAGGAGGAGACCAGCCGCCCAGCCCAGTGAGCCCGCTCTGCCCAGGCCCTGCCCGCAGTCTCCACTCCTCCCCTCTGAGGTGGACACTTGGGTGCTCGGCACCTTTCCCTGCTTCGGCAACAGCTCTGCCTCTCCCACTTGGGGGTGAGCAAGCCACAGAGCTCCTATTCTAGAAGGTATTCCCTGCCCCAATTCAATGCCCTAAATAAAATGTTTGGTGTTCACCTCCATAGCTCTCTCCACCAACGTGGTTCCCTGTCCTCTGAGCCTTGGGCAGTGCCAGGAGGCTGGACTGGACAGGGGGGACCCTGGGTTGAGGAGGGCGCAGGAGTGGGGTGGGCGGTGGTGGCCGGGTGGGTGTGGGGAGCGTGGGGTAGTCTACTGGACAGGGACTGTAGTCATGTGCGAGGTCTGAGGTTCAGGCTGAGAACCCGACCCCCGATGAGGGTGGAGGCCTGGGGATGCCCAGTCCTCACTCAGTGGAGACCCTCCTGGTCACACCCTCTGCTCAGGGCCCTCTTGGTGCCAGGGGCAACCTGGGGGCTTGCTGTGGAGGGGCTGCCATCCAGCAGGCAGGTGGGGCATGAAGGCCGAGGTGGGGTGCCACCCCGAGGGACCCCCACTTTAAGATTAGCTTCAGGATGCAGTCAGGTTCCCCCCATCTCCATGGAGACAAGCTCAGACGCTGTGTGTGTCACCACTGTATGTCCAGCCGCAGGCCCAGCCCTCCGGACAGACCCCGCCGCCACCCTTCTCCGAGGCTCCTGGCAGGACGGCGTGCAATGGGGCCTCTGGGCCTCCAGCCTAGAAGGGCAGGAAGTCGTCCACCTCGAGGCGCAGGAATGGGCCCAGCAGGGCCCGGAGCTTCCAGACTGCAGCGCGGCTCAGCAGGGGCGGCACCAGCCCCTCGAAGGGTGTGGGGTCCACCACGTACACGTAGGCGGCGGTGCAGGCCAGCAGGGCGCCCAGCAGCAGCCTCAGGGCCAGCAGCCTGCGGGCGGCGGTGGTCAGGGGGCAGGGGCACCCGTAGGGCAGCCCCGGGGAACTGAACTCTGCCCACACACTCATGCACCACCTACCAGAGCTGGCCTTTGAAGCCCTCGGAGCATCCCAGCTGTGGCAGCGCCTTCTGTGGGGGGAGCAGCTGGTCAGAGCCTGCCCTTGCCTGTGGGATCTGGGTGCTGTGTGTTTCTCCTCCCCAGTCCCAGGATGGGCACCTGCAACCTTGTCTCCCCGGTGAATCTGACCACGTGGCTCCTGGTGGGGCTCCCTCCCTGGGGCCTCTTCCACTGCAGCCCACCTCTCCCCTCCCCAGTTAGGGCCATGACGGGGGGAAATCGGGAGAGGGGCGGGGGCTTACTGATAAGCACAGGTCCTTCCTTGCCTGGGTGCGGCACTGGGCGCGATCCCTGGGGGAGGCGTACAGTCAGGGCCATGGGCACTGCCTACACCAGCCTGGCACCACCCCTGGTCTGGTGCCACGGAACTGGGGAGGGGTTAGGGATTGGTTCATCCCATCCTGAACAGGACACCTGCACCATCCCAGCTCATTGAGCCACCCTTCCCCCCAGCCCCCGACCACACACATCACCCCAGAATCTCCAGCTGAATGTCTTCCATCTGGTCCAGCACGCCCCGGATATCCTTCTTGAGGTTCTAGGGGACAGAGGGGCTCAAGAGTCCTGCACCCCTGACCGATCGCCCTGCCTCCCCCCTCCCCTCCCCCACTCATTTCCTGCCTCCCCCATCCTCTAGGTATTGCTCTTCGGGGACCTACCTGGAGCCCGGTGGCCTGGTTGTTCAGGGCCATGTGTACCTCGGCCACACCATCCCACACCTGGTGGGGGGAAGGCTAGGTCAGGCCCCAAGGCTGTGCCCTACCACGTGGGTCCCCCAGCACCCCTCCCACCCTGGCCAGGTGGGCACCTCGGTAATGGCCATCTTCTTCCTCTCAAAGGACAGTCGGATCTGCTGCAGCTCATTCTGGGGGAGGAGCACAGGATGGGCATGGGGGCGGGGCCACCGGTGGTCAGCTTCTTCCGCCTCCACCCACCTGGGACTTTCCCCCATCCCCCCGGGCCCGTTCCAGGTGCCCACCTGGGACTGCTGCACGAAGGACTCCTCTCCCCGGCACAGCTCCTGCCGCAGCACCTGCAAAGGTGCCCTGTCCTCCAGGGGCCTGGTGCCAGCCTGCTCACGGGGCTGCGGAAGAGCCCTGGGTCAGCCTCAAGGTTGTGGGCGGCCTCTGTGGTCAAGGACTACTTGGGATCAGGAGTGGAGGGTGTGGTGCGTGGCGTCGCAGGGTCCGCCCTGACCATAGCCGAAGTCCTGCTGGACCCTTGCTGCCGCCATGTACTTACCCAGGTCAGGGCTGTACAACTCGAGTGCTCCGGGCACAGCGGCAGGAACTGCTGTCCTGGTCCCAGGAGGGCCCCCAGCTGCTCTCGAAGGTCCTGGTTCTGTCTTTTCTGGGGGTGGGAGGCAGACAGATGGATGGGGCTGCCCATCACAGCTATTTCTTGGGCAGGAGACGGAGGCAGCCCGGGCTGGGGCAGGGGCTTCAGGGCCTGGGGCTGAGGAGGTCCAGCAACAGCTGTGAGCTCATTGCACGGACAGGTGCCAAGCCTGGGGCCAGCCCCGCGGCCCTGGCTGGCGCCTCACTCACCAGCTTCTGGTTCTCCTGCTCCAACTGTAGGAAGGACTGTTCGGCTGGCCCCAGGGGCCCGCTCTGGAGCTGGGAGGAGGCTGGCCTAGGGGAGGCTGGGGTCCCTGCCCCCGGTGACAGGTGCTGGCACGGGAAGGATCTGGGCCCTGAGCTGGGGGCTCCCCCCTGCCTGGATGACCCCTGCTCTCTTCCCGAGTGCAGGGACCAGCCCCACGCCAGCCCTGCCTCCATCTGTCCTGGCCTCGCCCCTGCTGGGTCTCGTGGTCTCTGCCGCTGCATCTCTCCCTCTTCACTTGGGATAAAGCCCCCAGGTCCTTCACTGCCCACGCTGGGCCCCCCGCCCCCTGGCCCCGGGGCTGGGAAAGTTCCGGAAGACTCCACTGAGTGAGTGGAGCTGAGAGGCACCAGGCAGGGCCACCTCACAAACCCCTGGCAGGGTGGCTCGAGGCATCCTCCGTGGCTGCTCGAAGTTGAGGGTTGGGAGCATTGGGGGTGGGAGTGGCCATAGGGTCCCAGGGTTTTCGGTCCCTCCATACTTCCCTATGACCCCTTCCTGACCCCAGGTCCAGGCTCTGGCCTGGCCAGACCTACCACCCTCTGACTGAGGGCCTCCAGGCGTCACAGCTCACAGGTCCGCCTCAGGGCGTTTGTCACAAAGGCCTGGACACAGCTAGGAAGGTCATAATGGGCGGGGCGGTGGCCCGAGCCTGGCTGGCAAGGCCCCTCCCACCACACACCCCTGTCCCTGAAGTGTCCTCCCCTAGTCACCCCTTCTGCATCTTCACCCCACGCACCCTCCCCACTCACCTTAGCTATTTTCTTAAAACATAGAACATAATGCAGACACACGGTTAAAACAAAATCAAACAACAAGGTGTCTGGTGTGACCCTCCCTCACACCTCAGTCCTCCCTGCTGCCCCAGCCCCCACGAGGCTGGTCTGGTCGGCGAGATCCTTCCGGGAGCGGCTCCATGTCCCCCACGGCGGCACCGTGACCTCTCCTCTCTCCCCACGCAGAATAGATCATCCTACCGCCTGGCTTTTTTTACCTAACACATCGCCAGGTTTTATTTTATTTTATTTTATTTTCAGGTTTTACTTATTTTTAAATAAAATAATTTATTGAACGTTCACTTTAACGGTCCCGTCAGGACGACTGTTCTCCTCTGCTACAGGCCCTCACTACTGGCCCTCTGTCTGGCCTCAGGCCTGGCACTGACCATCAGCCACTCCAGCCATGCTGGCTCCCCAGGCACCACTGTCTGTCTAGCAGGGACAGATGAGTGTGGGGATGCTGAGAAGTGGGTGCACCTGCCTGGCTGGGATCCTCTGGGGAAGCAGGGGAAGGTGGAGGGTGTCACTACTGGCCCTGCTACAGGTGGGGAAACTGAGGCACGAGGACACTTAGTCGCTTGCCCGGGGCCACACACTGTTCAGTGATGGATGGGATTGGAGCTAGATCTTCACCGCTTCGGGGGTCTGGTAACCACGGCGGAGCATGTGTCCAGTGGTGGAGCCCGATGGGCCCGTGGTCGGTTCTCCGTCCTTCTCTCCAAGGTTCCATCACGCCATTGGTGGGCCGCACCTCCCCACCCACCGGGGCCCTGTCTCCATGACCTCTTTCTCCGCGCCCGCCCTTGTTTCAGGGAAGTGCATCCTCGAATAACATCTTCCAGAAGGTGGATCAGAGGAAACTCGAGTCCCTGTGCAGCAGCAACGGCCACAGCTGCCTCCTCTCCTGTGCGCCTGGCCCTCTGCAACCTGACTCTGCCCTCCTCACACCAAGAGACAGGGTTCTCTCTTCACCCTGGACTCTGAACCGGCCTGGGAACCACTGGGCCAATGGGTTCTTTTTTTTTTAAAAAAAAAATATTTTTATTGATTTCAGAGAGGAATGGAGAGAGAGAGAGAGAGAAACATCAATGATGAGAGAGAATCATTGATTGGCTGCCTCCTGCATGCCCCACAATGGGGATTGAGCCCGAAACCTGGGCATGTGCCCTGACCGGGAGTTGAACCGTGACCTCCTGGTTCTAGGTCCGACACTCAACCCCTGAGCCACGCCGGCCGGGGGCCAATAAGTTCTTAACATATTGGCTGTTGAACGCTTGTTCAACACATCGAGACATGGGCCCCTGGTCGGTTCTCCGACCGGAGGCCTGCCTTGCAGGGGCTGGGTGAGGCGCCAGCCTGCTCTTTTTATATTTTTTATAAAATAAAATAAGACTTGGCGATGTGTTGGGCCTGACCTCTTGCTGCTCTGGGGACCCTCTGGCGTGGGGAGGCCTTGCTAAGCATCGTCGTCACGGGGACAGAGGCTCTGTCATCTCAACCGGGGCCCAGGGGACCCTCGAAGAATGGCCCTGAGGGCGGCCAACTCGCCGAGCCCTGGGCTGAACCACTTGTCTTAGCCATGATGGTCGGGAATGGCCTGCCACATGGGGGTAGATCACGAGGCCCCTCCTGGGTCTGAGAGCATCTTACTCTGACCTCGTATTTGTTGGGTGTTTTCCCACAGGAGTTCGAGGGGGGCCCGTGGTCCTCGGTGCTGCTGTGCAAGCAGCGGGCTTGGCTGCTGGTCTTTTAAATCCCAGCAATCTGGGTTTAAGTTGACGATGCATCTCGATTGTTCTCTGAGAGCCCCCGTCCTTTTTTTGCGTTTTGCGGAGCGTCTTGTTCTATTTTAGGAATGAAGTGGGTTTTGTTTCCTTCATCCTTTCTATTCTCTGTGGTTCATTTTCTCTATTTGTTCTTGGGACTTCCTAGTAGACACTGTCCTCAGATGCCTGGCTGGCCCACCCCTGTGCAGGGAGGAAGGAAAGAGCAGGCTGGCGCCTCACCCAGCCCCCTGCAAGGCGGGCCTCCGACTGTGGGCAGATGTCTGTTTGCTGCAGCTAGTTCTGCGCGTGGAGCGAGGAGCGTTGGCGAGTTTGCCTGAGCAGTCGTGTGTCACCCGCTACCCCTCAGAGGTGTTGGGTGGTCACTCCAAGCTGCCCCCTAACCAGCCCCAGGTTCCTGCCCTGCCTCATCCACACCCAGGCTGCCCTGCGAAGTCAGCCTCCACTTCCCATCTGAAGTTTGTTGAAATCCCTCGTCTGAAGGTGCCTCTCTCCTGTCCTCTTTGCTGGGCGGGTGGATATACTGCAGGGACCCCCCGTGTGGGCCGCTCACCAACAGAGGAGGTGAGTGCACAGTCCACTGGCCGGGACTGGCTGACACACGTGGGCCCGGCCCCAGGAGTCCCTGCTGTGTCTCCAGGACAGGGTGGCCTCTGCAGCCCTCAACGGCAGGCTCTGGCAGGGGAGGGGTGTGTGTGTGGGGTGAGCCGGGAAGCATGGGCCTGGAGCCAAGTTCAGGCACCAGCTGCCCTCGGAACTGCCGGCCGGGGGTCTGCTCAGCCACCCAGAGAGGAAGGCGCCTCCTCCCCCGCCTGCCGTGGCCTGGGCCCTGCCATTTCTCTAGAATCGCATGGGTCTCAGGCTGTGCTCAGCGCAGAGCATCCCTTCGGGAGAACGGGGGGTGGGGGCCAAGGAAGGCCTCTTGGCTGACATCTGAGGTGAGGCCGCCATGGAGAGGGGGTGTCCCAAAGCCCTGGGTGGCTGGTGTGGGGGAGAAGGTGAGGTGGGGGCTGCTGCCTGTACTCAGCGCCCCTGGGCCCGCCAGATGCCAGTAGTGCCCGGAAAGGCGTGTGGGGAGAGAGGCGGTCCTCATGGAGACTGGTCCCCACGGACCCTACAGTAACAGCAGCGGTAACACAGGCAACCTGGGGGCGGGGTGTGGGGGGGGAGAAGGGGGTGCCTCCTGTCTCCCCAGGGGCATAGGCCAAGCTGAGAGGCCCAGAAGCAGGGGCAATCTCCAGAGGGTTTGAGGAGATGCCTGGGGCTCCTGGGTGACACAGGAGCCTCGGGCCCACCCGTTGCAGCCTCCCTCTGCCTGTGACCCTGGGGATCCTCCCTTCCTGGCCTGCAGGCTCCGCGCTGCCTGACACACCCACACGCTTACCAGGCTGTGTCCCCGAGTGCCGGAGGCTCAGGCCCAGCCCTAAAGACCCCACTTTCCTGAGACCTTCCTTCCTACCCCCTCCCTGGTGCCCTAAGCTGGAGAAGGCCCCGAGGGATAGGGAGTTGGGGCTCTCAGAGGGAGAGGGTGCTGGGGTCCATTGTTGTGGTGGCATTTCCCAGAATGGGGACAGATACTCTAATGTATGCAAAGCACCCAGAAAATCATGGGGGTCCGGCATGGGGGTAGCTCCAGGATGGGGTCCTGGGCAGGCAGAATTGCTGGCCACGGGTGGAAGGTTTGGCTCCTGCACAGGGCGGGGAGCACCAGGCCATGCCCCCCTGCCCCCCTCCCACCTGCCCGCCCATTGCCAGGTAGTGCTTTACCCTGCCTGCCCGTTGCCATTGCAGCTGCTTCCTGCCTAAGTTGCTGTGACCCCCAGTGGCCGCTGGGAGCCAGGGGCTCTTAAGCAGGGCTTGGGCCAGGGAAGAGGGACTGGAGGCCCACCCCTTCCTGCCCCGAGCGAAGCACACCTGCCTGGATTCACTGTGGCCTCAGCATTCAATGCCCCACGCTCATGTCCGAAGCTGAGAAATAGGTTTGGAGCAGATGGAAGTCGGGATCGCTGAGCCAGCCCCTCAGGAAAAGTCCCATCTCTGTGCCTCCAAACCTGGGCTCCTGGCCCAGACCCTCCCCCTCTAGTCCTCAGGGCCACCTTGCGTGTCCCTGAGCCCCTCAGGCTCCCTGAAGCCACCTGGGCTGGGGGTCCCCCTTACCTGGGCTTTCGGGTTATTCTTGACCCTCAACCCCCTGCCAGAGCCAGGGGATGAGCTGTCCTTTGTGCTGCGTGTAACACACAGTGGGTGACCCGTGGCTGGGCTCATGGTTGTTTTGCACCTACCAGGTACCCCCAACTCACTCAGCCAGGAGGATGGGCAGACCCACTGGGTGTGAGAGACGGGGCAGCCTGTGGAGTGCCCACCCCATCCCAGGGCCAGAGGGCAGGCACATGCCTTGTTCTCTGAGTGCCAGGTGGCTCCCCTTCCCCGCCTGTGGGGCAGCCCTGCAGGATGGAGAACTGGCTGGGTGGGCCCTGGGGGTGGGAGTGCAGGTGAAGGTCAGAGGAAGGTCAAGGGCTGTGCCCGGAGGTGCTCCCAGAGTGGCCCCATTTCTGAGGCTGAGATGGGGGTCGTGCTCCTGTGTCTGCCGTGTCCCCGTGTGGCTGATCGGCTCCCAGGGCACGGGCCATGGCAGGCCATTTGTTTTCCCTTCCTGGGTGACTCTCTGAAGACCGCTGCTCATTTTTTATTTAAGGATCAGGGAGATAATAGGAATGTCAGGGAAATCCTCTCAGGGGCACACAGCACCAATAAATTACCATCCGCTGGGGCGCCGGGGACGCCAGGCCGGGAAGGAGGCCGTGCTGGGGGCTGCCAAGGCTCCTGTGCTCCAG
>NW_005367694.1:2961067-2963462 GCF_000412655.1 Myotis brandtii
AAGTTTGTTGAAATCCCTCGTCTGAAGGTGCCTCTCTCCTGTCCTCTTTGCTGGGCGGGTGGATATACTGCAGGGACCCCCCGTGTGGGCCGCTCACCAACAGAGGAGGTGAGTGCACAGTCCACTGGCCGGGACTGGCTGACACACGTGGGCCCGGCCCCAGGAGTCCCTGCTGTGTCTCCAGGACAGGGTGGCCTCTGCAGCCCTCAACGGCAGGCTCTGGCAGGGGAGGGGTGTGTGTGTGGGGTGAGCCGGGAAGCATGGGCCTGGAGCCAAGTTCAGGCACCAGCTGCCCTCGGAACTGCCGGCCGGGGGTCTGCTCAGCCACCCAGAGAGGAAGGCGCCTCCTCCCCCGCCTGCCGTGGCCTGGGCCCTGCCATTTCTCTAGAATCGCATGGGTCTCAGGCTGTGCTCAGCTCAGAGCACCCCTTCGGGAGAACGGGGGGTGGGGGCCAAGGAAGGCCTCTTGGCTGACATCTGAGGTGAGGCCGCCATGGAGAGGGGGTGTCCCAAAGCCCTGGGTGGCTGGTGTGGGGGAGAAGGTGAGGTGGGGGCTGCTGCCTGTACTCAGCGCCCCTGGGCCCGCCAGATGCCAGTAGTGCCCGGAAAGGCGCGTGGGGAGAGAGGCGGTCCTCATGGAGACTGGTCCCCACGGACCCTACAGTAACAGCAGCGGTAACACAGGCAACCTGGGGGCGGGGTGTGGGGGGGGAGAAGGGGGTGCCTCCTGTCTCCCCAGGGGCATAGGCCAAGCTGAGAGGCCCAGAAGCAGGGGCAATCTCCAGAGGGTTTGAGGAGATGCCTGGGGCTCCTGGGTGACACAGGAGCCTCGGGCCCACCCGTTGCAGCCTCCCTCTGCCTGTGACCCTGGGGATCCTCCCTTCCTGGCCTGCAGGCTCCGCGCTGCCTGACACACCCACACCCTTACCAGGCTGTGTCCCCGAGTGCCGGAGGCTCAGGCCCAGCCCTAAAGACCCCACTTTCCTGAGACCTTCCTTCCTACCCCCTCCCTGGTGCCCTAAGCTGGAGAAGGCCCCGAGGGATAGGGAGTTGGGGCTCTCAGAGGGAGAGGGTGCTGGGGTCCATTGTTGTGGTGGCATTTCCCAGAATGGGGACAGATACTCTAATGTATGCAAAGCACCCAGAAAATCATGGGGGTCCGGCATGGGGGTAGCTCCAGGATGGGGTCCTGGGCAGGCAGAATTGCTGGCCACGGGTGGAAGGTTTGGCTCCTGCACAGGGCGGGGAGCACCAGGCCATGCCCCCCTGCCCCCCTCCCACCTGCCCGCCCATTGCCAGGTAGTGCTTTACCCTGCCTGCCCGTTGCCATTGCAGCTGCTTCCTGCCTAAGTTGCTGTGACCCCCAGTGGCCGCTGGGAGCCAGGGGCTCTTAAGCAGGGCTTGGGCCAGGGAAGAGGGACTGGAGGCCCACCCCTTCCTGCCCTGAGTGAAGCACACCTGCCTGGATTCACTGTGGGCTCGGCATTCAATGCCCCATGCTCATGTCCGAAGCTGAGAAATAGGTTTGGAGCAGATGGAAGTTGGGATCGCTGGGCCAGCCCCTCAGGAAAAGTCCCGTCTCTGTGCCTTCAAACCTGGGCTCCTGCCCCCAGACCTTCCCCCTCTAGTCCTCAGGGCCACCTTGCGTGTCCCTGAGCCCCTCAGGCTCCCTGAAGCCACCTGGGCTGGGGGTCCCCCTTACCTGGGCTTTCGGGTTATTCTTGACCCTCAAACCCTGCCAGAGCCAGGGGATGAGCTGTCCTTTGTGCTGCGTGTAACACACAGTGGGTGACCCGTGGCTGGGCCCATGGTTGTTTTGCACCTACCAGGTACCCCCAACTCACTCAGCCAGGAGGATGGGCAGACCCACTGGGTGTGAGAGACGGGGCAGCCTGTGGAGTGCCCACCCCATCCCAGGGCCAGAGGGCAGGCACATGCCTTGTTCTCTGAGTGCCAGGTGGCTCCCCTTCCCCGCCTGTGGGGCAGCCCTGCAGGATGGAGAACTGGCTGGGTGGGCCCTGGGGGTGGGAGTGCAGGTGAAGGTCAGAGGAAGGTCAAGGGCTGTGCCCGGAGGTGCTCCCAGAGTGGCCCCATTTCTGAGGCTGAGATGGGGGTCGTGATCCTGTGTTTGCCGTGTCCCCGTGTGGCTGATCGGCTCCCAGGGCACGGGCCATGGCAGGCCATTTGTTTTCCCTTCCTGGGTGACTCTCTGAAGACCGCTGCTCATTTTTTATTTAAGGATCAGGGAGATAATAGGAATGTCAGGGAAATCCTCTCAGGGGCACACAGCACCAATAAATTACCATCCGCTGGGGCGCCGGGGACGCCAGGCCGGGAAGGAGGCCGTGCTGGGGGCTGCCAAGGCTCCTGTGCTCCAGATGGGTGACTGGACGTG
>NW_005367694.1:2971787-2973360 GCF_000412655.1 Myotis brandtii
TCTCTCTCTCTCTCTCCATTCCTCTCTGAAATCAATAAAAATATTTTTTTTTTAAAAAAAAAAGAACCCATTGGCCCAGTGGTTCCCAGGCCGGTTCAGAGTCCAGGGTGAAGAGAGAACCCTGTCTCTTGGTGTGAGGAGGGCAGAGTCAGGTTGCAGAGGGCCAGGCGCACAGGAGAGGAGGCAGCTGTGGCCGTTGCTGCTGCACAGGGACTCGAGTTTCCTCTGATCCACCTTCTGGAAGATGTTATTCGAGGATGCACTTCCCTGAAACAAGGGCGGGCGCGGAGAAAGAGGTCATGGAGACAGGGCCCCGGTGGGTGGGGAGGTGCGGCCCACCAATGGCGTGATGGAACCTTGGAGAGAAGGACGGAGAACCGACCACGGGCCCATCGGGCTCCACCACTGGACACATGCTCCGCCGTGGTTACCAGACCCCCGAAGCGGTGAAGAGCTAGCTCCAATCCCATCCATCACTGAACAGTGTGTGGCCCCGGGCAAGCGACTAAGTGTCCTCGTGCCTCAGTTTCCCCACCTGTAGCAGGGCCAGTAGTGACACCCTCCACCTTCCCCTGCTTCCCCAGAGGATCCCAGCCAGGCAGGTGCACCCACTTCTCAGCATCCCCACGCTCATCTGTCCCTGCTAGACAGACCGTGGTGCCTGGGGAGCCAGCATGGCTGGAGTGGCTGATGGTCAGTGCCAGGGCCACCTGACCAGACCCTCACTGGGTCCAGAATCCAGGATGCCGGCCCACCTTGCTCTTCACTCTCTGGCCCAAACCAGCTCTTGCTGGGAGTGGACAGTGCTGGGCCGTGAGCTCCAGGGGCCCGTCCCTGCACCCGGGAAACAGGCCCAAAGGGGTTGAATGAGAGACTGGGTGCCAGGTGAGGGGCAGAGACCTTGAGTGGCCACAGGCGGCTGGTGTCCTAGTATCCCTTGGCACCAATGAGCTGGGGCCATCAGGACTGCGTGCCCTCGTCCTCTCTGGGGAGGCCACGGTGTGGGTTCCAGGATTCACCACCAGATGGCGCCACAACCCCGCAGACTGGCTGCAGACTGCGCTGGACCGGGTGCCCCTGACAGTCCCGGGGATGGAGGAGGAGCCAGGGGTGGGTCAGCCCTGACTGGCGCTTCCAGCAAGGTAGGAACAGTGCTGGGGGTGGGGGAGAAGCTCCCACCCAAATTGGATCTGTGGTTGGCTTGTTGCTTTCACCCCACTGTTGACACTGGGACTTATGCTGGCACCCCTCAGGGGCCCCTTGCCTGTCCCCTCCTAAGGGGCTGGGGCTCAGGGCTGGCGGGCCCCATGTTGTCTTGTCTGTCAGTGGGCAGCTGGTGTGAGGGGCTTTCACTGTTGGGTCCTTTGTTTGAAGGTGGGTCAGCCGAGTCCAGCCTGCGAACCCTCGCAGCGAATTCAGTCCACAGACGGGGTCGGCGTCCACCCAGTTACCCACCAGCCCACCCAGCAAGAGGCACGATAGCTCACCCCCTAGCTAACTCCTACCACCACACCCACCAACCAGCTGGCTTACAAACTGGCCAGTCAAACAGCTGGTCACCCCTCCCGCTCCC
>NW_005367694.1:2974555-2976089 GCF_000412655.1 Myotis brandtii
GGGGGGGGGGGGGGGGGCGGTGACTCCACACAACCAGGGGCCAGGGCGGGAGAGGAAGCCTCAAGGGAAGGAGGGGCTGGCCTGGCTGAGTCACATAAGGAGGGGGCCAGAAGGAAGCCCCCAGCCTGGCTCGGGGGAGAGGGGGGAGGTCTTCCTGGGATCAGCTCCCAGAGGCCTTCAATCAGCAGACTCGGGCGGGGTCTGTCCTCTCCTGTGGACGGGGGTTCTCGGGCTGAGCTGGGCTCTTGGCCTCAGATCTGGCTCTGCCGCCCCTGAAATCCCTTTTCTGCCCGACTCTGAGGTGCCCAGGGTCCAGCCAGGCTGGGCAGGAGCAGCCCCCGCCTCCAGCAGGCCTGTGCGGTGCCCCCTACTCCACGGGGCCTCGGAGCTCAGGGTTCTTAGAATGGGCCTGGGGGCCCGGGAGGAGGCTCACGGTGAACCCCTCGGGCTGGTTGAGGTCTGTGGAGGGAAGGCAGGGGAGGCCCCACCATCCACACACACACAGGTTGTTGTCACAGGCCAGCAGCTCCCTACCTCCCACCACAGGGACGCGGACCATCAGCACGGGCACCCCTTCCCCCCGGAGTTGGGGGGCAGGCAGCTGCCTCATCACCCATTTTCCAGGTAAGGACACAGGTTCATAGAGGCAAAGGGCTTGTCGGGGGTCACACAGCAGGTGAGCAACAGAGCAGGTGAGTCAAGGGCCTGGGGGTACTCAGAACCGCCCCCTCCTGCCAGGGGCTGGATTGTGACTGCGTCCTGGCATCTAGGGACGAGGGCCAGGGCCTGACCAACAGGTGGGGGCTGGGCCAGGGAGGAGGAGGGCACTGCCCTGGGGAACATAACGGGGTCCACTCCTGGGGGAGGGGGGAGCCCTCCCTGCTCCGTCCCACCGGGGCTGCAGCCGTGATCCTGACAGGAGGGGCGGTGCCCAGAACCTTAAAGTGCGCTTTTCTAAGTCATCACCTTCAGCTCACTTACAGTAAACACTAGGCTATTTTTTCCTTTTCCAATAATTGGACTTATTTATTTTTAACTAAGATTAAATGTTCTCTGTGAGTTTAAGATATAACGCTGTCCTGTCAGGCCTGGTTAAACCTCTCTCTCTTCTTGCCTCCCAGGCACCGCCCACCAGGCAGGCACCGCCCACCAGGCACCCTTTAATACAGTTCCAGGGACCGCCCACCAGGCAGGACAGCCCACGAGGCAGGGAAGGGGCCCGCAAAGATGTTGCTTCTCTGGAAAACTCTGGGTTCTGGAAAATAGTTTTCATTGTCACCATGAACATAACCATCATTTCCGTAACCACCATCATGATCACCTCCATTACCACCACCTCCACCACCACCACCACCACCACCTCCATCACCATCACCACCTCCACCAGCTCCACCACCACCATCACCACTTCTACCACCACCTCCACCACCTCCACCACCACCACCACCTCCACCATCACCACCATCACCATCACCATCACCACCACCACCACCACCACCACCACCTCCACCACCATCACCACCACCACCATCAC
>NW_005367694.1:2976440-2983294 GCF_000412655.1 Myotis brandtii
ACCACCAATACCACCACCATCATCACCACCATCACCACCATCATCACCACCACCATCATCACCACCACCTCCACCACCACCATCACCACCTCCACCAGCTCTACCACCACCACCTCCACCATCACCACCACCTCCACCACCACCATCACCACCTCCACCACCACCATCATCACCACCACCTCCACCACCACCACCTCCACCACCACCATCACCACCTCTACCAGCTCTACCACCACCACCTCCACCATTACCACCACCACCACCACCTCCACCACCACCATCACCACCTCCACCAGCTCTACCACCACCACCTCCATTACCACCACCACCGTTACCACCAATCTCCACCAGCATCACCTCTATCACTACCATCATCACCTCCACCTCTATAACTACCACCTCCACCTCCTCCCACCCCCACTCCCACCCAACCTCCACAATTACCACCTTCACCACCACCACCACCACCTCCATCGCCATCACTATGATCAAAGCTTTGGCACTGCCTGGTAGGGCTGCTCCCCCGTGAGTATGCCCTGGGCCCTGGGCATGACCCAACCCTCTCTCCAGCTCCCTGTAGGGCCCCCGAACACCAGACTAGGCGGGTGGCCCACTCCAATGTCCACACCCAGCCTTATGCCTGCCAGCCTCTCTGAGACCCGCGGGTTGGGGTACACCCTGGCACCAAGGCCAACTGGGAGAATTGCATTGGGAACACTGTCACGTGCCCTCCACATAGCAGGTGCC
The DNA here is from genome assembly GCF_000412655.1 of Myotis brandtii. Lineage (NCBI taxonomy): Eukaryota > Metazoa > Chordata > Mammalia > Chiroptera > Vespertilionidae > Myotis > Myotis brandtii. The sequence continues at coordinate 2,977,188 of NW_005367694.1, forward strand.
CACCAACGGCCCTGTTGTCCCCAAGTAAACCCCAGCTTCCAGCTCTGGGCTCCTCAGGCCTCACTGACCACTCAGCCCACTGAGTCTCCAGTGTCCTCAGGAGCTCTGGCTTCCATTGTGACCACTGACACAGGAGGGCCACAGGAGCCGCTCCTGGCGCGCACAGGCCACTGTGAGGACAGGAAAGCAGTGCCTGCGGCCGACTGGGGCTCGGACCCTCAGTGGGGCCACAGCTGGCATGTGGGTAACATTATGTGACCCCAGCGACCTAGCACCACGGTGGGTGCGAGCTCCCAGCTCACTTCTCGATATTCTCAGCAAGTTGACGTGGGAAGGCCACCCTGTGGACACTGGGCCCTGGCCCCTCCTCCCTGGCAGTGTTCTGTGGCCCTTCCTGGCCTGCTGTGCAGAGAGCGTCCACCACCCTCATCTCACAGCTGAGCTCAGAGGCAGGAGACTGGCACAGTCATGTTCTGGCCACCTCGCCGAGTGGCAGGCTCTTCTTGGTTGACACTTACTCAGCCACTTCAAACAAACGCCCAGCTCTGAGCCCAAGGTCAAATGGCTGGGGTAGGGCCCCTTCTGAGGCCCTAGGGCAGTGGTTCTCAACCTTCCCAATGCCGCGACCCTTTAATACAGTTCCTCATGTTGTGGTGACCCCCAACCATAAAATTATTTTTGTTGCTACTTCATAACTGTAATTTTGCTACTGTTATGAATTGTAATGTAAATATCTGATATGCAGGATGTATTTTCATTGTTACAAATTGAACATAATTAAAGCATAGTAATTAATCACAAAAACAATATGTAATTATATATGTGTTTATATAAACACATGGTCTTAGGCGACCCCTGTGAAAGGGTCGTTCGACCCCCAAAGGGGTCGCAACCCACAGTTTGAGAACCGCTGCCCTAGGGGATTGTCCCTGCCTCACCCTGGGCAGGAGAGACTATATGGAGTGCATTAAACTCCCTTGTGTTTGGGAAATATCCTATATGATAAAAGCCTAATATGCAAAATGACCAAACAGCAGAACTACCAGTCCCAGGGGGGGGGGCTGGCGGCCCCCCCCCCCCCGCCGCCCCGAGTGCATGAATTTTCGTGCACCGGGCCTCTAGTTAACAATTAAAAATCTTAAATCTCTGTGACACTCCGATGGCCAGATAATTAATATAGGCGCAGATAATAATTACTTAATGATTAACAACTATGCTTAATAGTTTTCAGCATAATTGTGATAAAGAGAAAGTTAAATGAAAAACCATCAAAATTGCTGATGCCCAGCACAGTTCGGGCACCTTGGTGCTGCGGGGTGGCCAGGCCATCTAAGCTGGGGCATGACTCTGGGGCACCCCTGGGCTGCCCATGTCCAGGACCTGCACCCCAGGGGCAGGTGTTTTCTCCATGCGGAAGGTGAGGACCTCACACCCCCCTGCAGAGAGGTGGGGGTCTTGCCCAATCACTGGCCAGGTAGGCAAAGCCTGTCTTCCTTCCTGGGGGATGGGGAGGCATATGGAATAGCCATAGAATTGGTCAGTGGGTCCAGAACTCTCTATCCCATACCTGTAGGTGTCCTGGGCCTCAGGGCTGGTAGGCAGGGGCATCTTCTGCCTCTGAGGGCCAGTCCCTGGTCCTCCTACTGCCCGCAGCCCCTTTGGGAGCACCCACCCACCATCAGATTTACCCTGCCATGCCCTTGGGATCTGGCCCAAGGATGCGCTATCCATCAATTCTCACTAAAGTGTGAGTGGTTGCTCTGTGCTGCCCTAAATTTCTAGGCCTGCAGTCTGATGAGTTTAGCAATGAAGCCTTCACCTACAGGAAGAGAAAGAGGGCCATTCCAGGCAAAAGAGGCCTGGCACCCGCTGCCCTGAGCCTATGGACTTGGCCAACCCTGGTCAGTGGGTCAGAAGATGCCAGGAGCCCTGGTAGGGGCAGGATTTGGGGAACCTGCTGACCTTCACATGAATCGTTTTTTTCTGGTCCTGGTTCCTGGCCCCATCTGGCCAGACTCAGCTGACACCTGACCTTGGCCTCCCAGCAGGACCATCCTGTTTGTGCCCCTCCCCCGAGTCCTCACAGCTTCCAGAGCCCCCACAGCCACCTTGCCCCTGACAGCCTGCCCCAAGGCCATGATGGACAGAGTGGTGCCTGGCACCTGATGGTGGGCCAGGAGCAGGTAGGCGGCCACTTAAACTGCTGTTCCAGCTTTGCTGAGAGTTTGAAGTTTTTCAAAGCAAAATCTTAAGAAAAGGTGGCGTCTGGAGAGACACAGCAGTGAAGGTGGCAGCGCCACGGGGAGGCTGGGCAGGGAACCTGCATTGCTCAGGCCACGTGGTCGCCATGGGTGATGGGCGAGCAGGTGTGGATCCTGCTTCCATGACCCACCTCCCGTTTTGGAGAGGGCCACCTCGCTCGTTGCCCCTACATGGGTACACTGAGCCCCTGAGAGGGTCGGCGCTGGCCCTCTAGGCCAGGCCCTCAGGTCCAGACCCTCTGGACGTCTGTCGGGGTCACTGCTCTGGAGCGCCTTGGCCAGCGCTGCCTGTTAGCCTGTCACAGCGCTCAGTTCTGAGGTCAGAGGCTCTGAGGTCGGTATCGGGCTCACAGCGCCTCTGGGCCTGTTTGCTCACCCTCCTCCTGTGCCCAGCAAATGTCCTTCCTGGCACAGGAGTTGGCTGTCCACCCATTGAGCACCCAGTGGACCACACAGTGGGGTGGGCAGCTCTGCCCACTGCTCAGCCTCCCTGACTCCTGTCATCCCCCTGCCCCTGGCCTCCTTCATTGGCCCAGGAGGGGCTGGTGATCTCGGGGAGGAGGGCTCCCAGATGCACCCCAACCAGCAGAGCCGGGAGGGAAAAAACAGGCTTTCCAGGCGGCCAGGAGGGGCCTGGTCCCAGGCTCTGTTATTGGGGCTGCCCAGCCCAGGCCTCAGTCTCCTCATCTGTAAAGTGGGTTTGGGCACTGTCGTTGGGTGCTGAGGTTCCTGTTATCAGGGGTCCTTGGGGCCCAAGCCAGTCCTGAGGGCAGCCTCCCCGTGGCCCCTAGGGTGGGGGTTCTGGTTGTGTCCCTGGCTACTGCTTCCATGTCTCTGTGAGGACCCTGAGTCCACCATGGGGCTCAGGGTCAGAGTGTAGAAGATGGAGGCACTGTGTGCTGAGCTGGCCTGGTCCCTCGGCTGCCTCTCCCTTCTCAGAAGGGGCAGGGGGAGGGGATAGTGGGAGAGAGGGCAGGCTCCTGGGGGCAGAAGGCCAAGGCCATGAGCTATCATTACTCAGACACACTTGCTGTCGTCAGTGAATGTCCCGTGGACCCTGACTCTGCTCCTCAAAGGTGGGGTCAGAGGCTGGGGAGGGCGCTCCCGTGACTGCCCTCAGAAGGTGGGGCGTGGGCACTCGCAGGCTCAACCAGCGTCCAGGGCGGAACAGGGGCCCCAGGCCATGGCATTGATCGTCCTTGAGCCCCTGCCCAGGACCTGGACACAGCTGGGGTCCTGAGCACCCAGGGATCACCCGCCTTCAGCCTCGCAGACCCTCCTGGGGGCTGGACTACTCCCCCATTAATCATCAGGGATTCAGGGTGAGACCAGGAAATTTATTGGTCTGCCTAATTAGGCCTCTTCATTAATAATGCATCCCTGCTAATGACCTTCTCTCTTTTGTGGCATTAAACCTGTCATCGGGCTGGTGGGTGGTGGGAGGCAGCCGGGGCAGCCGGTGAGGCTTGGGGTCCCCAGGAGTGAGGGGGCTCTGGGAGGCTGGGTGGAGGGCCATGTGCAGAATCCCTGGCTCCTGGCATGGTTCTGAGAAGCTCTGAGGGCGGGCAGGGGGTGGTGGCCTGGCCTGGAAGAGAACTTGGTGGGGACTGGGCAGGGAGCCCACATGAGCCTCTGGGTCCTCTGGTCAGTGGGCAACGTCGGGGCGGTGCTGGGGCGGCCCACACCCCGGAGCCCGAGGCCTGGGGATGGTGGTGATGTTAACGGACAGATTTGGGGAGAAGGAGTCTTGGACCGCATGTTCAGGGCAATCCTGTGAGGTGACAGGAGAAATAATGTGGCAATGCTTCCTACGGGTGGGCCTGGGCATTGGGGGTATTCTTACCCCATTTTACAGATGAGGAAACGGGCCGGGGAGGGGAGGGACCAGCACCATCCAAGATCCAGATGGGGACGTGGCTACTGGGGAGGGACCTGTCCCTGCCTGGCCCCTACACCAGTCAACCCTGCCCCATAGGCGGAGAGTCAGGCTTGGCGGGGGCAGAGGACACATTGACTCGGCGTGGGGGGCAGTGAGGACATGGTTGACCCTGGGGGGAAAGTGTGTTGGGGGGAGTCTCAGGCCAGGGCCCAAGGACACCCCACCTCTGGGTTAGGTAGCAAGGGGTCTAGTTCACACCACGCCCTCTGCAGCCAGCAAAGAGGAGTCCTCCATCAGGCACGCTCACGAAAGTTCTCAGACTTAATTAAAATCAATCTCCAATTATTCAAAAGCCATTGATTTGGGTCTCGACTGATGGGGAGAATATGATCATCGTTACGGGAAACGTCAATATTAGAGCGGCGAGCGTTGTCTCGGGCACAGAGCAGCCCACGTGCAGGACCCACTTCCAGACCCTCCCGGGAGGGACAGCCCTGCCGCTCCCCCAGTGACGTCCCACAGGGGCCACCTCCTGGCTGAGCCCCAGGAGCTCAGAAACCGAGGCTGTTGGGAGGCTCAATGGTTTCCAAAAAGTGAGTCTCTCTGGGGTGGCCGCAGTGGATGTTCCGTGAAGATGGCCGATATCATGTGGCGGGGCCCTCTTGCTGCTGCAGTGGGAACCCCTGGCTGAGTCTCACTGGGGACCCCTGATTGGGTGCAGGAGAGAAGGGTCTCATGGCCTCAATATAAACTCCTCCCACTCACAGGTTTTGGGGCCTGGGCTCAGCCTGGGGGCCTGGCAGGCAACAGGTGTTCGGTGAACAGCATCAGTCACCTGGACCTCTGTGCTCTTCTCAGCTCAGACCCTCAGCTTAGCCTCCGCAGAGGAGTGAGGATGGAGAGGAGGATGCATCAACAGAGGTAGAACATCTGGGAGGAGGGAGGTGACTCTGTGTGTGGGCTGGGAGAAGTGGCTTAGACCAGAGAACCGTGGGTCCTGGTCTGGCCTTGGAGTCGTCAGCCTGTCCTGGGGCTGAGGGGCAGCCAGACTGTGGGGTTCCCAGGGCGGGCCTAGGGCGGAGGGAATCCGAGGGGATAGTTAAGGTGGAGGAGGAGTAACTGGGTCTATGTTGTAAGCCACCCAATCTACCAGTAGTTGGATGTTTTTCCTTAGAGAAACACATATAAAATCTTTAACTCGCCTGCCCTCAAAATAAAAAGTTGCATAAAACACCTCCCACCAGTGCAGAAGCTCTAAACTCTCTCGTGATTCTCTGTTGTGGGTGGAGAGGCAACAGCTTGAGGAGTGGGAGTGGGGGAGATGAGGGAGGGAGGTGGTGGTGAGTCACAGCGCTGGCTGCAGAGGCCCAGCCCTGGGCCATGCGTGGGCAGGAGGTCAGGGAGCAAGGCCCGCGTGCCTTTGGTGGGTGGGCCTGAGGGGCGGGTGGGGATGGAGGATTTGAGGACAGTTGGGACCCCCACTGTCCCCAGTCCTCTCAGCCTCCCTTGCGCACCTGGACCAAACCTTCCCTGGAATTCCTCCGTGTCCAATAGCCGAGTGTCCCATAGATGCAAGTTGATGTGACTGTTGCAGTAAAACCAGGCTGGTGCAGCCTGGGGGGCAGCCAGCTGCACACAGGGAGGGCACCCAGCCTGTGCCATGGGTGGGGGGCTTTGCTGGGCCATGCACTTGGGGCCCAGCCTGGAGGGAAGTCACCCCTCCTGTGAGCTCTGGGCCTCCAGGTCCTCGCACACCAGAGGGGAGCCTGCATTCTCCCCACTGATGCTTCCTGTTCCAATGACATGAGAAAAATGAGACAATGCATAAAATTAGAGAAAGGAAAGTGAGGCCCCTGTCACCTCAGAACTGGGTGTCCCTTTCCCTGTGTTGTCCTCCTGGGAGCCTGCCTTGGGCTCTGCCTGGGGGTTAGGGTGCTCTCTGAGGCCTCTGGGGGGGGCTGGGGGGT
>NW_005367694.1:2983333-2989670 GCF_000412655.1 Myotis brandtii
ATAGTGAGGAGCCCCTTGTCCTCAGGGCGGGCAGCACGGTTGTTCTTCAGGACCAGCAGTTCCAGGAGGAGCCCCAGGGCATGAGGTGGGGTGGGGAAAGGGCTGGACAGGGTGGGTTCTTACCCTTATGGCTCCACTGTCCGAGTGGCCGAGGGGGTCATGCCTGGTTTGCTTGTCCCCCCTGAGTCTTGGTTCCATTCCTGGAGCAATTGGCAGGGTGAGGAGTGGGTGGAATGGACAAGAGAGAAGGCCCCTCTGGGGAGCTCCATGGAGGTCACCATGTGGTACTGTCCTCCCTCTGGGCTAGGCTCCCCCATGGGGCCTGGGGGACCCCGAAGGTGGGAGTGGCTCTGGCCAAGGGTGGTGTTCAGGATGGGTGTGGCTGTGCCGGTGGTGGGGTGGGCTCAGGGGTGGGGCCAGGGCAGGTCTCTGGTATGTGGTGGTGCTGGGGCCGGTCTCCCCTCCACAGCTTGTAGGAACATATCCACTTGCCCTCCTGCCCCCCGGGTCCAGCTCGGTGCCCCTGAGGGGCTGGGGAAGTGTGTGTGTTAGGAGATGGAAACAGGTCCCCTGCTTCCTGCTGGGGACACCCCACAACTTGGCGTCTGCGGGGAACAAGGGGCCACCTCCTCTGTCCCCTCTCGCATGGGCCTGGCCCCAGCACCCCCTGTGCATTCGGTTACTTTCTGCGCCCCTCCCTGCAGTGCAGCAGCAGCTGCTGTTTGCAGAGCAAATCCGGGCGTGTTTGTTTAGCGAGATTGCCTCTGCCGGCGCTGCCCCCCGGGACAGGCCAGGCGTGGAGGGGGGAGTGCACGCACCGAGGGCCCAGGGAGGGATCCTGCTCCCTGCCGGCCAGTCCGGAGGTGGCGACGCTGCAGCCAGCCCAGAGCACTGGATGTGAGGCGGCCACCCCTAGTGGGGTGCCTGACCCCCCCAAATCGGGTCCTTACACAGTGACCCTATTGGTCGATGTCCAAGGGCTCTGAGATGCTCATAGAAGGGCCTGTCCTGGGTCAAGGTCAAGAGGGACAGCCTCCTTCCCTGGGGGACGAAGACCCAGACCAGGGGCGCTGGAGGAGTGGGAGGTGGCAGGTGTGGACAGCAGACATACATGCTCTGGGGGCCTCATTAGGGGCCGGGTGGGGCCAGCCTGTGGCCAAAATATGACTCTGGAGCCAGGGACACCGGGTTCATGTCCTCATTTCTGCCATTTGAAACGGGAGGACCTTGGGCAGCTGGGTCTCCATGTCTGAGCCAGGGGGCAGGGGACAAAGAGGAATCTGCCTCACAGGGAGGATGAGCAGGAAGCTGGCTACACACGGTCTGCGCCCTAGGCGTCCCCAACAAATAGCTCCCAGGGAGCAGGTTGGGGGGGCGGGCGGTGCATCCAGGGGACACATCCAGCCCTCTTTTGAGCATCCCACTTGAGCACCAAGACCCCACCTGCACAAAGGTCCCTGTGGCCCCACCCCCTGAGCGTGGTCAGTGCAGGATTACTGCACCCCTTATCTACTCAGAGGGGGCCCAGGGGGTGTTTCATCCCCACCCATCAGTGTTCAGATAAAGTAGCTACAATCTTGAGGTCACTCCCTATCCTTTTTTCTGGAAAAGACACCCAAGAGGGAATCTGCCTGGAACTTCAGGGTGCTTCAGGTGGCCCTATTTTCTCTTCTTCTTCTTTTTTTTTTATTTCTCCCCTGAGGATATTTTTCCATTGATTTTTAGAGAGAGTGGAAGGGAGGGAGAGAGACACAGAGAGAGAGAGACACATCGATTGGTTGCCTCCTGCACGCACCTGGACCAGGGCCGGGGATTGAGCCTGCAACCGAGGCACATGCCCTTGACTAGGAATCGAACCCAGGACCCTTCAGTCCATGGGCTAATGCTCTATCCACTGAGCCAAACTGGCGAGGGCTGTTGGTCCTATTTCTAGGGGGCTTGCTGGGCCTGGGTGGGCGTCTGCACCTTTGCCGTCTCCAGCACACTGTGCCGGGCCCAGCCTGCGGAGCTCACAAGGCCGCTGCGGATGGCCACACGCTCCCTGACCATCAGTTACACGGGTTAGTCCCGCCCTCGACCCAAGCCACCTGGGCTGCCTTCGATCATTAGCGTTGCGTGCACGTGGTGCTGTGCTGGGCCCAGGTCTTCTGAGCCCATTGCTTCCACCTGCTGCTCTTGGCCCTGAGCTGCCACGTAGGGAGTCTGACTGCCTTGGGGAGGGGCCTCCCCTTAGCCCCGCCTGCTAGCCTTGGTGAAAGTCGGGTGTGCATGGAGTGCCAATGGGGGCCCCCTGCAGACATCAGGTGGAACAGATCCTGAGCCCTGCCCAGTTCCAGACCCTCCCACTGAGCACACAAGAGCCAGTGGGCTGGTCCGTTACCTGCAGCCGGTACAGGTAGGTAACTGGGCACCAGTTCTCCCATTCCTCTGTCCTCTTGCAGCCTGTGGGGAGGTAACGCTGGTCCAAGGGCTGGAAGCTTATGCCCAAGGGCCAGGATCCCTGAAAAGAATCCCAGCCTGGCCAGCCCTGGGGAGATTCAATGGGTTTGGGGTCAGGGTTTGAATCAGGGGTCCCTTTCTAACCTGAGTTTGGACCCTGTCCAGCCCCGGTGGCACAGAGGCTGAGGACTGACAATTCTCACACTGGCGAACTCCTACCTATGCCTCAGAGCCCACTCCACAGAGCCCCTGCTCCCCCACTGGGGCCCCACAGCACCTGTGCCTGCCTCTGCCAGCACTAACCACTGTGATGTTGTTTGTGGTTTTATGTGTTTAAGACAAAGGCCGTTCAAGGTTTAGTTGGCTCCGTCCGTCTGCCTGGGGAGGTCATGAGCTGCTCCGAGCAGGGTGGGTTGAGTTCTCTGGATCCCATATCTTGCCAGGCACACAGATGGGAATGCAGATCCTTTGGGGGAAGGTCCCAGCGGGGGGCGGAGGGGGAGCACAGCGAACCCACTGGGAGAGGCAGAGGCCCCTCTGCCTCCTGTTGTTTCAGTAGCAGCTAAGAAGGGAACAATGCCTGGACCGCTGTGGCAGATATTTCATCCCGTGCCTTTTACAGCCCTCAACTGCTGTGAACCCTGGGCTCCTCTTGGAGCCGGGAGAGTCCTAGTTTATGTTCCATTACCCGAGGTAGCCACCCCCAGAACCCCCAACCTGCCTCAGCCCCATCCCTGCCCGCCCTCGGGGGAGAAGCCTGGCCCCTCCTACTTCCCAGGTGCTGTTTCACACCCTGACCTGCTACCCCGGGGAATAGCCGGCCGGGCCAGGCTCTAAACGCTGCACCCCACCTCGTCTTTCCCCGCTTCTGCCCCCACCTGTGAGGGAGGCAGGGCTCACCAATCCACGTGAGCCCCAGCCAGAGGCTCCCGAGCGGGTGACTCCTTCCTATGCGAGGCAGCCCACTGGGGCCAGAGGGGCTCTGCCAGCCGGGCCGAGGACCAGCGCTTCCAGAGCCTGTCCTCCTGGGCCTCAGTTCCCTCTCCTGGAAGATGGGCTTGTAACGAATGTCACTGCTGAGGAAATGCCTCTCAAGAGGTCGACACTTGAGCACCGTGGCCCAGGGTTGGGGGCAGAGCGGCCGGGCCAGACCCAGGGGCTGGCTGGGGTCTGGCTGCGCAGGGAAGCCGAGCGCAGCGGGGAGCGGGCTCATCAGTTGCAGCCGCACGTCCCTTCATTACGGCGCCTGCAGAAGATGTTCTCTGATTAGTCTGCTGAATTATGAATTAGGTTCCGGGTCCCTGTGCAGCTGTTCCCGGCTTGTCATCCCCACCACTTTATTTCCCTATCTGCTTATAAAACCGGGAGCTCTGTCCTGCAATAAACACTTCAAACGCTTTTTTTAGGGGCTAATTAATTGTGTTGCATTTCTCCGACACAGCATGCAGGCCGGACCTGCCCCGAATTTCTAATGTGGTGCCCCCTCCCTCCGGTGCCTGGGGAGAGGGCTGGGGTGTCTGTGGGGCCCAGAGCCCAGGGCTGCCGGGGGCTCCCCCACCCTGGCTCTGGCAGGCACGGCTACATAGGACCCTCTGGCTGCAGGCCCCACGGGGACACTGGATGAACCCTCCCCACCAACTCGCCGGTGACACATCCAAGGTCAAGTGCACACGACCCCTGTTGGCAGCACTGCCCCTGTGACTCCCCCTCCCCAGCGCCCCGTCTTCACCAAACCTCCCTCGGCACCACCTTCATGTCTCCTTGACTTTGCCCAGGCCTTTCCCCTGCCCAGAGCACGCTCGGCCCTTGTTCACCTGGTGACCTTCTCCCTGAGACCCTGCTCCCATGTCCCCCTTGGAGAGCTCCCCAAATGGGTGGCAGTTTTAGGGGAGCCAGTCTCTGCGGAACTGCTCTCGGGACCATTCAGAGGAAGCTGTTGGGAGCCCCACCTCTGCTCTGCACCCCGAGGCCCAACAGGTGAGGCGCTTTACAACAATGACATTAATAAGAAAACAGAAGCACAGTCATTGAGTTACAAAACAGCAGACTCAGAGACAATGGAGTTATGGCGGCCGTTTGCTCCCAATGCCCAGCAAGTGGCCTTTTATGAAGCTGATTCTTAAAGTGGGCTCTGCGTCGTCAGGAAGCGTTTTTTGAGTTAAACCTCTGGCCAGGTGTTGGGGCCCCGTCCAGCCCCCTCGGGCAGGTGGGACCCCGCTTGACTTCGGACAGGACCGGGAGGCATCTGTCGCGTGGGCCTGGTGGGGCCGGGGTCCCCTCGGAGGGCAGCATGGCTCCCGGGGGCCGCCAGCGTGCCTGCTGGAACTGGCTGGGCTGGTCCCCGCCAGCGCCTCAGGCTTCATCCTCAGACACGGGGTTGGGGTGGGGTCTCGGCCCCTCTCCCGACAAACAGAGTCTTCCGCTCTGGCTGGCATCTGGGCACCATCTGGGCACCATGGTGCGCTGGCAAGGGCCCTCCATCAAGACCACAGCCCATCCTCATGCACACGGGCCTGGGGAATGCTGAGACCAGGGACACACTCGGCTGTTGGGCTTCCTGGCTCAGGGGGTGTTGGGGTCACCCTCCCCCACCTCCGAGGCCTCATCTTCCAGCTGCATCGACACCGCACACCCTGTGGAGAGCCTGGGTGGGTTTGCTCCTCCATCCCCTCCTGTCTAGGGCCAGGGCACCCTGACCAGGGAGGTGCCTGCAGCCCCACAGGAGGAAGCGGAGGCCCCTCCCGCCGGCCTCAGACCCTCAGTCTGAGGGATGGGCCCAGGGGAGGCCTGGGGAAGTGTGAGTACAGGGGTGACATGGGGGACAAGTGAGTCCTCAGGCGTGTGGAGAGGTGCTGCCATCTCAGTGTGGGTCCCCCAAGGCGAACCCTGACCCTAGGCCGGGGCTGGGAGCTTGTTTGGGAAGCCAGGAGCAGGGGCAGGGGGGGCAGGAGGTGACCTGGTCATGCCAGGGGGTGGGTGCTGGGGGCTGCTAGGCTCAGTCTGCTGGGGCTTCAGGGAGCCAGGGAGTGCACACCTTCTGGGGGGCTGAGGGGATGGAGAGCCCTGCAGGGCCTGGCACACTCAGGAACAGAGAGGGAACAGGCAGCTCCTCGGAACACTTGGGGTGCGCACCCCCATCCCCAGGGCCCCACGGAGGAGGTGGAGATGCGCTTGCCTGGTGGCAGGCCTGCTCAGAACACTTTTATGGGCTGTTAATTGTGATGCTTCCATTTAATTCTGGGTGTCATTCCATGTCAGCCGAGCCCGACAGGCTGGGATTTATGCCTCCAAATTACGGGGCTCGGGCTGTTCGGAGGTAAAACAATTACCCATCCATCAGCCACTAACTGCTCACGCTTGGGGCTGGCAGCATGTGAGCGGGTGGGTGCCAGGATCCCAGAGGACCCCTCGGGGGGCAGAGCCATCCTCCAGGGCAAGGGTGGGCAGAGTGGGGTCCCACTGCGGGTGGCCCCTCCCTGTGTCCTGGCTCAGCTTCGCGGGGAGGCGGCCCTGAGGGGAGGCTGGGTGCTGCGCTGTGGGTGCTGCAGGCTGAGCGCAGGCCCGTGTCCCCACCTGAGGACAGTCCCCTGGACCTGCACACACAGGTGACAGAGCCTCCTCGCTGGGCGGTGAGCCACGAACGCACCTACCCACCCGCAGTGGCATCGGGCAGGGTCTCCGTTCCCCTCTGTGCCCTCCGAGCACTAGCTCGGGGTGTGGAGAAGGGAGACTGAGGTGCCCCACGAGGGATGGGCTGTACACGCCCCGGCCGAGCCTTGAAGGGCTCTTGGGAAGGTAGGATGCGTGGTATCCCGGGAGCTTGGAGTTGTGGGGACATGTGAGGTGTAGGGGGTGAGGTGGGGAGAGGTAGGGGTGAGGTGGGGAGAGGTAGGGGGTG
>NW_005367694.1:2990235-2996392 GCF_000412655.1 Myotis brandtii
GTGGGAAGAGGTGAGGGAGAGGGAGAGTGGGCGGGATGGTGGGATGGCTCTGGGTGCCTGAAAGGTCTGGGGAGATGTGGCTGGCAGAGCAGACCTTGTCCCGTCCTGACCCTGGTGTGGTTAGGAGTCTAATGGGGGGACCAAGGCTCTGTCCTTCCCTGGGGGGTCATGGGGCGGCGGGGGGGGAGGAGTCAGCCAGAGCCTGGCAGGAAGGCAGCTCTTTGGTCCTGGGCATGGGCATTGGGCAAACCTCTCCCAAGCCGGCTGCTGAAGCTCCCTATGGTGGGTGTGGCTTCGATTCATGGGCCACAGGGGTCCCTGGAGGGGCTGCTCCGGCCTCTAGTGCAGGGGTGGGGAGGACCAGGGCAAGGCAGGGTACCAGGCCCCACCCCTGCCCCAGCTACAGCCAGATACCTGCCCTGGAGGAGGGCGGGGGCCAGGAGGCCAGCCTACCTGTCACACTCAGCAGGGATGGGAGCTTGCCCTCCGCGGGGTGGGTGGTGCTGAGATCAGCCCCAGCCCCCTCAGCACCCGTGGCTGCACGTGCTTGTCCCGGGCTCTCCCTTCCACGCCTGGGCAGCCACGCTGGCATGGGGAGCCGGGAGCCTCTGACGGAGATCATTCTGCTGGCTGAGGAGGCACAGCCAGCCTGTTCAGAAATGCCAGGCTGTGGGGCAGTGGGTACTCCCCACCCCTCACCCACCGCCCAGCTCCTACCGGATGATGCTAGAAACGGGCTCTGGCCTTAGTGACGGAGCCAGGCCGACAATGCGGAGCGGGAGGCTGACACTGCGGTTCTCCAGCCCCTCGGGGAGGGGAGCGGGGCCAGCCCCCAAGGGGAAACACTGATGGACAAAGACCCGTCCGGGCCAGCTTCGCAGCCCTGGTGGGCCGGTCGATGCAGAGGAGTGATGGTGCACCTGGGACTGTGGGGCATCTGAGGGAGGTTTATTGGCGGCAACTGATTTCCCTGGGGGCCCTCGACGGAGATCATTCTGCTGGCTGAGGAGGCACAGCCAGCCTGTTCAGAAATGCCAGGCTGTGGGGCAGTGGGTACTCCCCACCCCTCACCCACCGCCCAGCTCCTACCGGATGATGCTGGAAATGGGCTTTGGCCTTAGTGATGGAGCCAGGCCAACAATGCGGAGCGGGAGGCTGACACTGCAGTTCTCCAGCCCCTCGGGGAGGGGGGGCCAGCCCCCAAGGGGAAACACTGATGGACAAAGACCCGTCCGGGCCAGCTTCGCAGCCCTGGTGGGCCGGTCGATGCAGAGGAGTGATGGTGCACCTGGGACTGTGGGGCATCTGAGGGAGGTTTATTGGCGGCAACTGATTTCCCTGGGGGCCCTCGCTGGCAGCAGCCACCATGGTCCCCAGAACTGACGGTGTCAGGCTGGAAGAGCGGTGGGGAGGCCCGGTGCCCAGTGGAGGAACTTTGGTTATTGGTTGGCTGGGCCTGGACCGAGCCCCGTGATGGGCATACAGTGGGCAGCTGGGGTCATGGGTGGGGCAGAGGCCGGGAGGTCGGTGGAAGGGCCTGTGCGGGAGAGGGGTCAGAGGGAGGGGAGACACACTCTCAGGTGGGGGCTGTGGGGTGGAGGGCACCAGGTAGCACAGTGATAGGACAACTGAGGGACCCAGGGGGAGACACCCAGACGGGCAGGTGACGACATGGGCCTAGCCTAGGCCCTAGGGCAGTGATGGCGAGCCTTTTGAGCTCGGCGTGTCAGCATTTTGAAAAACCCTAACTTAACTCTGGTGCCGTGTCACATATAGAAATTTTTTGATATTTGCAACCATAGTAAAACAAAGATTTATATTTTTGATATTTATTTTATATATTTAAATGCCATTGAACAAAGAAAAATCAACCAAAAAAATGAGTTCGCGTGTCACCTCTGACACGCGTGTCATAGGTTCGCCATCACTGGCCTAGGCAGTGGTCGGCAAACTCATTAGTCAACAGAGCCAAATATCAACAGTACAACGATTGAAATTTCTTTTCAGGGCCAAATTTTTTAAACTTAAACTATATAGGTAGGTACATTGTTATTAACTTAATTAGGGTACTCCTAAGGCTTAGGAAGAGCCACACTCAAGGGGCCAAAGAGCCGCATGTGGCTCGCGAGCCACAGTTTGCCGACCACGGGCCTAGGGCATCAGGAAAGACCCCTTGCTTGCAACTTGGTCCACCCTCCTCATTTTTTCCAACCCAGTCGGGCTGCCCCCTCCTGCCCACACTGCTGGGCTCAGGTCCCCTGTGGCCACCACCTTCCTGTGTTCTGGCCACGCACATCGAGTCCCTCCTGGCGGCTTCCCTGGTCCTGACGTCGCTGAGGGTCACCAGCTGCCGGTCCCCAGGCCTTGGCCCTCATCGGGGAGAGGCCCTTCCCTTGCCAGTGGTGCTGAAATAGGTTTCCTTTTGTCCCCACAGTTTAGTGACAAGGAGCAGGGCCTGATCCAACTGTTGTCACCACACAGGCTGTGCTCCCCGAGAACTGAGTGCTCAGGTGCAGGAGTGAGGGGGGTCCCGGGAGGACCAGCTTTCAGCCCGAGAGCTCAGCTCTTCCTCTGTGACGGGGCTGGTGGCCTGGGCACAGCCCCTCCCCAGGCCCTGGCACCTGAGCTCCCGCTCTGGGCTTCACTGGCCCCACACCTCCCCCACCTCTGTCTTTTCTTCTCTGTTTCTTGTCTCCACCTCTCATTCCTCTTGGTGTTGCTTCATGTTGTCACCGACCCAGGTGACAATGTCCCCTCTTCCCTGGACTCATGTCTCTACCCCGGATCTGGACCTGTCTCTTCTTGGCCCTCGGGCCACGTGGGATCGTTCAAACACGTACACATTGTACCCGTGCTGCCCTGGGCCCGGTCCCAGCTCAGCACGCTTCCTGCACTCCCCGGCCCCATCTGTGCCTCAGTCTCCCTGCTCGCCCCCTGGGCTGAGGACAGCTGTCTTGGATGTGGTGGGCAGGCTGGTCCGGGATATCTGACAGCGGTCACTCTTTACTCCCACAGGTCTGGCCACTCTGAAATGGGTTCAGCTCTGCCCCGTGTCTGTGCCGTGTGGCCCTGGGCATGTGGCCCTGAACTGGTCTGCTAATAGGGCACCCACACCCCCTGGCAGCTACTTCCCTGTTCTGTCTCTGTGTGACTTGAGGAGGCACAGGGTGAGCACAGGATCTCGGGCAGTGTCCAAACACCCCACCCACCTCCCAAGCTGGTCCAGGCTCTGCCCAAAGTCAGACTCGAGGTTTCCCCAGAGCAGTGCCTGGCTCAGAGCCACGCTGAGCGCGGCCCAGGGTCCACAGTCCGGCCTGACCCTTCTGTGCAGGGCTCTGGGAGGCTCCTGGCCCCAGAGGACTCGGGGCTGGCGAGGCAGGGACAAGTGGCTGTTTTGAAGTCCCCAGCAAGGACAGTGGGGACAGATGGCTCTTGGCAGGATATGTGCCCCCACACTGCGAGGCCAGCTGTCCCGAGCCGGCATGGAGCGAGGCTTCTGGCAAACCCCGAGGAGCCGGGTCTGGGGGTGGCCAGGGGCCTGGGGACGCTCGGGGCCTGTGGTTGGGGCTTGAGGCCCACAGTGGGGCGGGGCCCAGGAGTGCAGGGGGTTCCTGACGTGTCCAGCCTTAACTTTTCATTGACTTTCATAACTATTAAAGAAAGCACTTTTTAAAAATATATATTTTTTTTAATTGATTTTTTACAGAGAGGAAGGGGGAGGGATAGAGAGTTAGAAACATCGATGAGAGAGAAACATTGATCAGCTGCCTCCTGCACACCCCCTACCGGGGATGTGCCCGCAACCAAGGTACATGCCCTTGACTGGAATCGAACCCGGGACCCTTGAGTCCGCAGGCCGGAGCTCTATCCACTGAGCCAAACCGGTCAGGGCAAGAAGGCACTTTTTCTTTTTGGTGGAAATTAAAACATAATGATTCTGAAAATGATAGAGAAACTAGAAAGTTCGCCCCCCGGCCTGCCCCTCTTGGCATGGACTTCCCTTCCGTCTCGCTGGGCCGGCCCCACAAGCCCCCGATGCCCGGCTGCATTCGAGTCTGGGCCCTGCTTTCCCGTGAACATGGCCTCCAGCGCTGCGCCCAGAGACTCCCCGGAAATGGGCTCATGGCGCCTGTGTTCCCTCCTTCATGGAGCCGAGCTCCCCTGGCCGGGTATGTGCCCACAGCTGCGCGTCATCAGCGAGCCAGCAGAGGAGGCCCGGGGATACACCTGCTGCCTGCGTCCTCTGAGGGTCGGTTCCTGGCGGCAGCGCACAGCATGGCCAGCGCCACCCCTGGGAAGAGAAAGCTTTGCTGCCTTCTGTGCCTCTCCCACCAGGCCAGGCCCACCAGAGACCCAGCCCCGCCGGTGCCCTTGCCAGCCCGGCCAGCCTTTGGGCCTTCACCCCAAGCGTCTCCTGTGGCACCTGCCAGGTGGCCTCATCAGGTGTCACAGAAGGAGGCCTTCAGGCCTTGAGTGTGCGGGGCAGGGCCCCGGGTTCAAGTCCAGCCTCTGCCTCATGTCCTTGTTTGTGGGGGGCTGGCAGTGCCACGCTGGCGGGAGCCTCCGGGCACCCTCTGAGCGAACATGTGAGGCTGTCCTCAGGGCCCGACCTGTGAGTGCGCCCAGGAAAAGGGGGCTTTGAGTCCATGGTATGTGTGGGGCCCCGAGGCGCCTTCTAGGGTGTCGAGGAGGGAGCCCTTTGCCATGCCAGGCCTGGCCCAGTCATCCCCCGGCCTCCCTGGCTTGGCAGGGATGGGCGTTGGCAGAAGAGGCTGAGGTTGGCCCTCCATCCCAGTCACCAGCCAGGCTACCCCAGACGCCTATCCGTGAGCGCTTGTCACGGGGCTCGGGGGGCTAGTTTGAAGGCGAGCAAACTGCCTGCTGGAACACGCACGTCCTCGTCCTGGCCCCTCGCCACCCGGCGCCGTCACGGCAGATGCCAACTGCGAATGTCAGAGCCAGTGACTAAGTCGCATTGGACTGAGTCTTGTTCTCCTCTGTGCCAGGCCTCCACAGCCCCCATGGCCACCCCCACCCCCAACAGGAATGCAGCCTTCTGTCCCCTGCTGGCATTATGGGAGGGAGCTGCCACCATGGCCACAGGAGGCTTTATGGGTGGGCGAGGGCTTAGGGAGGAGATGCTGGCGTTGAGCTGTGGGGCCACCCATGATCCACTAGAGTGGCCCTTGGGACTCCTGGCTGTGTCTGACTTCACTTAGGCTGGGGTGGCTGGGCTGAGTGAGGCTCTAGCACCTGGCCTGGATCCATGAGCCACGGCAGCCCAGCGTGTCCGTGGCTTTGCTGGACACGGTCGGGAGAGCAGAAGATACCATCTGGGTGGGAGTCATTTCACTGTTGGTGTGAAGCGGGATTCGTAAGCGTACTCACCAGGGACAAATGTGATCTGTCCAGGAGAGCTGTCTGTTTATCTGTCCTCCCAAAGACCTCTCCAGACCCAGGGTAGAGACAGGGGGGAAGGGTCCCCAAGGAAACCCTGCATGAAACAAAGTGGAGAGGTTCCCTGCAGGACTTCTCAGTGCCTTGAGCAGGTGAGCTAGAGGGGAGTCTAACAGATGGGAGTAGCCTGCCTGTGATGTCTATCCAGGGGCCCTGTGCAGGAATTCGGATGAGACCGGGGCTGCCTGGGACCAACAGAAGGAGGTGGGAGACCCTGTTTCCAGATGTCACCTCTGAACTGGGGTTGAGATTCTGTCATTTCACGTCCCCACCAGACAGCGCTCCCAGGAGATGCCCTATTAGTGCTGCACTGACCCTCGGTGGGGGTGCTCTCCCTGTAGGTGAGGGAGCCCTGTCCTCTGAGATGTGACGGGACCCGGTTTGTAGCTGAGGAGTGGCTGGGACCAGGGCCCCTCCCAGCTCCGTGCGTAGCCGACGCTGCCTGCTGGGGAGGGCTCCAGCCTCTGCAGGTCCCGGGCCTCGTGGGATTTTATAACATGTTTTGTTTTCATTGTTTGGACGGATACCTTCTATTTGCCTCCTTCAATGCTTGTTTTCCATTTCCAGTGGTGCTGTAAGATTTCCTTTCAAAATATAATCACTTAAGTAAAAAAAAAAAATCCATTTGAAGAAAACTCTCCAGTAAACAATAGTGAAGCAGGTGGGCAGACGCCGGATGGAGCGGCGCGTGGGCCTGGGC
>NW_005367694.1:2996459-2999736 GCF_000412655.1 Myotis brandtii
TCTGTTGCTGCCCAGACCAGCGTGGCCCCCGTGGCTGCTGTCCTTCAGCCGAGGCTGCCATTGGCTGCCGGCTTGCTGAGGTGGCCAGGGCCATGCTTGTCCAGCCCTGGCTTCCCAAGGTCCCCCTGGTCTCATGCCCACTTGTGCCCTTGAACCTGTGTCCAGCTGTGCTTTTTTTTTTTGCCAGTTAACCTTCCAGCACATTTATTCATTGGAAAGGTGGCAGAAAATGGGGTGTCCCAGGGGAAGTGTGGGTGCCATGAGTCAGCAGCGGGCTGCTTCTAAAGCCCGGCTTGGTCGGAGTCTTCCTCCCACAGACCCACATGGGCAATGACAAGGGGCAGCCTTTGCACAGAGGGTAAACTGAGGCTCAGGGTGTCACCCCTTAACCGAGCCTGCACGGCCTGGTAAGGAAACAGGCCCTGAACTTTCTGCCCCCCAACAAGGGCTGATGTGGCTGTGCCCAGAGCAGGTAGGTGTGTGGGTGTCTGGCTGGTGGGCATCTCAGGGGCTGGGCCCCTCCCTCAGTCTTGTGCACTGGGACTTGTGTCGTCACCCTGTTCTGACTCCTTTCCTGCCGGGTGGAGTAGAGAGGGTGAATGGGGTGGGCGGACTGGCTGGGGCCCCAGTGCAAACTCTGCCTGTGGCTGGAGGTCACATGAGCAGGGCCTAGAATGGACATTCTCGGGCGTATAAACCCTTGGACTGAGGGGACGGCTCAGGACCCTGGGCACCAGAAGTTGCAGTCCTGGGTTCTAGTCCTGTCTCTGCCCCTTCAGTGGGCACAGAGCTCCAGGCCAGGGCTCTGGCCTCAGGGCACCCAGCTGTCACCTCCGAGGTGGGCGGGGCTGTCAGAGCCTGGATGATGCCTGCAGGCAGTGGATCGGGGAGTCCTGAGCCCACAGCCTCCCATTGTACAGATGAGAAAACTGAGGAGAGTCATCAAGTCACCTTCCTGGGTCTCACCAAGAGCCAGGCACAACCCAGGCCTGTCAGCTTCCCGTGCAGCAAGCCCCACCCCAGCCCAACGCCCCCTTCCCTCCACTTGGAGGGTGACTCCCCCTGCAGACTCTCAAGCGAGACCCCAATCCACTTCCTCTTGCCACACCCAGACCACACGACCCTCCACCCCATGCAGGGCAGGTCCTGCCTCCTCCTGCTCCGGGACCGAGCAGTCAGGTGCCAGGCCTGTGGTCCAGGCTCCCACTGGGAACAGGCCTCTCAGCGGCCTGGACGCCCCACAGACAACACTGATGCTGTTTTTGCCCAAACAACCAAATGCCAGGTATTCATTCCAGGCTCTGTTGGGAACACAGAAATCGATGCCCACAGAAAGGGAGGACAGACCCGCCAGAGGCATAGTTGGTGGCCCCTCAGCAGGAAGTGATCACTGGTGGGAGGGGCACATAAACAAAGCTCGTGACTGGTGGACATGTCCTGTCACTGGCCCTCCCCGCCGGGGCCCAGACATTCCTGAGCTCAGGGTCAGGAGGAGGGGCTGGTCTACACGGCCCTGGGTCCCACCAGCTCTCCCAGTGGTAGCAGTGTGCCCCCACCCCTACCCTAACCCCTACCCCAGCATGGGCCCTGCCAGCCCCAGAGGGCAGTGAGCACTCGCCCCTGGCCTGCTAGGAAGTACACGCAGGAGGTGCCCAATACTTGCTGAAGCAGCTGCCCAGGCCCCCTGCTGGTGTCCTGGGCGGGGTTTTCAACCTCTCTCAGCCTCAGTTTCTTAGTCTATCAACCAGTTGTGGGGGGTGGGCAGCTCTTTGGGGACACTTGGAGGCACTGGAATTGCAGTGGAGCCTGCCTGCCCTGGCCCTGTGCTCTCTACGGGCTGGGGCGATGCCATCTCTCAGTCCTCATGCAGCTGCCTCCTGGGGCCTGGCCCCCCATGGGCCCACTCTCCCCAGGACTGAGCTGAGCTGACCTCGGGCCTAGGCCCCCCATGGGCCCACTCCCCCAGGACTGAGCTGGGCTGACCTCGGGCCTGGCCCCCATGGGACCATTCTCCCCAGGACTGAGCTGAGCTGACCTCGGGCATGGGCCCCCATGGACCATTCTCCCCAGGACTGAGCTGAGCTGACCTCGGGCCTGGCCCCCCATGGGCCCACTCCCCCAGGACTGAGCTGAGCTGACCGTGGTCCTGGGCCCCCCATGGGCCCACTCCCCCAGGACTGAGCTGAGCTGACCGTGGTCCTGGGCCCCCCATGGGCCCACTCCCCCAGGACTGAGCTGGGCTGACCCCGGGCTGGAGGATTTCCCTCAGCGAGGGAGCACCAGTTTTGAGTCCTGGCCTCCACACGTGCACCTGTGCTTCTCGGCCGCACATTCTGTTTGGTTCCACGTCGGTGGAGCAGGGCCTGGAGTCTCCTGAAATGGGTTTCCTGGTGCCCTTAGGGCCAGGGGCTAAAGCCTCTCCAGCACCCTGATGGCCCCGAGCCCCCTGTCCTCCTGCCCCTCTGGGCCCCAGGCCGTGGCATTCCCGGGAGCAGCAGCAGCAGCAGCAGCAGCAGCGCTGGGGTAGGTTTGCTCGCGGCCGTGTTGTGCTGGAGGAATCTCCCCAGCTCCAGGCGGTGGGAATGTGTACACCCTCGTAATCGGCAAATGCTCAAAATCAGAGCCCCCTGGCCTGTCCCAGCCGGTGATGAAGCCTGCACCCGCTCCTCAGGGCCCAGGGAAGCCCCCTCCCACACTGGCCTTTCTCGGGGCTCACTAGGCACTAGGGTCACCCATGAAAAAGTCTCAGGGGTCTAGCGCAGCCCTCTGCCAGGGCATGGGAAACTCCACGGGGTGGACACATCACTTATTTGTCCAGCGTGCCAACCGCTGGCCCAGAGCTGAGATAGGTGCCTGCCCAGGTGCCCCGTGTGGTCAGAAGGTGCTCCTGGTGCCGCCATCCGGGGATGCGCAGGGAGCCTGCCCACCCACCCCCCACCCCAGGGCCTCCCAGCCGCCTGAGGCTTTCACATAAAGTGGATTCCAGAAGGGAGGGGGTTTCCACTGGGGAAAACTAACCCTGGATTACCTGGGAAACTCACCCAAACAAGCCAAACAGAGGTTGACAACCCCGCCCAGGACACCAGCTCGCCACTTCCTAAGCTGCCTTTCCCATCTCTGCCCCTAGCAACACCTCACCCCAGGGAACAGGACACTGGGGCTGTGGAATGTCAGGTGGTGTCTGCGCCTGAGCCAGGTTGTCCCTGGGTTGGGCAGGGCATGTGCTGGGGTGTGTGTGTGTGGCAGGTGGGGAGGGGGTGGGGGCAGAGGAGGGGCG
>NW_005367694.1:2999817-3000920 GCF_000412655.1 Myotis brandtii
GGTGTTGAGGCTCTGCCCTCTCTGGCTGCTTTGCTTCCATTCATCAGCCTGCAGTTCCCCAACCCTATCCTTTGAAGCTGCAATAAATATTGATTCAGGGAAATCAATGTGTTTCCGAGGACCCGAATCGATAGCAAAGTTACAAGGATCAGGGCAAAGTCGTCCGTGCGCTAACTTCTGCGTTGCCGAGAGCCTGGACCTAAATGTACTGGCCACATAGCAAGGGGGCCAGCACCAGTGACCAGGTCCACCTAAGGTCCCAGCAGAAACCAATCCTTGACCCTCCCCTGGCCACGACGGAGCGGGCATTGACTGCACCCAGTGGCCCCTCTATGCCCCTGCCTGTGCCAAGCTCCCAGCTCCAATGATGCCTGCCTCTCCCCCGCCCCCATCTCCATGCCTGTCTGGGCATCTCTCGTGGGCACCTCAGCAGGTCTGTACCTGTGGCTCTGGGTCTAGGTCACAGCAAAGAACCCTGACAAGACAGCCTCCCTCGGGGCTCTCTGTGTGGCCCCTGCTGTCCTGCTGGCAGCGTGCCCCTGAGATGGGGAGCTCGCCGCTTCCTAAACTGCCTTTCCCATCTCTGCCCCTAGCAACACCTCACCATGGCTCCTGGGACAGAGAGAGGGCACCCTCCCCAAATGCACACTCCAGGAGGCACCCCTGCCTGCTCAAGGTCACTCTGGCTGCTTCCGGCAGCTCCATCGCCGCCACCTGGTCTGTCCCATCCATCTCTCTGATCACCTTTTCCCTGAATCGAGTCAGAACCCCGGCTGGCCCGTGGGGTCCTCTGGGACTCCATCACCCCTCCGCACATTTGCACCTGCTGCTCCCTTTGCCTGGGGCTCGCATCCTCCCTTCTCTGTCCTCTATCCATATCACACCCCCTTGGCCAGTCCTTCTCTGAGCTCCCAGCTGTGCGAACTGCCCTCCCAGAGGGCGAGGCTGGGGCCCGGGACCCTGGGAGGGTGCCCTCTGCATCTCTCCTGTGCGAGGCTGGGCAGGACAGGCTCCGGGGGTGGCATCTGGGTGGTGGATGCGTATCCTTCCCCGTCTATTTCTTGGACATTTCTTCCTCCCTCCACACCCCCCCAGCTGGTCTC
>NW_005367694.1:3001016-3004355 GCF_000412655.1 Myotis brandtii
AACCATTTCTATATCTCCAGCTCACTCTGTTTTCCTCGAACGCCAAGGCTAGGGCTGGTGTGATCCAGCGGGGCTGCTTTCTGAGAATTTGGGAAATGCAGATGTGATGTTTCCAGCTAAGAGCCCCAAATCACTCGCGCCGCCCCATTAGCAGGGAAACCGGCCTGTGTACGTTCCGCGCTGCCTAAGTGGGAGCCCAGGCAGCGGTTTTATGACCCCATAAAACTTTGGGAGTTTATTGCTATTGAACAAACATGTAATCCGATGCTTCGAGTTCAATATATGTAGCCGACGGCATCCAGAGCCGGCTGCAGCTGAGGCCGCGTGGGCTGGGCCCCGGAGACACGCAGATGCCTCTGCTACATCCAGTTCCCTTCGGCGGCTTGAGTTCCTTTCTGTCGGCACCACCGTGTCTTCCAGACCACGGTTTTGGGCCCCACGTTCTGATCCAAGGACTTTGGAACCGATGGGCGATTGACTGGCTGCAGGAGGGGAAAGGTTTACGGTGGCCATGCCGGGCGGGGCCTGTCCTAAACACTGAACAGCCCAGAAGGTGGGCAGAGATGAGGGGCGGCCACCTGGGACCCAGGGCTCTGGGCAGAGGGTTGGCCCATAGCCCCAGGGCAAAGGGCTGTTCTGGGGGTGCCAAGGCAGAGGCCTCAGCAAAGGGAATGTGTGCTCCCAGGTCCCGCAGAGCTCCTGGCAGGAAAGGGCGAAGGGTCAGACCAGGGGGGAGGTCCATAGCTATGGCTTACACACCAAGGGCCCCTTCAGAAGTCCCCACCTACCCCTCTATTCATGCACCTGTCCACCCACTGATTCAGCCACCCAGCCATCTTTCCACACAACCACCTATCCATCCCTCTATCCACTCATTCATCCATCATCCACACACTCACTTATCCACCCACACACCTGTCCATCCATCTATCCATTCATCCCTGCATTCATCCACCCATCTGTCCATCCACCCACCTATCAGACTTTTCTGTCTGTTCACCCATTCATTCTCCCTCCATCCACCTGCCCACTTGTCTATCATGTCTCCCCGTCCCCTCTCCTCCATCCCCAGGGCCACCCCTCATCTAGGATCAGGGCTGTCCTTTCAGTCCCCAGAGATGACTCAAGCCTGGGAAGGCCTCAGCGACTCACAGCATCCCACAGAAGATGCTGACGTGATGGCTGTGGCTTTTCCAGGGCACCCCAGTGCTCTTGTCCTGGGCTTCCTCCTGTCTGTCTATTTCATATATTTATTCTAAACACTGGAGACGCCCCGTGACTAAGGAGAGTTGGTTTCCTTCCATTCTTGCTGTGCGCACACACTCTTTCTTCCCAGTTCACATGCGCCTCTCTGCGCTTGTCCGTTCTGCATTTTCACCTTGTGTGGTTGGATCTTGCAGCTGTCCGCACCTTTTCTGCAGCTACAAGTAAACGCTGTGGCCACACCTGAGCCCACTCAGCTGGGTCTGCCCGTCTGAGTCAGACGCCATCAGCACAGACCCCAGAGAAGGTTCAGCAGCTCTTGACTCAGGACACCGAGAACCTGGCCCACTGACCTCCCCCCCCGCCCCCTCAGTAGATGAGGGACTTCTGTGGTGCCTGGCTGGAGGGGCAGCGGGGTGGGGCTGGCGTCTGGGGAAAGCCCATGCCCCGGGTTAATTTCTCATGCCGGCGAGGTGTTGCCTTCTCTGCAGTTTGCTCACGCTCTGGGTGTTTGGCTTCGTAGAGGCTCGTGCTCTGTTGATGAGATTAATTGCCCCTGTTCCTTGCTTGACTTCGAACTGCCTGGTGTCTTTGGAACTAATTGCTGATTGACTGGCTGCAGGTCGGCCACCTGAGGGTTGAGGCTCACACCAAGTGTGCTCATCCTCGCCTTTGCTCTTGGAAAGTTCTTTCCCGGGGGAATTCGGTCAGTGTTGGCCTCTGTGTACACCCAGTTCCTTTCCGTGGCTTTGGTTCTTTTTCTGTCAGCACCACCTTATACTCCATCCACATTTTGGGGCCCCACGCTCTGATCCAGAGGATCTGTGGGATCTGTTTCCCTCCCTCCCTTCCATCCCTCTCTCCCTTCCACATAAACTTTTCTTGATAGTCTCCAGGTTGGAGACTACCACACAGACCCAACCACACAGATGTGCAAAGCACAGAAACAAGTTGTGGAGTTGGGGCCGAGGACTAAGAAACTGAAGTTGGGGGCTGCAGGAGAGCGTGGCGGAGTGAGCTGGGGACGCTGAAAAACTCCGGAGGGATGGCCCTCTGAGAGGGAGCTAGTGAGCAGGCAGGGAGACCCCCCTGGGGCTGGAGGCTGGTGTGGGGGTGGGGGGTGGGGGGTGGAGTGGTCTTGAGGCCCCAGTTCGGCTCTGTGTGTCTCTTGCTGGCCCAGCCTTTCTCTGTGCAGCAGCCTCATCCCTTATGGCTGAGATTTGGCCCTATCAGCTCCTGGGCGGATCCGGAGGATTGATGGCCAGCGAGGAGGGGCTGTTCTACTGCCTAGCCTTGTCAAGTTCATTATCAGCCTCCACTCGCACTTGACCTGTGTCCTGTGCTGGGCTCCTGTCAACTCATTACTGCTAATTGCAAGGACTGGTGGTCCCTCTGGCCTCTGTCACCTGGATCTCAGCTCCTGTTCAGTGAAGGTCCGTGGGTGTGGGGGAGGGGGGGAGGGCATGCAGTCAGGGACCGGAGGTGGAGTGGGGCACCTCCTCACAGAGCCCCCGTCCAGCTGCCCGACTCCCCACCACTGGGCCAGGCCCGGCCCAGCCCCTCTGTGCTGCATGCAGCTGGGTCCACTGGCCTGCAATCACCAGGATTCTTAGAGCCCCTGTATTGCCAGGCACCCAAGGGGGTTAAGAGTGGACCCCTGGGCAGAGGGTCTGTAGGGTGGGCATGGCTCTGTTGAGGGCAGGGCTCTGAGAGTATGTCCTGTTCTGGCCTTGGTCCCTTCTCTGCCCGTTTTGTGACTGTCTCCCTTTGCCCACACCCCCCTTTCCGCAGCGGCCACCTCAAGACCTGCAGAGGCGGGGCACGTAGACTCACTGGATCAACAAACTCTTTCCAGGCTGTGCAGTGGGAGGGGGTGGGGGTGGGGGCTGCCCTGGACCCTCTATGGCAGTGGTTCTCAACCTTCCTA
The DNA here is from genome assembly GCF_000412655.1 of Myotis brandtii. Taxonomy (NCBI): domain Eukaryota; kingdom Metazoa; phylum Chordata; class Mammalia; order Chiroptera; family Vespertilionidae; genus Myotis; species Myotis brandtii. Next base: position 3,004,147 of record NW_005367694.1, read on the forward strand.
ATACAGTTCCCTTTAATACAGTTCCTCATGTTGTGGTGACCCCCAATTTCATTGTTACAAATTGAACATAATTAAAGCATAGTGATTCATCACAAAAACAATATGTAATTATATATGTGTTTTCCGATGGTCTTAGGCGACCCCTGTGAAAGGGTCATTCGACCCCCAAAGGGTCGCGACCCACAGGTTGAGAACCGCTGCTTTAGACA
>NW_005367694.1:3006295-3008062 GCF_000412655.1 Myotis brandtii
CACATAAACTTTTCTCAATAGTCTCCAGGTTGGAGACTATCACACAGACCCAACCACACAGATGTGCAAAGCACAGAAACAAGTTGTGGAGTTGGGGCCGAGGACTAAGAAACTGAAGTTGGGGGCTGCAGGAGAGCGTGGCGGAGTGAGCTGGGGACGCTGAAAAACTCCGGAGGGATGGCCCTCTGAGAGGGAGCTAGTGAGCAGGCAGGGAGACCCCCCTGGGGCTGGAGGCTGGTGTGGGGGTGGGGGGTGGGGGGTGGAGTGGTCTTGAGGCCCCAGTTCGGCTCTGTGTGTCTCTTGCTGGCCCAGCCTTTCTCTGTGCAGCAGCCTCATCCCTTATGGCTGAGATTTGGCCCTATCAGCTCCTGGGCGGATCCGGAGGATTGATGGCCAGCGAGGAGGGGCTGTTCTACTGCCTAGCCTTGTCAAGTTCATTATCAGCCTCCACTCGCACTTGACCTGTGTCCTGTGCTGGGCTCCTGTCAACTCATTACTGCTAATTGCAAGGACTGGTGGTCCCTCTGGCCTCTGTCACCTGGATCTCAGCTCCTGTTCAGTGAAGGTCCGTGGGTGTGGGGGAGGGGGGGAGGGCATGCAGTCAGGGACCGGAGGTGGAGTGGGGCACCTCCTCACAGAGCCCCCGTCCAGCTGCCCGACTCCCCACCACTGGGCCAGGCCCGGCCCAGCCCCTCTGTGCTGCATGCAGCTGGGTCCACTGGCCTGCAATCACCAGGATTCTTAGAGCCCCTGTATTGCCAGGCACCCAAGGGGGTTAAGAGTGGACCCCTGGGCAGAGGGTCTGTAGGGTGGGCATGGCTCTGTTGAGGGCAGGGCTCTGAGAGTATGTCCTGTTCTGGCCTTGGTCCCTTCTCTGCCCGTTTTGTGACTGTCTCCCTTTGCCCACACCCCCCTTTCCGCAGCGGCCACCTCAAGACCTGCAGAGGCGGGGCACGTAGACTCACTGGATCAACAAACTCTTTCCAGGCTGTGCAGTGGGAGGGGGTGGGGGTGGGGGCTGCCCTGGACCCTCTATGGCAGTGGTTCTCAACCTTCCTAATACAGTTCCCTTTAATACAGTTCCTCATGTTGTGGTGACCCCCAATTTCATTGTTACAAATTGAACATAATTAAAGCATAGTGATTCATCACAAAAACAATATGTCATTATATATGTGTTTTCCGATGGCTTTAGGCGACCCCTGTGAAAGGGTCGTTCGACCCCCAAAGGGGTCGCGACCCACAGGTTGAGAAACGCTGCTCTATGGCATCATTGCCCATTCATTTTTATTGCAACAAGTTCCTTGCTGGAGGTGTGAGACTTCAGAGCATCCTGGGCGGATGTTGGTCCTCTCCCAGCTGCCCCCGGGCCCCACAGCTCACCACAAAGGTGGGTGGCTCTCTCCTGAAAGTTGCGGCTGGTCCACCAAGACACCCTGCCCCTCATTTGCCTCTGCAGGTCCTGGGCTGTGCTCCGCAGCTGTCCGGCCCCCCTGGGTCCTCCCCTGTCAGCAGGGGCTCCGTGATCCACCCAGGCAGGTGCCGGGAACTTCCCACTGGGCACAGACGTAGCGCAGCTCCTGAAACCTGGGATCCCGAGGAGGTCGGCCCGTGTGCGGCTGGGAGTGCACCCTCGCCACAGCCTCGCAGTTAGGACTGATGGGCGGTCCTCATCGTGGAACCAGGATGCGTGGAGCGGCTTCATCTCTGCTGAATTATGGATTTAATAGCAGAGACGCGAGCAGGCCGCCTGGGTGCTCCGTGCTG
>NW_005367694.1:3008156-3016313 GCF_000412655.1 Myotis brandtii
GCACCTGCCCGCCCCCTGTCAGCGGCGGATGCAAGCGAGAGATTTATCCTCCCCAACTTTACGAGGCACTAACAGAGAGGAGGCTGAGAGGCAGAAGCTAAATAATTGATGGTCCTTGCGTGCTCCGGGATCCGCTGAAGCAGCCGGGTCTGGGGGCGGGATGACCTCGGAGAGCTGGGAAATGAGCCAGAGGAATGGAGGACCCCGACTCGACCCGGGGACCCAGGGGTCACAGACACCTCGGCGAGTGTCTTCAGGAGCGGAGCTCGGAGGACCCCAGGGTTGGCCTACCTGCTCCTCATCCCCTACCCCCTGGCTGGATGTGGTCCCGTCGAGGCTTCTGGGCTCTGTTCTCAGCCATGGGAACCATGGGAGCCATGGGAAGCGAGTGGAGGGTGAAGAGATGGGGGTGGGCTCTGTACCCCTTAGCACCCGTTTTCCTGGCAACCTCAACCTCCCTCCAAGGAGTACCCCCACCTGCTGGATACACCTGTCCCCCACATTGTGCTCTCTCTTCTCTCTGCCTGCCCACCCTCCAGCAGCCTGAGGGCCACTCCCTGCCAAGGACACAGACAGGCTCACCAGGGGTTTTACACACTCAGAGTCCTCTCCAGGCCAGGCCTGTGGTGGGGTCCCTGGACTTTGGCTCTGGGCTGTCCCAGGTGCTGAATGGACATGGTAATAAAACACTCACCTATCACACCTCCCCTCCCGCACGCTCCTGGGCCCCCAGGCTCCCTGAGAGGCTCAAGGGCAAGTGACTGTCATAGGGAGGCTCCCGAAGTGACCCTCGCTGCCCCGTCTTCGCCACCGCACCCTTCTCTTGTGGGCAGTCCCGGAGCCCTGACTGCGGCTGCTCCCTGTGGCCCCCGGAGTGCCCACGGGAAGGCGTTTACCAGGCGGGCGGAAGGCTGAGCCTCCGCGGATCATCCCCCTTGAGTTTGCTTCCAATTAACACTTGTTTAGTGCAGCTTTCCTCCTCCAAATCCCCCCTCACACCGCCGGGCACTCCCTCGGCCCGGCATAATCTGCTGAGCTCTTGCTCAAATATAAGCAGCTTTGCCGCTTACTAAACACAGCTAATCCAATTTGGGTTTTGGGGACTGGGGTGGGCAGCACCGGCGATCAGACAATCCTAGGAGGACCCAGGGCTGGGGCAGCAAGGCGGGCCCTGGGCCAGGCTCGTCATGAGTCCCCTCCCTGGGCAGAGAAGCCTGGCCAAGGAGGAGGGCAGCTCTGAGGGTCTCATAGAGGCAGAGCTGGCTGCAGCCGGCCAGGGCTCACCCTGACCAGGGCCCAGCCCCACCCTGTGCCACACCCCACCCTTGTCCCCACGGTCCGTCCCTCTGCCTGTCCTGGATGATGACTGGCAGGTGCACCATGTGGCCCCACAGCTGGATGGATCACTGGGAGACCAGGCCCAATGCACCCCATTTCCTGAAGAAGCAGCCAGGACCCAGGAGTGCAGGTGGGGCCTAAGCATCACTGGGCCAGGGCCCCTCAGCCTGAAACCCCAGCTGAACCTACCGGCCCCCCATTTCCGGTTCCCCCACCCCTATGCGTGCTCCTGGATCTCCTAGTCCCTCTCTGCCAGCCCTGGCCTCAGCGCTCTGCCCCCCCCCCCCCCCCCCCAGCCCAGCCTGCGGAGCCTGGAAGACACCAGGCTCCCACGGGCCCCTTGCCCCGGGGTCGGGTACGACTGGGGTCTTCCAGGAGCCTCTTGCCGGGTGTTGCCTGCCAGCGGCAGAGACCGTGAGACTAACCAAAACACGTGTAGCTCCCAGTTGACGGATTCAATTCAATTCCACAAATATTGACCGCTGTCTAAGCCACTCGCCCTCCAGCGCTGCTCGCTCCTCTGAGATACGCAGAGCGATAGCCAAGTCAACCTGCTTAATCCGGCCGACAATGTCGCCGGGTCACAGTGCAGGAGCAGAGGCTCTGCAGGGCCCCCAGCAGGTGGGGGCCAGAGCTGGGGTCTGAACGCGGCCCCAGGCTGGCCACCAACAGCCGTGGAGTGTGCCAGGGATGTGGGGCTCAGGTCAGCTGAGGGCCAACCATGCCTGGCAGGCCAGAGGCCGTGCTGGGGAGAGGCCGGGGGCTCTGCCTGGACCCTAGGGGCAGCTGAGTGAGCCCAGCCTATCCAGAGTCCAGGCCTGTGTGGGCATCTCTGCAGGATCTGGTGGCTGGATGGGGCCGGGACAAAGTCACTCCGGAGTGGAAAGCGTTGGCCAGGCAGGCAGCAGGACAGGCCCACATGCCCTGGGTACACGGCAGGGGCTCAGCACTGGACCCAAGCTCCTCCTGCCCCTCTTGGGGCAGCTCCTCTCTGCTGGGGCTTCCCTCTCCTTTATCCAGCCACTCAACTCTGCCCTCAGAATCTTTGCCTGAGACCCCTGGACCCTGTCTGGGGCTTCGAGGCCCAGGGTGGAGTGGAGGGGGCCAGGGAGGGGCTGGAGTACAGTGTCTCTGCCAGGCCATGTGTGAGCCCCTCACGCCTATCGGGGTTCAGTGCACACCCAGGCCGGGAGCACCGTGGGGGACCTGGAGTCCAGTTCCTGGTCAGACACAGGGTGGACAGCCAGGTCCCACCTCAGTGGCCCTCTGGCCCAGCACCCTAGAAGTCGCCCTGAGAGGCGCCCCTAAAACACCCTGAGCAGAGCAAGGTGCATCCCCTCATTTCTCAGGCCCTTATTCTTCAGGCCCACCTGTGCGAGGCCGGGCTAGTCACTCACCCCTTAGAGAGAGCGAGTGGCCCCTGACAGGCAGGCCCTGGGCTTTGGGGTGGTCTGGTGCACGCGTGGACTGCACATGTGTGGGGGGAGCTGAGGACCTGGGGCAGCCCCTGCCAGCTGCGCAGTCCTGACCTGGCAGCTAATCCCTGCTGGGGACGGCAGCGCAGCGGTGACCCTGGGCACTGGGAAATTAATCAGAAATGGAACCGATGGATTAAAGTGGAACCAGGAGAATTGATTTTTCTCCCTGGGCGCTTACATGCTGCTCTCAGTCAGGTGAGAACTCCCGAGTAGGGGTGGCCCTGGGAGCAGAGGCAGGTCGAGCTTCAGCCCAGCCTTCGGGAGGAACCTGGTGTGGAGTCCCTTCTCCTCCAGACAATGGGGACCCAGGATTGACTCCCTCCCCCCAAGGGCTGTGCAACACCAGGCCAGTCCCATCCCTGTGGGGCCTCAGTGGCCTTGATGTAACTCAGGGAGAGCCAGTGGCTCATCACTCACTCATTCATTCATGCATTTGACAACCCCTGTGCCCAGGGGATGGTAATGACCCCCCATGGGATGCATGATAGCACCCATGACAGTCCAGACCAGGTGTGTGTGGGACCCCAACATACCACCTCCGCTCACTGCAGTTCTCCTGTGCCCTCTGCCCTGCAGTCCCACCCTAGCCTGCCACCCTTCTGCTGCTGGGGGGCAGGCACGGATTGAGTTAGGCAGGGTGGACACCCCCTTGTCCCGGCTGCTTGGGCCTGGAAGTGAGACTGGGCACTGCAGGCAGCCCTGGGCTGCGTGATGCCTGGTCTGAGGCTCTGAGCCGCCGGAGTTAGTGTCTGCTGTGCCCTACCTTGGGCCTGGCAGAGGTGACGGGTGGTGTCGGCAGGCACTGGCTGAGGAAGGGCAGGTGACCCAGTGCTGGGCCTGGTCTTGGTGCAACAGGCCCATGTCAGCCTGACCCTGGGAGGTTGTGAGGGGCCAGAGAGGCCCAGGGCGGCAGACGAGTCCCTGGGGGCCTGGATGGGGCTCAGCCTTGGGGACTCTGGGGTTAAGTTCATCACTGGACACCCTCAATACATATAGCTCCCCCCCGCAAAAAAGGGGGCACAATAAAATCCTGGTGACGGTGAGCAAGCCAGCCCGGGCGGTGGCTGGGATTCCTGGGCCCAGACCCGTCAGGAAGGTCTGTTGTCCGCCTCTCTGAGGCCTGGCCAAGGATGCTGGTTCCTGGCAGGTGTGTGCTTTAGCCTCAGTTTCCTCCTGCATTTGGCAACCTGACCAGCAAGGTTGGCTTAGGGGTGCAGAGAAACAACAAGAGTCCCCTTGCCCCTCATTCAACCCCAGGCTGCAGACTCTTGCCCAGGGTGAGAGAGGGCTCCTGTGTACCACCCACCCGGTGGTCTCTGGCAGCCCCTCCTGGCTGTCAGCAGGGGTGACCCAATCAGACTGTGGCCTCTGGTGGCCCCATGGACTGCAGCAGAAGCGCTGAGTTGGGAGAGCAAAGGGCATGCTGAGGTGACCTGATGGCCGCCAGGAGCTGGGCTGGGAGAGGGCATCAGAGCCAAGCAGCCCAGTGCCCAGGACGGGCAGGAGACCGGGTGCCCATGATGCCAGCCAGGTGAGAGCTGAGGCCCCATCAGACCGGCCACACCATCTCCAGCAGCTCTGGCCTCTGAGCTATGGGCGTGACCCACGCAGGCAATGGGGGAAGTGGGTCAGACCCAGCCCCAGCCCTGAATGCACGGTCCATTGGCGTCATGGCCTCTGCCTGGGCCCCTTCCTCAGGCCAGAGACCCTCCTCACAGCCAGGTAGCCTGGGTGTCGTGACAATCGAAAAGAAAGAGGGTCCAGGACCCCCGGGCTGCTCCCACCACTGTGAGGACCACAGTTGGCTGTCATGCCATCCAGCCTTGCTTCCCTCTGTCCCTGCAGCATGGCACACCTTCGTACACATGGGGAGACCATGTCCCTCCATTGCTCCCTCAGCTCACTCTTGGGTCCTGGGCTCCCCAGGGGATGAGGGCGGCCTGCCCTGCCAGCCAGAAACTCCACCTGCCCCGTCCAGCCCTCGAGAGCTGAGTTAGCTTCTCCCACTCTTGCTCTGTGAGCATAGGTGTGGGGGGTCCTGGGGTGCTGTCCTGAGACCCCAAGTCTCCCCCTTTTAAAGCTAGAACTTCCTGGTGGTGGAAGGTCCTGCCTGTCCAGGCTGTACCATAAGCCTGGGCCTCTGCCTGGGGGTGGGGCAGCCCCCATGGACATCCACGTTTGAACCAGGCCCCATGCGCTGGGAGTGGCCGGGGCCGTGCTGGCTGGAGCCCAGGGTCTGGGAAAGGCCTGAAGCTGTAGGTGGGCTGCTGTGGGAGGCCTGGCTGCTGAGCAAACCTGGTGCAACCTCCATGAACGAGCCTGTTGGCTCAGGACCAGATGCTTGAGGGCCACTCAGGTATGGGCAAGGGCCAAGCAGGCAGGAGGGAGGCCAGGGGGCTCAGGCCTGGCAGGGCTCTCCTCAGGCTGACCTGCAGCAGCATCTGACTGGTGTGGGTACAAGAGCTGGTCCCTGCCCTAGAGCTGACAACTCCGGATGCTGCTCACACTCTGGGCTCCCCTGGGGTCAGGCCGGCCTCAGCCTCGCTGAATGCTCATCTCTGCTCAGCTCTGCTCAGCTCCCCTCCCCGGTACAGCCTCCCTCACTTCCCTCCTGGAGGCATGGCTGCTTTGGTGGACCTTGAGCTGACAGCCAACCAGCAGCATGTCCCCCAGCCTCCTTTCCCTCCTCTGCTTGGCCTCGCCCTGACTGCTCCCCCACCCACCCCACCTGTCTTGCAGGCTCAGCTGCCACTCAGCTCTGGCCTGGCGCATGCAGGGGCTGGGCTGCCCCTGGTTGAGCAGGAGACCCTCCTGGCTGTGCCTCCGTCCTTGATCAAGGTTGTGGCCTGGCCCCCAGGGGAGCTGCCCTGCCAGGCCCATCCCTCCATGCCAGCACCTGGCCCTGAGGGTCTCAGAGCTGCCATCACTCTCAGAGTCATGCCAGGCCGGCAGCCAGAGGCACGGAGGGCCATGCGGACCAACAACTCTCCTGCTGCCACAGCGGGAGCACGGCCTGCAGTGCCCCCCAGCTCTCCACTGTTAACTAGCTTCTCCCCACACTCAGACTCTGACCCCCTGGCCTCGGCCCTCGCAGCCCCCAGACCTGCCCGTGCTGACTCTCGCCCTGGCTGGGCAGCCCTAGTGCCACCTGGAACCCTACAGTGCCACCCAGGGATAGAAGTCTGTGTGCAGCTCCTACTCCACCCTGCCACCTGCAGACCTCCCTCGGTCTGGTTCCCAGGGCCTGGGCCCGGGAGGTTGACCTTGACCCCTGTCCTGTCTTGGCACAGGACCCGCCGCCCATTGTCTCCTTCTGGCCTCTGTTGCCCGGGCCAGCGCAGCCACTTGTCACAAGTCCCCTGGATCACATGTTTTCCAGGCCTTTAGAAATCTCAGTTTCATGAGTGTCATGTGAGAAGAGGTCTTTGTCCCCATCTTTGCTGTCTTATTTCTGCCGCGGCCGCCCCCAATCCCATAGGGCAGAGCCCAAGTCCTTGCTTGTCTCATTCCCCATCGCCCGCCTGCCTGGGGCCCCAGTTCCAGGGAGGGCTCCAGAGTGCCCAGCCCCATGGTGCCCAGTCTCCACAGCAGCTGAGCAGGTGGGCAGCTGAGCAGACATGCTGGCTGGCGGCCAGGCCTCAGAAGTCACTGCCCACAGCCCGCTCACTGGGTGGCCCAGAGCCTCAGTGGGTGATGAGGGCAGACAGGGTGTCACTGTGGTGCAGGGGGAAGGTCTGGAGCAGCTGGTGGGCCCACGTGGCTCCCCTGACACATGGGAGGCGGCAGCCACAGGTGGGACACTGTCCCTGCCCCAGAGCCGAGGGGTCTGTGCAGAGGGCTGGCGTGAGAACCAAAAGTCAAAATGTGCTTGTGTGTGTGCATGTGAACATGAGCGTGAGCATGCGAGTGTGCAAGGGTGTATGCGTATGTGAGCATGCCAGCGCACCTCTGTGTGAGTGTGTATGTTTGGGTGTGTGAGAATGTGTGAGTGAACAAGCCTATAAGCGTGCATGCGTGATGTGCGTGCCTGCATGTGAGTGAGCCTGTGCAATTGGTGCATGAGTGACTGTGTATATGTGCACACGAGTGTTTTTACTTATGACAAGCATGTGAGTGTGCATGTGGGTCAGCATGTGTTAGCCAACGTATGTGAGTGTACAAATGTGTGTGTGTGTGAGGGGGTGGCCCAGCGTTTCCATTTGCGTCACTTGGCTTCTAGGAATGACTTGGACAGCTGCGTTGGTCCAGAGGTGTGGCTGAGCCCCCAGGCAGTCTTAAGGCTCCGGGGCCTCGTCTGGAATCGGGTGGCAAGTCCAGGATCCCTCTGAGGGGAGCCCTTGGCCCAACAGCGTCGACAGGGTGGTCATGACCAGCCTGGGAGCGGGCACAGGCTCTGGGGCGGGCGGACACCTCCCTGGCCTTCCTCTCGGCTTCGTGATGATCAGCAACTTGCAGGGGAAGTGTCCACAGTGCGGGCTTGTCAGGAGACACGCTTACGACACTCTGCAGAGGTGGCTGCGCTTCCGGCCAGGCCACCCAGGGGACTCAGCCCAGGGCCTGCCCCCGTGGGTCCCGGCCTCCGCTGGCCAATGTCCACCGTCAGCAGAGCAATGGGCACCGCGCTGTGTTCCCTGTGAATCTGGGGTGAGAACAGCCGGCTGGACGGGGGCGTTTCACAGCAGAGCTGGGCTGGTGGAGCTGGTGGGTGTCAGCGCCGCTGTAGTTAGCACAGAGGAGATTGAGGCTGAGGTGCTGAGCCTGTGGCTGAGCAGTGCTGGGGGGCGGGCGCTGGGGGGAGGGTCCTGACCAAGACAGTGAGGGGCTTAGACCTTGGGGGCTGGGCTGCCAGGTAATCATGAGGGCAGTGTCTGGGGGACACAGGCCGAGGGCTGGCGTGCTTGGCTTGCATGTTTGGTTCTGAAGCCCCTGACAGGATGGCTTGGTGCCACTCAGAGACTCCTTGCCACACAGACACACCATCCCTGGCCTCACACCCCATCCGGCAGCGGGACTGTAGACACCTGGTCGCCCCCCTGCCTCTGGACCCTGGGAAGCTACTCTCTCTGATTTGGGTGACCTGCCCCGCGCCCCCCCTCAACTGCATGCCCATGCCCACCTCCCTCACAGCTATCCCAGCAGCCCCAGTAGGTGTTGATAACCAGAGGCGCTGGCTCAGTTGGTGTTTTTGGAAAATGGCCAATCGAGGCAGGAACGGCCTAACCCGCGTTCCCCGCAGGGTTGTCGGGCTGGGGGTGTGCATGTCTTGCTCCTGCACCCCCAGGTTCCTGGCTCCCCTGTGTAGCCTTTCTTGCCAGGTGTCTCTCCCCATCACCCCCCCTAC
>NW_005367694.1:3016420-3037459 GCF_000412655.1 Myotis brandtii
CTCCTTGCCAGCTTGTGTCTCACGTTGGGGATGTTTCCATTTTTACAGCAGAAAGCAACATATTCCAAGTGCCTCAGCCGCAGCCAGAGCGCAGCGGCCCCCGGGGAGCCACTGCCACGTCAGATGCTTGGGGGGGAGCGGCTGCTCTGCCAGCCACGGCCCTAATTGCTGCCACTCAGGGAGCGGCTGTAGCCTGGGGCGGTGGGGAGTGACTGAGGCGGCTGGCGGGCAGGGTGTCTGGGGCAGGCACGGTTGCTGGGCCTCGGCGGTGTCCACCTCCGCTGGCAGCACCACGGCCAGAGACCCGGGGTTGGTCCTGGGACGGGGCTTTGCCTGTCGGACATGCATCAGGTGGGGTGCCCGATGGTCCAGGCTGAGTGGGTGTTAGCCAGGTGTGTTGGGGTCCTGGCACCGCCCCTGTCAGCCTTGAGGCCCTGGCAGCCTGACCCATGGCTGCTCTGAGAAGGGACTGAGACGGCTCCTGGTGGCTCTGGAGCCATCACCATTTCTTGAGTTGATTCTGATGCCAAATGCCACCTGCAGACTCCGCCTTCGTTTCCTGGGGTGGGAGAAACATGGCGTCACCTTCCAACCTGGCTTAGGGCCGGCCTCCCAGGGTGCATGACCCTTGTGTCACTGCAAGGACCACTAGGACGATGTTCTCGGGAAGAAATGCTGGCTGCCTAGGGCATAGCAGGCCATGAGCTTGACCTCCGAAGGTCTCACCAGCCAGTGTGAGCTCCACTCTGCTCCGGAGGCCGAGGAAGAAAAGGGACAGGAAGGGCGCAAGGGCACACTTGGCAATTTGCAAACACAAGGCTAAGAATTCTTAGGAATCAGGAGGAGAGAGCGGCTGCCGGCACCAACGTTTTGCACCTGGAAAGAGTAGGGTGCTGTTGGCTCACCACTTGGTGGGCATTCCCAGTTCTGCGGGGAATGGGCGAGAGCCAAGGGCAAGGCCTGCAGTGAGTCCTGGCCCCCGGGAGGCAGGTGGGCCTCTCAGCTGTGCCTCCACCGTGTCCCGTGGCCGACCGCCAGGCTGCGCCCACAGGCTCCAGATAAGGAGAGGTTGACTGAGGCGTGGAAGCCCGATTGAGCACAGGCTGTGGGCCGGCATGAAGAGGGGTGGCCGGCCTGGCCCTGCAGCTCCTGTCTCTTCAGGGCATGACAGGGACTCGGGGTTGCTCGGCTTTGGGTGATCCCAGGGGCCCTCCTGTCGGTCAGGGGTGCTTACCCAGAACCACGATTACCTGTGCGGTACCTGTAGCTCTCACACACCGCGAGGTGGTGCGGAGGCTCCATACACAGGGGCCTGGGGCCTGAAAGGCAGTGCTGGGCCCAGGGCCCTGGGAATCCATGAACATGTGCAACTGAGTCTGGGTAGCGGGTGCAAATCCCCCCTTGTCCACGGAGCAACCGCACTATCTGGGCCCACGCTGCCCGCCAACCTGTTTCCCCAGCACCCGCTCCTCCCGGGCTCAGCTCCAGTCCCCACCAGGGTCATGTGTGTGCCATTGCTGGACTTCCTGTCCTTAAGTCCACCTACAGGCACCCTCATCTCACAGGGAAGGGAGCCGCCAGGGTCGCAAACCTCTCCAGGGCTTCTGGCATTCACTGGGAGGACTGAGTAGTGGTTCCAGCTGAGGTCCCACCGTAACTCGGGGCTCCTTGGTCCGGCCTCCCACCCCCACGCCTCAGTTTTCCCTCATTAAATGGGGCGTAATCTCCACGTGGGAGAGGAGGCTGCACCCCTGCACCCTCTCCAGGCGTCTAGCCTCAGTCCATCCTTGTGTTGCCATCCCCTGCAGGCTAGTGGCTCATGTGGGGATCCAGGACCTTCTGTCCTTTAAGGCGGGGGCCCCCCACCGTCAAACACTTGGGGTGGGGGCAGCGGCAGGGGCAGACATTCACATGAAGACACTGGAGACCTTCACCAACCCCCTGCCCCCCGCCCGGTCCCTGCCCCATAGTGCTCTGCACTCACCCCTCACCCTAGTCCTCAGCCCCTCTTGGCACCCCCAGGGCGCCCAGCTGTGCATTCCTGAGCCTCTAGTTGGGCTGCGACTTCTTTGATGATGTGACTTTCTGGTTGAGACCCGCCCACTGTGCCGTGGCTGCCCCATCCCCCGTCACCATCACTGAGACCAATTCCCCCTCATGTGGGCCCCCAGGGAAATCAAGGCTGTGTCGTTTTGCTAGTGATCACTCCTCAGCTGCCCATATCCTCAGCCTCAGAGATGCCATCCACACCTTGCCACACAGACATGCCAGCGCACGCGTGGAGAGACCGAACCTGACAGGGCTGCTGGGTCCTCCCAGTTTTTTAAAATTTTAAATTTTTTTAAAAAATTGATTTTAGGGAGAGGAACATATAGAAACATCAATGAGAGAGAAACATCATCAATCGGCTGCCTCCTGCACGCCCCCTACAGGGGATCGAGCCCGAAACCCGGGCACACACCCTGACTGGGAATTGAACCCATGACCTCTTGGTATGTGGGTTGACGCACAACCACTGAGCCACCCCGCTGGGCTGGGTCCTCCCACTTCGATTGGCCACCCTGCCCAGGGCAAGGCCACAGTCCCAGGGCCCAGTGTCCCAGGGCCCAGGCCTCCACCACGGCTCTCCACCCCCTTGACAGATGCCCCCATCCAGCAGCCCTGGGTGTCCTCCCAGCACTCCAAGGCCCACGGGAACCTGTGCCATTCTGGGGGGCTGCTGGTCCCCGGGAGGCCCCAGCAGCCCAAGGTGTAGGACAAGGGAGGAGCTAACCCAAAGGGATAGGTCTCACCGTGCCCCTGCCCACCCCTGTGCCTGGATGGCGGTACCTCATGACGCCCCCCCCCGCCCCCCTGCCCCGTGAAGTGGTCCGGGGCTGCCTGTTTTAAATGTAGGTTTCATTATTATTCAGGTCCGGCAAAGCCCACAGATCAGGAGACAATTGGATACTCACAGTTCCCAAGAGGAGGGGGCAGGACACGTCAGGAGGGGGCACATGGGAAGCACCTGGGTTGGTCAGGGGGCTGGGGGAGGGGGAGCCGTGGGCCGTAACCTTTAATGTGATTTCTCCGGGGAGGAAGCAGGCGAGGCCGGGAAGCAGGCTCAGGATTGGCTGGTTGGGATAATTTCAGCACTCTGGGGTACAGGAGCTTCCCCGGTTGGCTGGTAACCGGTCCAGGGTGATTAGGGCAGGTGGACAGTGGCCCTGAGTGTGAGAGCCCCACAAAGGAGGTGGCCCGGAGTGAGCTGAGGACTGGCCGGTTGGTCTTTGAAAAGTGCGCTCATGGATGGATGAGCTGTTTGCTATCTCCTAGGAACAGGCTGACCCCGGGAGGGGTAGTCCCTTCAGGATCAGCAAGGACTCAAGACATCGAAGCGGCAGAACACAGAGCGTGAAAGGCACGGGCACCACAGCTTCTGCTGCAAAGGCTCAGGGTACAGGGGTGGGGGTGCCAGCAGGTGTTAAAGGCGCAGCACCCGCCCCCTCCCCGCCAGCCAGGGAAGCCCAGGGCCCACCTCACCACCTGCCCCACGGAGCCATCCAGGCCTGCACGAGAGGCCCCGAGACCTGCCTGAGGGTCAGTGGGCAGAGCCCTAGAGGACCTGCCCCCGCCACCCCAGGGCTGGCCCCTCCAGGCTGCCTGCTAGCCAGTCTTCACGTGGTTTCTGGTTCTTGTGGCTTTTCATTACAGTTTTTGCTTAAGGAAATGTTCATAGTTGGAGAAGGAGCCGTCCTCTCTGGAGCCCTCCCTGACATGGAGCCTTTTCTGCTTCTCGCTCCGTCTGTGTGCCCCTGAGGATGCCCCCTCAGTCCCACTGGCTGCTGTGTCCCGGAGCCCAGCACCACTGAGGCCCCGGGAGGCTCCTCAGGATGTAAGTCAGAGCTCGCCGCCCCCCGCCCCCCGCCTCCCTCTCGATCAGGCTGCATGGACCACCTTCCCTGCCTCCTCTGAGGCTTCAGGGATGGCGTTGCATTGCTTTGTCCCGTCAGAAGGCATCTGCCTTATAGAAGGACTAGAAGCCCAATGCACGAAATTCGTGCACTCGGGTGGGGGCCCTCAGCCTGGCCTGCGCCTTCTTGTAGTCCGGTAGCCCTTGGGGGATGTCCGACTGACGGCTTAGACCCGCTCCCCGTGGGGAGTGGCATCCTTAGTGCTGCCATGGAGGCGGGAGAGGCTCCCACCAACACTGCTGCACTTGCCTGCTGTGAACCTAGCTTCTGGCTGAGCAGCGCTCCCTCTTTGGGAGCGCACTGACCACCAGGGGGCAGCTCCTGTGTTGAGCGTCTGCCCCCTGGTGGTCAGCGTGCATCATAGGGACCAGTTGTTCCACCATTCGGTCAATTTGCATATTAGCCTTTAATTATATAGGATGATGTGAAACATGGGCGTCACATGACTGGTCCCAGGTCTGGCTTTAATCATCCAGTTTTTTTTATGGACCCTATTTTATGTTCCTTTCCTCTCTTCCTCCTCCTCCTCCTCCTTCTTCCCCCTTCCTCCCCCTCCTCCTCCTCTCCTCCTCCTTCTCTACTAAAACAATCCATTTATTGAATTAAAGATTGTATATTCAGGCTATTCACTTGGCAGGTGATCCTGCATAGTAAACTTAGAATGAACAGAGACTTATTTACATACATATATTTTAAAAAATTTAATGCCATATTGACTTATAATGCTTTTTTTGGAGGGGGAATAATCCTTTTTTCTTTATTTGTAGTAAAATAGTTGTAACATAAAATTTACATTTTTAAACATTTTTAAGTGCGTACTTCAGTGGCATTAAGTACACTCACACTGTTGTGCAAACATCACCACCATCCATCTCCAGAACTTTTTCATCTTCCCAAACTGCAATTCTGCCCCATTAAACAACAGCTCCCCATTCCTCTACCAGTTCTTGCCAAGCACAGTCCCTATGACTTTGACTCCTCCGGGCACCCACACAGTGAATCCTGCAGGATCTGGCCTAGCCCATTTCGTCCTGTTTTATGCCTTTTGCTGCCTGGCATTTTGGGTTTTGTAGGTGGTCAGGCGGATAGATGCCCTGCTCTCAATGCTGAGGGCTCACGTCTCAGTTTTCAAAGACACACCTTGATCTCTGGCCCTCCAATTAGCATGCATTTGTGATGAAGTGATGTCGCTGCTTTCTAACGTGCAGACCATGGAAGAGACCTCTCAGTTGGCATCAGGATTAAGATGGAGCCTCTGGGCTCTGAGTAACTAGACATCAGCGCCGACCCCGTGACCGTGCACCACCCTGGGCCTGAGAGCACCCAGGCTCTGATGTGAACGCCCACGGCTCAGGGAAGTGTTTCAGGACAGTGTGGGTAGGGACTTCCTGGGCTCCCAGGGTGGCTTTGGGACCACAGGAACTAGCTGGTTCTGGGACACGGGTTCCTTCCCAGCCCTGTGGCCACTTCCCTCCATGGTCAGCCTTCCCAACTGGCTGGTCCCCAAGCTGGACCTATGGCTTGAACTTCCAGACCTCCTTCTAGGGCAGCGGTTCTCAACCTGTGGGTCGCGACCCCTTTGGGGGTCGAACGACCCTTTCACAGGGGTCGCCTAAGACCATTGGAAAACACATATATAATTACATATTGTTTTTGTGATTAATCACTATGCTTTAATTATGTTCAATTTGTAACAATGAAATTGGGGGTCACCACAACATGAGGAACTGTATGAAAGGGTCGCGGCATTAGGAAGGTTGAGAACCACTGTTCTAGGGAGAGAGGGATCCATCTCCTGCTTCAGTTTGAAAAATTCCAGGGAAGCATCTCAATAAGTGTGGCTCAGGTCACATGACTTTCCCTTCATCCAATCACTGTGATGTAGCGAGCAGGAGAAGGTACTGTGATTGGCCCATTCTGGGCCATGAGCCCGCCCCTGATGCCTGGGGCATTAGCCATCCCAACATTATCCCATGCAGAGCCATCAACTCCACTTTGCAGAGGAGCTGAACTCTGAGATGGGAGTTGATAGCCGGGCCCTGTGGCCTATACACAGCCTCATGGGGACTAAAACGCAAGTTCTGTGATTCCAAGTGGAAAAACTAAGTTCCAGAGCAGGGGCAGACTCGCTGGGGTCACACCGCAAGCTGGTGGCACAACTGGGTGCCCTGGTCCACATTGCGCCACCTCCTCCAGGAAGCCTTCCGGGCTTGGCTGAGCCAGGCCTGGGGTAAGTCACCACCAGATGTCCCACTCCGATGAGGAGACAGGGCTTCCCTTATGCACCTGAGCCCAGTGTCCAGTAGAGCACAAGTGCTGGGTGCTCAGTTTCTGGACTCAGTCGGCTTCCTCGGGGGAGCTGCGAGCCCCATGCCTAGGAGGTTTGTGGAGTTTACAGTTCTGAGGGCTGGTCCCACTCCCTCTTCCATCTGTTAATCTTCTCATCGGCCCTCACTACCAGCTCTCCCTGTCCTCAGTGACCTCTTGGCACAGGGACCTCCTCTACTTTTCTCCTAGTTTCTGGGTCACTAAGTGTCCCTGATGTGCTTCTTTAGCTGAGACCCACTGCTGTGAGGAATGCGTTGGTCCTCACTCTTGCCCATCAGTGACCAGGCCCGGTGCCCTGAACCCCCGCAACAGGGCCAGGCGCTGCGCCTCCTGCCGCCGTGCGCCGTGCGCCGCCTCATTCCAGACAAAGCAGCATCTATTTTGTAAACGACGAACATTTGTGTTTATGGAGCCCTGGCGTGACTTTGACACGCATGGTGATGATTCAAGGGGGACGTGGGAGAGCGACAAGCCCATAAACGGGAACCCGCTGAATGAAACTCTCTGTTACCGAGATTTACGTGGACCCTGAAATATTGAAGATGGATTTTTGAAAACATCTATAAAATAAGAGATTTATACCTAAAACAATACCGTGCACTGCGACGGGAAGGGATTAGAGTCAATTTATTCATGTATTAGTAAAAACTCAATTTCATATATTGTGCAGAAAAATTAAAACCCTTTCTACATTTTATTATTACAAATTATGCACCTTCCACATATAAAGATAAATAATTGATAACATTACAAATACTTAATCTAGAAAATATTTATTAGGAGCAGACAACCCATTTTTTTTACGTGTTTTGTTGAGGACAATATTGCGCACTTTAAAAATTCATGACGACTCTTTGCAAGAAGAAAATGTCTACACCCGAATTCTTTTGTTTGGCATCACATCTGAGTCAAGGAAACAGAGCTGGGCAGTAGGACTCGGGGTGCGGCCGGGATGTCCCTGCCCTGGACCCAAGCTGAGGACTGGCCGAGGGTCTCAGGCGTCCCCCAACTGGGCCAGCCTCTGGCCTCCAGTCCGAGAAGGTGCGTTCGGAAAGTCAACATATTGCCAACATATTACCAGCCAGGACTCCTTGGCTTGTGATTTAAAAATAAATGTTTGACTTAATCTCTGAGAAAACACCAAATAATGGGATTTGAGGATGGACTCACAGAGCCAAGAAATCAACGCAGCCAGACCTCAGCCCAGAAAATGACAGAGCTGAATGATCCGGGCCCCTCGCTGGGGTCCCAGGCTTGGTGTGTGAAGGAAGGCGGGTCTCATGGGTGGCATGAAGTGGGGAGCTCGCCTGGGGCCAGTGGCCTTGCACCCCACAGCTGGCTTAGCCTGCCCTTCCAGGATGGGTGACCCCCAATCCCTCCCCGGCTCCTCCCTTGCAAAGAGGACTCCCAGCCTTTGCCTGGAGCCCACCTCCCCCTGGGCTCCTCCCCACTCCATCTCAGAGCTGGCACCACCTGCCCACTCCCCCATCCCAGGCCTGCGTGGGGAGATGAGAGGAACCAGCCGGGTTCTCAGGACCTGTGTCCCAGCGCTACAGCTGGAGCTGCTGGCCAGGCCTCCCCTGTGACCTCTCCCCTCTGCCCTTTGCCCTGCGGTGCACGCAGTCGGCTGGGCTGGCACGCGCGTTGGAGGCTAATAGTGGCGCCCTAGCAAGTCCTCATTGTCCCCGTGCAGTCCACCCCAGGGAGCACTAGAGTGTGAATAAATAACTGCTATGTTTATTAAAAAATAAATTTGGTGCCTAACAAAAGTGCTGTTTCTATACATAGAAAAAAACCGTTTAAAATAAAAACCAAAACAGTTTCCGAGGCGCTGTCGTATTAATTATTCATCTCTTGTTAATGAAATAACATGCCTTTGCAGGCTGCTCGGCCTCCCCTTCCCCCAGGGGCTCCTGGGTAAGCCTGGTCCGAGGCGGGTGAGATAGACCCCGAGGGGCCAGGACGGGTGGCTCTGAGCCTCAGTTTCCCTAGTGTAAAATGGGGGAGTCATAGTATTCCCTCATGGCTGTGTAGCGAACACCTATTCCCCACTTCACAGCCCCTATGAGACCCGCCTTCCTCCACACACCAAGCCTGGGACCTGGGCAAGGGCCCCCGGATCGTTCAGCTCTGTGGTTTTCTGGGCTGAGGTCTGGCTGCGTTGATTTCTTGGCTCTGTGAGTCCATCCTCAAATCCCATTATTTGGTGTTTTCTCAGATATTAAGTCAAACATTTACTTTTAAATTGCAACAAGCCAAAGAGAGTGTGGACAGCAGAAGAAAAACAATATGTTGATTCTCCTGTGTGCCAGGCACTAGCTGCTTTAGGACTCAGGACCCAGAGGAGGACGAAGGAGACAGCCTGACCTGGAGGAGTGAGCAGTGAGTTCACAGTCAGGCCCAGGCAGCAGGTGTCTGATCCAGTTTCTGTGTCCAGTGAGGAACCAGCCTGGTGGCTGACCCCTGTATCAGTCAGGGTGGGTGGATTATGCTGATGTAACAAATAGCCCTAAACCTTAAAGCAACAGTGGAGGATTTTCTGCTCACACTAAATGTTGCCTTGGGTTGGCAGGAAGCCGTATTCTAAATCATCCCACTACCCAGGCTGACAGGCAGCCACCAGCTGGGGCATCGCTGGATTCAGGGCAGAGGGAGAAAGGGACCCTGCAGGCCTCCCCCCAATCCCAGACATGTCCTGCCCTGCTCCTGCCCACAGCCCATTGCTCAGTACTGGCTACATGGATGCCAGGACTGGCCACCTGGGCCTGACAGGGTTAGTGGGAAATGCTTGGGGAGTAGTAGCAACAGAAACTTCCACCTCGGCCTCTACCCCCACCTTCTGGGCCTGACAGGGTTAGTGGGAAATGCTTGGGGAATAGCAACAGAAACTTCCACCTCGGCCTCTACCCCCACCCGGGGCAGCAGGAGGTTGGCTCCAGGAGGCCCTGCCATCCTGCGGTGGCCCGAGGGCACTGACAGGAGCCTCCAGCGAAGCTGGGTCCCAGCCCTAAATGGAGCCCTCCCACCCATGGGACCCTGAAGCTCTTGGCTCCTGCCATCAACTGGGGCAACTCTGGCTCTGTGGGGATACCAGGCATCCATCCATCCATTCATTCATTCACTCACTTATTCATTCACTCACTCATTTATTCACAAACACCCCAGAGTCGCCCTAGGGCCAAGCAGCCTGGGCTTACACCGGGTAAGTGGATTTCCTGGGTGACAGAGGATACTGACCTAATTAGTCACCCCACCCAGGCCAAGGGGTCTGGGGGGCCCAGAGGAACCTCCCTGAGCTGCACGGACATCCCTGGGTACGGCTGGAGGAGACGAGCTGAGCCCTCCGGCGACGGTGGAGGGGAACCCAAAGGGGCCTTCGAAGCTCTGCCAGCCCCTGTGGTGGGCGGTGGAGGGGAAGGTGGCTGTGGAGAGGGGGCCACATGGGGTCCATCTTGGTCAGCAAATTATCCCTGTTCTGGCTGCCCCCTGTGCTGGGGCAGAGGGGGACATGGTTCCCGAGACCCAGCTGCCTGCATTTAAGGATCTGGCACGAGGATTCCTGTGCTGGGTGTTCCCACGTGGGGCCTGGGCCTGGGATGGCCCAGCTCTCTGATAGAACGCACATGGGGAGCTGGCCCGGCACCTCGGCCTGTGAACAGGGGAGGGGAGGAGCCTGGCCCCATTCTCCTACCTGCCCCTCCCTCCCAACCCCAACAGGTCTGCCCTCTCTGGAAGCATCGCTCAGCCCAGTATGGATTTCCTGTCTGGGAGGAGGCCGCTGGGCAGCACGCAGGGGCTGAACGGACTGCAGGCCCCAGGATGTTTTTCTGTTGTGGTGTGGGGAGGGCGAGTGGCCTGAGCTGTCAGAGCCCAGGCTCCCTCCTGCATGTGGTCCGGAGCGCCTCGCCTGTTGGGGCACCGGGCCTGGCCCTATGATGCCAGCAGTTCTCCATCCCAGACACCTCCCCTGGGCTGGGGCCCCCTGCCCATGCCCCAGGGCAACACCCCAAGGCCCTTTCCTAAGGACAAGGACATGATTACTGAGCTCAGTGCACATGTGACCTCGCGTAGGGGACAGTGTGGTGGCAATGGGCCCAGAGAGGGGTCACTGGCCATTCAGCGTCAATAGCCAGGCCCCTGGGAGAAGCGTACACTCTGGTCCTTAACCCCCCACTGCACTGGGTGGGGGCCTCAGGGCCCGGGTGCCAACAGGGGGACACCTATGTGGGGAAGGGGAAGGCAGCAGGTGGAGACCAAGGTGGGATGTGAGCTCAGGAGAGTGGATGCCGTGACCTCACAGGCACACGCGTACCCCCTCATGTCAGCATGTTTACAGACACATGTGTTCCCAGGCACATGTGCCCCCTCCACGTCAGCATGTTCACAGGCATATACAGAACTGGCTCGGGGGCCAGTTGCTGCAGCGATCATTGGTCCCTGGTAGCTGGGCCTGGCTCACCCTCTCCAAAGTCAAAGAACTGTGGCAGCTGGAGCTCTGGGAGGGGCACCGAGCCCCCCTCCCCCCTGTGCTCCCGGGAGCTGCCTGGAGTTCTTTCCTGCAGGAGCCCTGGGACGTGTGGTTCCAGAGGACAGGCATGCCCAGGCCTCTGCAAGCCCCATGTCCCCAGACCCGCCGGCATAGCATCACGGGTGGGATGAAGATGGAGGAGGAGGAAGTGGGAGATGCGGCCTGGTGCCCCGCTGTTATTGGAAGATGGGGAATAAGACGCCAGGCCTAGTTGGGGTCCCATGAGGGGCTCGGGGACCCAGCCCAGGCTTGGGCAGGATCCATCATTCCCTGGCCCTGGGGCGACTGGGCTGCCATGCTGTGGGGCGGATCCAGATGAAGGCCAGCTGGGGGGTGTGGGACTCCAAGGTGTAAGCCCCCAGCCGCTCAGAGAAGAACGACTCTGCTGTTAAAACAATTTATTTTGCTGTCCAAGAAACGAACAGCTGTTTACCGTCAGTGGGTCTGAGCCACTCCCTGGGAGGCAATGGTGCTGCATTCGCCCTCCTCCAGGCTTCCTGTGTGAGGAAGGGCCTGGCAGGCCTTGGGTCAGGGTGGGCAGGGGACGCCATCAGGGACTGGGCCATGTCTCCTGGCCACTTCCATGACCCTGAGGCTTCTCTGACCTGCCTGGTCCACATCCCCTCGGCTACTGTCACAGGTGGTCACCAAGGCCTCTGGGCTCCATCCTGGGACATTGCAGGGACAATGGAGACCAGCAGCACCCTGAGGACCCGGGGGAGCACACGTGGTAAACTCCAGGGGCCGGGACCGCAGTGTAGTCAGGAAGAGGAGGGGGCCCTGCTGAGTGGTGCTGTGAGCACAGGCCGAGGGAAGGGGTGTACCCGGAGAGACTGCATGGAGGGGAGGGAGGGTCCAGCAAGGGGGAAGTTCCTGGGGTGGGTCTGCCGACCTGTGTCCCGTGAGGCACGTGACCCGAGAGCATGCTGCCCACAAGCGGCCATCCCTGCCGGGCACCTGGGGGACGCTCCTAGGGCCTTTGACTCCCTGGCCACATCCCCGATGGCCCCACAGGACCCAGGCCAGTGCCGCAGTCCCATAGCCCATGGCAGCACCGGGTCAGGGGCTTTGTCCCCAGTCTCTTCCGCACCTTGCTGTGGGCCACCTGCCCCCACGCCCAGCTCCGGGCTCTCAGGAGGCCCCAGGCTAGGACTCGGCCAGGGGTGGATGCTCGAAGCTGGGCACCTCCCCCCGCCCCCCCACCGGCCGGCCCCTCCTGCATGTCCCACAGCTCAGGGAAGTGACTGCCCTTGGGGGCTCAGTTTGCTGGAGTCTCAGCAGCAGTTCTAATTTTAATGCCGATGGACTGTGAACAACACCCCACACAGCCGGGAAGCGTGTGTGAGCAGCAGAGCGGGGATGGGGCTGTGGGGCCTCGGCTTCCGGAGCCTCTGGGAACAGGACCCTCCAGGCAAACCCTCCCTCCCTGACCTGGGTGCAGGGCCAGGGGAGGAGGTCGATGCTGTAGCCAAGCATGTCAAACTCAGGCCGCATGCCTCCCAAGCCTGAGGGAGCCTTCTTGGACCAGCCCAGATGGAGGCTGTGGGGTGGGCCCTCACACCCACCTCTGTGCCCCAGTGCTGAACACCAGGGAGTGCCGGCGTGGGCCTGAGCGGTGCTGTCCAAGGCTGGCTGCTCAGAAATCCATTCTCGGGCAGCTCGGTGCCGTGTCAGGAGCCCGGGTCCCAGGAGCTGGAGCCCATCCGTGCATGTGCTGCCGGCCACTTGCTGTGGGTTTTGTGGAGACAGGAGGAGGCCTTCGGTGAGGGGACACAGAGTGAGGGCGGGCAGCCCCAAACACATGAACCCCAGAAGAGAACAAATCGCCGAAACCACAGCCCTGAGAGCTGACACGCTGGGCGCTGTGTGGGCGCTGTGTTTGGAGCTCCCTCTGTGACTGCACACACATGTGGGTGCGCGGCAGCCCATGCGTGCGCGAGGTTCGTGAATGAGTAGCTGGCCCCTGCTGGGTACTCAGAAGCTGAGTGCCTTCTCATGCTAAGTGCGGTCTCTCGGAAAGTGGGCTGAGGAGGGCGGGCCTGGGGCCTTCCCTGCGGGCATTGCTCTGCCTCTCGCCATTACTCCATTTCAAAGAAGAGGAAACGGAGGCCTGGGGAGGGGAGGTGACCCCCAGGGCCCCCCAGCAGCAGGAGGCCAGCCCCCCAGCTCACTCTCGCTGGCCCTCCATGCCGCCCTGGAGCCCTTATCTGTAGTTTGCCCAGCTACAAAACCATGGTGTTTATTCCTGGCTGTGCTTGCTTAATTCCTTCCATTTGGGGCGCAGCATTGTGGGGTTCGTGTCCCAAATGTGCCCAATCAAAGAAGTCACCCGGGGCACTTGCTGAGCCCCCGAGCCCCCAGACTTGCTGACCGGCTCTCCAGCGAGGGGCCCAGCTCTGCATTTTAAACAAGAACCAGGGAGCTCCGGGGGCGGCTGCTGGGAGAAGGTTTGTGGAGGGAGATGGGCTCTGCAGTCCCACACAGGCTCCGTCTCGGCTCTCGCGAGGAGGTGGGATGAGAGTGGATCCTGGGTCTCCTGGTGTCCTGCTGCCCAGGCTGGACACCCCGCTAGACTCGGCCCAGGGCTGACCTGACCCGAGCTGGGCTCGGAGTGTCCCTGAGTCTCGGAAAGGTATCTGGGCCCTGGACCGAGCCCTGACCCGAGCAGGGCAGGTCCAGGCAGCCTCAGCGGCCCGGCTGTCCCCATCACACCTAGGATCTTCGCCCCGCCCCGAATTTCTGCTGCGTGGCTCCCGGGAGACCTGGAGCTATTTTGGCTGCACCAGCCTTTCCACTCGGCCAGGCTTCAGTGAGCAAAGATTGTGCCGATGTTAACAGAACCGGCACGGGGGCCTGTGTGGCACTCTGTCAGGGAGAAGGCCCAATTAGGAGGGGAAGTGGGGGTGGGGCGGGCCGATGGAGTACAGGGGAGCCCTTGGGCCCAGCCCACGCGGGAAGCCACACGCAGCCGCAGGCCACCAGCACAAGCAGGTGGACTTACTGCAATGCAGTGACAATGCTGGGCTGTCCACTGGGTGCCCCGCCTACCGGACCCCTAAGCTGGTGTGTCTGGTGGCAATCTGGGGGCAGGACTCGGGCGCAGAGACACCAGCCAGGGGCAGAGGGGCGGTGGAGGGAGGGCACAGTGCCCTCAGGCAGGACACAGGAGCACATGCGTCCACTGTGAGGGGCTGGCGGCTGGAGTCCCCTCCCACCCACTCATCCAGGCGAGCAGATCCCGGGAAAGCGCCCCGTGAGTGCAAACCTCTCAGAAGCTAAGTGCCTTCTCATTTTGCTCCCTGCTGCTCTGGGTCAGCTCCCCTTCACGGCGGCAGGCCGCCAGCACACCAGCCGGCCTCAGCGACACAGCACTAATTGGGGCATTTCCTGGCTAAATGAACAGCGGCCACAGCATCCAGCCTGGACTGCACCTGGACTCGGGCCGTAGGGCACCCTCCCTGGCACCGAGGGCAGGCGCGCAGCGGTGCGGCTGGCGTGGTGATGTGGATGTGTTGGGAATGGGAAGGACAGGCTGCTGAGACCCCAGAGCTCAGCACTCAGTGGTGCCCCTGGCTAGCCCTTCCCCCTCCTCCCTCCATCCCCCTTCCACAGGCCCTGGCGGCCTTCCCTGGCATAGATGCTAGAGGGGTCCACCAAGGAGCTCCCCATGGTCTGTGAACCCCAAAGTGACAAGGCCTGCTTCACCCTGCAGAGGGCCCCAGCCACACGGCCATGATCCGTCCCATGGAGACACCCACCCCCGATGCGGCGCCTTTCCCCACGTGTCACCCATAGGCAACCCCATTTGTGTGCTCAGCTCAGCTCCTGCTGAGGGTGCTCATCCCCCTGCCCGCCCCCCCCCTCTGCTGGGCCCACCCTGCCAGCCCTCAAGTTCTGACGGGGGACCCAGGAGGAGGGGGTTGAGCTGCTGCATCAGGATTGAGGACCACCCACCTTCAGAGCCACAGCAGTGGGGGTCCTGATGGGGGGGAGGGGGAGGAGGGTGTGTGAGGCCCCAAGAGCCGAGATCCTGTGTGGGAAAGGCTAGTTGTTAATTGGTTTTTGCAGAACGAGCCTAATGGGCTGGGAAAATTGCAAAAGTCTTTGTGTGCTGTTAACCCGCATGAGGGGAGCAGGTTTGGGGGGGTGTCCTCACCCTTCGGGCATGTCTGTTCCTAACAGATGAGGGTCCACGCAGGCAGGACAGGGCTGACGCTGTCTATATCCCCCACCTGGGCCCCTGAACAGACCAGACCCGCAGTTGGGTGGGGCCGCAGGCTCTCTGGGCGGGGTCGGAATTCAGGCAACAGCACCACCCTGGTTGGTCCCACCAAGTCAGGCCTGGCCCCGGGCCAGTGTGTGCCTCTGCAGGCCTGGGGGTGGTCCAAGACTAGAAGGGGGCGTATCCTGAATGATACTGACCTGGGACAGGAGAACCATCACCCCCACCCCAGGATCTGATGGAGGGAGTGGAGCCCGTGGAGAGGAAGGGCAGGGGACGCGCTGTTGGATGGACTGAGTGGTGGGAGATGGATGGACAGTCAGATGGGAGGCACGGACTGGGGCTCAGGTGGCAGAGGGGAGACAGGCGAAGGCCCCGGGGATGGAGGGGGAGGACTGGCAGGTGAAAGCTTCCAGGTGGGCAGCTGTGGCTATAGCTGCTCCCGGTTGGCAAAGGGAGGGCTCGATCATGAGTTGGCCCCCGTCACCCCCGATTAGTTCTCGGGGCCCCCAGTCATCCCTGGGCTGAGCCTCAAGCTCCCGAGGCCCTGAGACCCTCTTCCCTCATCTGATTCTGTGACTGCCTTCCTGAAGCCCCTGAGCTCAGGAGGCTGCCCACCCCCCTCCACACACACACACTCACACACACACCCCTGTGCTTTGGCTCTCTCGCTCCTCCATCATTTTTCAAAAATAACTGTGTGGCATCCGCTGCCCCGCCCCCGGGCGGCTGCCTCCCAGGTTGGCCTTGCCGAGCTGTGAGTGTCGAGGTGTTTCCCGTGCAAGGTCTTCATCGTTCCCTAATTGTTCACATTAATTCTTCTCCCTCCTTGGTGAGCGTCCCTTGAAGCCTCGCCCGTGTCTCCCCTTTGCTGCATCAAAATGAGGCTGCTGTGCTCCCTGGGATGGGGCTGCGTCCCCCGTCCCCCCCACCTTGGCCAGCCTGAGATGGATGTTCCTTTAGTGCCCATAAATCTCGGCACTGCCTCTGGGAAGACAGCTCGGAGGCCTCCTGTCCCGGAGTTTGCCGGCAGCGGGTTTAATTAGCCCTCCCGGCAGAGGGGTGGGCTGGGGAAGGGGCCCCCCAAGGCCCACCTGCTTTGTCTAGAGCAGCGGTTCTCACCTTGTGGGTCGCGACCCCTTTGGCGGTCGAACGCCCCTTTCACAGGGGTCGCCTAAGACCATCCTGCATATCAGATATTTACATGACGATTCATAACAGTAGCAACATTACAGTTATGAAGTAGCAACGAAAATAATTTTATGGTTGGGTCACAACATGAGGAACTGTATTTAAAGGGCCAGAAGGTTGAGAACCTCTGGTCTAGAGGAACCACGGCTGGGCCTGCAAGAACCACCGACTGCTCCTCCCTCGCGCATCCATGTGCATGGATTCAACAAGCCAGGCTACATAACAGGCCTCCCACGCTCAGTCCCAGGCGGGCTCCTTTCTTGCCCAGTGGCCAAGGGCGTGATGCCCGGAGCCCGAGCAGCGCCCTGCCAGCCCCCGAGAAGGAGGCCCATTCATCTTACCCACTGCGCTAATAAATGCATGGTGAGCCGGTGGGTGCCAGAAGGAGTGGCGCCCGTCCCGCCCCCACCTGGCCCCGAGAATGAAGACTCCTCCACCCAGCCCAGCCACACAGCTTGAAGCAAACACGCTCCCGCAAAGAGGACAGGACCCCCCTGGAGCTGGGAATCCCTGCCGCTGGCCGCAGATGCTGGCTGTGAGTCCCGTCCAACCCCCGCCCGCCCCCCGGGGTCAGCAGGGCCCTGCCAGTCCGGCTGTGCATTTGGCCGCAGGAATGAAAGAAATGCTGTGAGCAACGCTTAGGACAGCGGAAGGGAGGTGAGGGCTTCCAGAATGAGCCCCAATGACCCCTGTGTGAGGTGTGCTCAGGTGGCCCAGGCTGGAACCACTACTCGCTGCATGGCCTTGGGGACTCCCTTAACCTGTTGGGCCTGGGATTCCAAGTGCGCGGTTGGTGCCTGGGTCCGAGGACTGAGAAGACACACCCGCTGGACATGGGTCGACTGGAAGGAGGAACGGCCTTGAGATAGAGCAGCAGGGTGTCCGGTCTGGCCTCTCCCTGGCCATCTCTCCAGTCTTTGAGCCCCTCCAGCACTGGCCTCAAGCTAGGCCCTCTCACAGTGGCTCTGTCAGCTGCAGGGGCTCCTTCCACGAGGGCTCACTCATTCCTCCTGACAGGAGGGAAAACTGGGGACCCCCAGATGCGGTAACCTGCCCCAGCCACAACTTGACTCCAGGCTCCCCCAAGCCCTGTGTGCTGCGGCTCCATTCTGTGACTGCCCCGCTGGGTGGGAATCAGCCTGGGGTGGTGGTGGTCAGGGAGGGCTTCCTGGAGGAGGGGTCATGTCAGAGCTGAATGATGAAGCGGAGGGTACTGAGAATCCCACGGCATTCTGTCTGGGAGCGCAGGGAGGCAGCAGTGGGAGGATGGAGCAGGACCCCCAAGACCCCCAGGATTCCAGCCTGACTACATAGCGAGGGTCAAAGCCAGAATGCTGGTGGCCAGTGGCTCCTACACTCTCCCCCTGGGGCTGCCCAGGCTTCAAGGGGGGACCCTGCCAAGCCTGTGGGCTGTGCACAGGGGCCAGGCCTACCATCCAGGGCTCCAGGGAAGCCCCAGCCCAGCACTTGGTGGGGAATGACAAGCAGGACCACCAGCAAGGCCTCCTAGTGAGACAGGTCATGACAGCGTGGTCACGTGTCTACGATGGCTCAGTGCACCATGTGCTGAATGGATGGCATTCCTGGGCCCCTCCCGGGCTGATTGGCATCAGAGAGATTGATGTCCAGGGCCATGTGATGTCCAGGGCCATGGGGACGCTGAGGCATGGCGAGGGGGCACGTGCCGGCCCACAGCACCTGCTGGGGGTGATGTGTCTGAACAAGTGGCCTCAGGTAGGTCCAATCCTGCCCAGATAAGTCGCCTCCACACCCCTTGGCCTCAGTGTCCTCGTCTGCACACGGACGGTGTCCGCAGCCTCTTCCCCTCGGACATGAATGAGGGAGGGTGTGGGAGACGCTCACCCCACGCCAGGTGGCCGAGAGCTGGGCAGGGCTGGCGACCGGGACAGGTGCCCTGGCTGTGAGGGAGGCCTCTGCCTGGCTGCCCGGGGCCCCAGCTCATTGAACAAATTAACACATTTCCATCAACCTGTTCCCGGCATGTTCTCAGTCTCCCTGGACATCAGTTCACCATCCGCCACTCAGCATTCTACTGCTTCTATTATTTCAAAACGAGTATAAGGATTAAAAACCAATTATTTCAATTACTGTGCAGAGCCCCGGCGGCCAGTTAAATGGGGTAGGTACTCCCCTAGGAGGGCCTGGGCCAACCCTGCAGCCCCCCCCCCCCCCCCCGCAGGCAGCACCCGGTGGCCCCAGGACCCCTCCAACCTCAGAGGCCTGCAGCGAAGTGACCCTCCGAGCCCAGGGCCTTGAGAAGGCCGCCCGTTCGCCCCATTCACCTACTTCGAGCCCCGGCTTGAGGTGTCAGCCTCCGCTGATGGTGTTTAGCAGCCCTAACCTGGGGGCCTGGGCGTGAGGACAGGCCTGTGAGCCGTGAAGGATTCTGTCTGCAGGCTGTCCTGTGGTTGGCCTGGCATCCTTGGATGGGGGCCAGGAGCATCCGCGGTAAACCAGCAGCTGGCGTCGGGGGAGGTCGACACGCTCAGCCCACGTCTCCGGGCTTTAATTAGCTTCCTGCACAGGTCTCAGGGTCCAGGAGACAGAGGCCGAACGTTAACCGCCGCCCCACCCGCCGGCCCCGTCCATCAGGCGTGATCTCAACGAGCCAGCCGGGCCAGTGAGTGGTCAGGGTCGGGGTGGGGGCAGGCGGGCGCTGAATCCGCTGCCCCGGGGCCCAGCACTCCCGCCCCTCCCCGCCCCTCGCCAGCACTGGCTGTTGGTGATCTCATCTCTTCCTGGGCTGTAAATATCACCCAAATGCTCCAGACTCCCAAATTGTCCTCCAGCCCGGGCCCCCTCTCCTGAGCTCAGCCCGCACAGCCTACGCTACACCCCCGACCAGATGTCTCCTGGGCCTCGGCAACGAGGGAGGCCGCTCCTCCCTGCATCCCACCTCAGGGACGGGTGCCCCACGCCGGATGCTCGGGACAGACGCTGGAAGCCTGCCCACTGCCTCCACCTTTCGCTGGGTCTAACTCCGACTTGCCCACGTTCCCCCTCATCCCCCGACCCCTCCCTCTGCCAGCCTGGCCAGACGGCGCACCCCTTGCCTCCACTGAGCAAGCCCCACTGCACACAAAGCAGCCGGAGGAACTTCTCAGGAAATCAGATCCCACCCTTGCCGTCTTAGGACACAGTCGCCAAAGCCTCAGGGACCCTGTGCACCGGCCCCAGGTCCACCTGGGCCCAGACATCCACCTGCGTCACCTTCAGTAGAACCGGTGGGCCCCTTGTTCCCATCCCTCACTGTGGCCTCGGTTTCTCCCTCCTTGGGGAGGGGAGGGTGCCCCCAAAGGATGGGCTGGGAGGACATGTGGCTGGGAGGCACGGCCCAGCGAAGGAAGCCTGCAGCTTCCTGAGGTTCAGGCAGCCGGTGAGAGGCACCGGGGGCCTTAGGGGTGTCCTGAAGGGGGCAGGTGTCTCTCAGTGAGGAGCAGGCTCAACGGAGGGAGTGGACTTATCTTGGGAAGCCTGTAAGCTGAGGAGCCCAGGTGGGCCTCAAAGCCTTTTGCCAATGGGTGTTTGTGGTTTCCTGGCTGCCAGGAAGGTAGTGGGAGACCTGGGGCTGCCATGCCCTTCCAGAGCCCCGCAGCCTCAACCTGGAATTCTACCCGCTCCCCATCCCTAGCAGTTTGGCTGCATCTCCTTGGGCACGCCAGGGGCTGCTCGGGAGAAAAGTGGATCAAGAAACTCCTGCTCATGCACCCCCTGCCCACTCATGCCCAGGCCCAGGCTGGCAGACTCCCGGCTGTGCAGTCACAGGGACCGGGTGCCAGGGAGTGCTGATGGTGGGCCGCCAGGCACAGGCCTGAGGCTGCCCAGCACATTGACACCAGAGTCCACAGAGCTGCCTCTTCGGAGGCTATGGAGGGGGACGCTGGGGTTTCCTGGGCCCAGAGGGGCTGGGGTAGGAGCCCGTGTAGGGCCTGAGCTGCCCCTTCTGAGCCCAGAGCCAGGCGTCGGGTCTTGGAGCTGGGATGTGCCAGGGTCCACTGTGCAAAGGGGCAGCCTGCCAGGCCCACACAGAGGTGGGCAGCGCCAGTGCGCCCAAGTCCAGGGTCTCCTGGAAGAAGAGATGGGGCGTGTGGGAAACCTGGCTGAGGAGGGGTGAGGGCCAGACAGGAGAGGCAGGGGGCCTCCCCCACAGTACCCAGTACTGCTCTGGGCAGCGGGGAAAGGGTCTGAGCCCCACCGAGGGACAGTGGAGCTGGGCACGTTGCTGAGCACGTCCTCCCCTCCTCTCCCTCCCTCCCTTGGGCTTCCTTAGCCCCCGCGGCCTGCATGGCCATCTGGCTCCACCAGCAACACACCCCTTACTCCCTCCCCCAATCAGTGTTTTCCTTCTCCTGCTCCCCCGGCCCCTGCCCAGGAGGACGGGTAGCCTCCACCACGTGTCCACTTTCCCTTTTGTTTCTGAGCCCTTACCACACAGGCCTGGAGGAAACGTGCGTGTGCATATTTTTGCCTGCGCTGTTTGCATGCATGTGTGTGTGTGTGTACACATGCGGGCCCTGCCCTGCCTGTGCGTGTGTGTGTGTGTGTGTTATGTGCGCATATATAGGGTATCCCAAAATTCACGCAAGATTTGAATTTTGCATGAGCATTAACAACAACAACAACAAAAAATAAAAGCCTAATTTTACTTGGTTTATTGAATCAGATTCTAATATCTGTTGCCCTTTGATTTCAATCCCTTCAATTTGATAAGCATTACCAAGTACCAATTATGGCCCAGGAGCAGGGACAATGAAGACCAATGAAGACCACGGCTTTGCGTATGTGCCAGCAAAGCC
>NW_005367694.1:3037475-3038556 GCF_000412655.1 Myotis brandtii
GATATGCTATTCCATACATAACCCCCCTATACTTACTTTATGAATCAATAAAAAATTTACAATTTTTAATTATAAACCTGTGTTTTCTATCAAAATTACTTCTTGCGTGAATTTTGGGACACCCTATATATGTACAGGGCCAGGCAGACCCACCTGGGCCTGTGCCTGGGTGTGCCATGGTGAAAGGGCGGGCACCCTGGGCACATGCCTGTGCAGATGTGACTGCAGGTAGGGTGTGTGACCAGGAGCAGTGGTGTGAGGGGGCACAGAGCCCCTGCCAGGCCTCTAAAGGGAGGGACCTGGCCTCACACCCCAGCCCTGAAGCCCACCTTCCAGGATCATCGTGGGAACAACCCAACCCATGTGGGAGCTGGGGCACCAGGGCGAGGCTGGCTGGGGTGGAAGGCTGGGACCTCCAGGGACCCCAAGTGGCAAATGTCTCCACAAAGGCAGCCACGTCCAGCTCCCCCTAAATGCCGTTATCAGCTCAGCGTGGCTGGGGGTGGGCCAGGGCACCAGGCATCTCTAGTGGCCACTATGGCTGCTGGGCTGAGGTGGTCTGAGCTGCCCACAGCCCAGGCTGCACCCCTGGTGTGGATGGAAACTCCTCCATCTTGGGGTGTCTGTGTGGCTGTGACCAGGGCAGGACTACGCCTCCAGGGCCCTCCCCATCTCTCACTGCCCGCAGCACTCCCACTCTGAGGGGCCAACAGCTTAAAAAAGAGCTCTTTATTCCACATTGCCCAATATTTTTACACAAGTAAAATAAAATGCATTTTTTCTGTATATCGTGGGCCGGCGGGAGGCAGTGTTCTGGAACAAACACTGCCGCTGCTCCCTGTAAACATGATGGAGTGGAGATGGGGTGGGGGGTTGGGAGGCGTCCATCAGGGAGGGCCTGGCTCCCGGTGCTGGCTGGCAGCATGGAGGGGACCCCGTATGTACACACACCTGGCTACTGAGGAAGGCCTTGCTCTCAATCGGGGGCTGGTCAGCAGGGCCTGAGCACGGTCCACAGCACCAGCGCCAGGCCAAGGGGGGCGAGGCTGCAGGCGAGGCCAGGAAGGGCACCTCTGCCCTC
>NW_005367694.1:3039555-3044826 GCF_000412655.1 Myotis brandtii
TTGTCGCTGAGGTCCAGCTGCTCCAGGAGGGCCAGGCCGGCGAAGGCGGTGGCGTCGATGTGGGTCAGCGCGTTCGAGTGCAGCCACAAGATGGTGAGGTTGCGGCAGGCACGAAAAGCGGTAGCCGGCACGTGTGTGATGCGGTTGCCATGCAGGAAGATGCGCTGGCTGGCCACAGGGATGTCGGCGGGCACGGCCTGGAGGCCCTGCTGAGGGCAGCCTGTTGTCACCTTGGGCTCGTTGTAGCACACGCAGGCTCCTGGGCACGGAGCCGCCACCCGCCACACCTGCAGCCACAGCACCCAGGCCAGCAGCCGGCTCCCTGTGGGCAGAGGAGAGGGCGGTTAGCTGGCAGGGAGCCCTGTGTAGGTAGGGGTTGTGCGGGAGCCAGGCTGCCCCAGGACATGCTGTCACCCCTGGGAACTCAGGTTTCCTGCTGTATCTGTCACGTGGAACCTGCTAGGGGATCATACGTTCCCTGGAAGAGGCTAAGACCGTACCCTTTTATGTAATGATGTTTACTTTGAATTTATATTAGTTCACACAAACACTCCATCCATGCTTTTGTTCCGGCCCTCCGGTCCAGTTTAAGAACCCATTGTGGCCCTCGAGTCAAAAAGTTTGCCCACCCCTGGGCTAAGGCCTCGGAGCTGGAGGCCAGTATTCCAACCTCGGTCAGCAATGTCCTCCACGAGCATGTGCCATCCAGTGACAGCCCTCCAGGCAACATCTGGCCGGAGGCACATCAGCGACTCCCCCTTTGGGACCCAGCCCGGCTTGGCTGAGTCCCTGCTGACGGCACTGACTCCAAGCCACCAGGGCTCCAAGCCACCAGGGCCCTCCGCCACAGGCCCTCACATGCCGCCTTGGGGTTAGCCAGGTCCTGGCTGGGGCCCCCTTGCAGGCCTCCCAAGATGGACACGCACCTGCAGATACCATCTCGGGCTCCAGCAAACGCAGTCTCTGGGCTTCCCTGCTGTCCCTGGGGGTCCCAGCACTGTCCCTGGCCTGTCCCCTGCCTCACCGGCCCACAGGCCGGGCTGGGGGACAGGCTCTGGCAAACACTCGAGGGCCAGACTGGCAGAGTCCCTCCGAGGAGCCCTGAGCTGAGGCTCATGCTCAGGCCTGCCAGGCAGTCCGCTGCTGGGCCCTCTTAGGCTACAAGAGGGGTGGGGCTGTGGCTCAGACTCTGTGCCCCGCCCAGGCTCCTGGAGACACGGAGGCCCAGGGCTGCCCCAATTCGGAGGAGGCCTCCCGCCACAGGGAGCTGTGCTGAATGAGGAAACTGCAGGCACCTGGCGGAGCCCCCAGTGGTCCTCCTGCAGGGGCCCGGGGTTCCACCAACTGGGTCCCAGCAACCCTATCACAGGGTCAGGAGGCTGGACGCCTGAGGGCAGGTGGGTCCAGGGCTCAGAAGGGCGAGCCCCCTCCAGGCAGGCTGCTCCCTCCTCTACACTCGCAGCGGCTTAGAGAGCTTCCTGCCTTGGCGTGGAACACCTGCAGTCTCCTCTCTCAGCCTCATCTGTCGCCTGATCTCCTTCCCAGGTGAGCAGCTCATGCCTTCCCAGCCCAACAATCCTTGCACAACCCCAACTGCCCTCAACCCTCCTGCCCAGACACATTCTCAGCGAGATCTACTCCAGCCCCAGGGGGCTACACCCCCATTCCTCCTCCCCCATTGAGGGGCCAGACACACCTGGGGCCTCACCAGGGACCTACACTAGGCAGGAGACCCCTCCAGAGGCGATGCATCCAGCCCTGGTCTCGCCAGCTAAGCGCAGTGCCTATCATCCCGCCATCAGAGCTCCCCTCTTTGAACGCTGAAGGTCCTCTCTGCCTTCAGGAGTGAGTCTATTAAAATGGGACCCCCCCCTGGGAGGGTTAGGGCTTATCAGCTAACATGTGAGTTATCAGCTAACACCTGCACTGACAGCGAACACCTTCCTTGGCAGCTAGCTAAGCACAGGATTCTGCAGACACGAGCAGGGCTGAGTGCTGGGGCTGGAGCCAGGAGGGAGGAAGGAGAGGACCATAGGCTAGCTTCCCCCACCCCGAACCATGACCTTGGGGCCCCCCACCCCTGCTGGGTCCTCTCTGCCTGGGCTGGTCCAGACGCTCACCTGAAGCTCAGAGCCTCAGCCAACTGGCATGTACAGTGGTCACAAGGGGTGTGCCCTCCTGGGGCACGCTGGTCCCCAGGTCCTGGATGCCCCCTCCCCACAGTCGGGGGACCTT
Source organism: Myotis brandtii (assembly GCF_000412655.1). Taxonomy (NCBI): domain Eukaryota; kingdom Metazoa; phylum Chordata; class Mammalia; order Chiroptera; family Vespertilionidae; genus Myotis; species Myotis brandtii. The sequence goes on from NW_005367694.1 coordinate 3,041,791, forward strand.
CTCTGTCCCCTGTCAGCTGCTGGGGACCTGGCAGCCTCAGGACGGGGATCCAGAGAAGCAGGCCGGGCCCAGGACCGCCCCCCTCAAGCCCTGGGCACCCCTCCTGGCTGGCCATGGGCGGAAGGCGGAGGGGCACCCTGGCTGTTGTCTATTTGCACAGCTGACACCCCCTCCGGCTCTCCTCGCAGAACCTCCTGGGGAAGTCAGGCCTCGTGATGCCAGCTCCCACCAGCATCTCACCTGCTGTCAGGGGATGTAACTGTGCTAGGAAAACACACTTCCTGTTTCTGAGACCTCGGTGGAAGAGCAAGACCTGGGTGGGGGCAGGTGGGTGCAGGTACTCACCGACCTGGCCAGGCTCTGAAGCTCCCTCAGCACCGAGGGCAGGCCTCATCGTGACTGTGCCATGCCGCCAACTGCACATGCCACAGACCAGGCCGCACGCCGACCCGCTCTGTCACCAGCCACCCGTCATGACCAGGCCTGCCACATGCCACATCACCTGCCCAGTGCCGTGGCTCCCAGGCCTGCAGCTATGGTTTGTGAACTTGGTTGGGGTCAGGTTCAGCTGACTTCCCCAGCATAGGAGCCGGCTGCTCTGGCCTCCAGCCCTCGCCCATCTGGGCCCCCAGGAGACTTGAGCTTGGGGCTATATCCGCTCTAAGAATGCTCCGAGCACGGTTCCCGGGCTTGGCTGCCCCGCCCTGGGAGTGGTTGGCAGAGCGGCCAAGTGGCCCGGCCCTGCCAGGAAGCGGGCATCAGGCACAAAGATGCGGCTCCATTCTCGCTGAGCCAATTGCTTTCCAGAAACCAACTTCTGAGGCTCAGTCCTTCTGCACAGACCCTGCTGTCAGCGCCAGAGCGGGTGGTGGGCTCTCTCCTCGCAGCAGCTACAGTAATTGGCTCCAACCCGGCCCCCCTTGGGGCCTGCCCGCTGGTCTCCATGGCAACCCCTCTGCTGAGCAAGCATAAGGGGGCATCTTTTTATGAGATAATCAAACCCAACTTTGCAGTGTGGGTTCATATTCCCAGCAGGGGGTTGGGGATACCGGAGACCAAGCCGGGAAATGGGAGGGCATCTCCTGACCCCACCCCAGGGGCTGGACCCAGTCACTCACCTGACCCCTCCCACACCCACGGTGGACTGCCACCCCGAGAAGGCCTCCCCATCCCATCCTTCCACCTGTCCCCTCAGCCTCTCCCTCCATCCTGTCCTCCATCTTCCCCGGCCTCTGCAGCCCCCTGCGCCAGGCCTTTCTGGCCTCTCGGTCTGCCCTCTCGCTGGTCCCATCTGCCCATCAGAGGCCCCAGGCTGCACCCTGCCCCACCTGCCCACCGGCTGCAGCCTGGTCGCCTGCCTGCCCTCAGCCTCATCTCCCACTTGTGCCAGCCTCACTGGGTCCTGGTCCTCAGTGAGCACCCAGTGCCAGTTTGCCTCCAGGCATGTGTGGTGAGAAAACAGCCCTGCTGCGCTCTGGCTCACACACACGGGAACCACGGCGCTAACAGGAAACCAGATCACAACACGCCCCTCCGAACACGGGAACCACGGCGCACACAGGGAACCACAGCGCTAACAGGAAACCAGATCACAACACGCCCCTCCGAAGCCCCTGTGGCCGTCATGACCCCACACCAGGCTGCCAGGCCACCTGAGCCACCCACAAACCCAAACCAGTCCCTCGGGCCTCCAGGCCCCCTGAGCTACGTGCAAACCCAAACCATCCCTCTCCCGCCATCCCTAAAGCCTATTCTCTTTCCTCAGGCCTCAGTGCAGCGCCCTCCACGTGGAGCGGCTCCTGCCTTAGCCCAGGTCTGGCTCAGAAGCAGTGGGCACAGGGCATGGTTGGGGGAGGACTGGCCACTCCTGCCTGGGGCAGGGGTAAGACAGTGACCGGATTCTAGATAGGACCCCTTCTGTCAGGGCAACCAAACTGGAGCTGGAATGACAGCTGAGGAGGCCATGGATCCAAAGGCCCCAGAGCCTGGGAGGCATCAGGCCTGGGCGTGGCCCTGCAGGACACCTGCACAGTTCACCCTGGTACAGTGCCTGCGCAGCAAAGGTTCCCCTTCATGGTCACTATGTTGGGACAGGGGAAGAGGGGAACCTGGAGAGGTACAGGGAGGGGAGAGGAGGGAGGTGGAAAGAGGAGGAATAGGGAGGAAAAGGGAGGGGAGCCAGGAGGGGTAGGAAAGTGGGGCTGTTATGAAGGTCCAGCAGCTGGTATAAAAGGTGTGAGTCAGAGCTGCATAAGAATTTTTCTTTTCAGTATCATGAGCCCATTTCACAGATTAGTTGGGACAGGGGAAGAGGGGAACCTGGAGAGGTACAGGGAGCGGAGAGGAGGGAGGTGGAAAGAGGAGGAATAGGGAGGAAAAGGGAGGGGAGCCAGGAGGGGTAGGAAAGTCCAGGGACTCACCACCAGCCGCAGGGCAGCAGGCAGTGGGCAGGTGGCTGCTGAGATCAGCAGCTCAGGAGTAGGATGACCAGCCAGGGGGCTTTGGTGTGTATCCTGGCCCCCACAACTCCAGGGCCCCCCAGCCTGGGCTGAAGTACGCAGGGGTGCAGCTCCCCTGAGGTCCCATGGGGATGCCTCTGCCCCAACCCAGTGAGGCTACAGAGAGATCCCAGGGCTGGTGGCCTTGGAGTCCCAGAACATTGGTTCAGTGCCCCCCATCCTCCCCGCACCCCCCCCCACCCCGTTTCAATGCTTCCACACTGCAATGGGGTGACAGAAACTCCCACCTCAGGGGCTGTTATGAAGGTCCGGCAGCTGGTATAAAAGGTGTGAGTCCGAGCTGCATAAGAATCAGTTTTCTTTTCAGTATCATGAGCCCATTTCACAGATTAGGAAACAGAGGCAGCAAGTAGTTAAGACCTAGAGAAGGTTTACAGTGGTTCTCAACCTTCTGGCCCTTGAAATACAGTTCCTCATGTTGTGATCCAACCATAAAATTATTTTTGTTGCTACTTCATAACTGTAATGTTGCTACTGTTATGAATCGTCATGTAAATATTTGATATGCAGGATAGTC
>NW_005367694.1:3045054-3056356 GCF_000412655.1 Myotis brandtii
TGGGGTCAGTAGGCTGTAGAGGGGCTGGGCAGCTAGAGTACAGCCAGGACATCAGTCAACTCAGGACCCTCTTGAACACCAAAACCATCCGTGAAGGGTCACGGCACAGACCGCAGTTACTAGGCAGAACAGGAGGCCATAGCTCAGCACACTAAGGCCAGAAATAGCTCCAGTCGGGGGTGGAGCCCGTGGTGTCCACATGCCGCAGAGGGTCAGGGCAGCGCTGTGCTCGCACTCCTGCCCTGTGCCAGCCCTCCACCAACCAATCCTCTGCCTTCCATCTGTCCCCACCTCAGTCTTCACTCGCTTCTCACACTCGCCACCCACCTTCCGCCCGTCCTGGGGCCCGCAGGCATGTGCATGGGCAGCGTGCATGCTCATTGCACTTCCCAGGCCCTTCCCCGACTCCAGGTGCCGGGGTGGGGGGGGGGGGAGAGTGGCAGCAGCTCCAGTGGGGGGCAGCCCACGCTGGATGGGGTGTGGCTGACACCCCTGCTGCCCGCTGTGCCCTTATTGATCTTCTCAGGGCAGTGGCTGCAGGAGTGGGCCTGGTCCATATGGGCCAAGTCACCGCCATGGCAGGAGGGTGCTGGAGCCAGGGCTGGTCAGTTTCCGGCCAAGCTGTGTGCAGTGGAGGAAACTGAGGCCGCCCGGGCAGAGCCTGCCCGCTGTCGCACTGAGACTCAGGCAGAGCTGGCAAGACCGGCCTCCTGAATGCACTTGGGCACAGGTGGACCCAGGACCAGCAGGCCAGGCCCAGGCTGGGCCCGTCTGTCTGCTAACTCTCCGAGAGGTATAGCTTCTGTACCCATTTTACAGTTGAGAAAACGAGTTTGGGTGGGGGAAAGCCGCTTGCTCACAGCCCCTGGGCTAGGAGCATTCGTAAGGTCATGGCGCCAGGCCCATGAGAGACCTCGCTGGGCAGTAAAGAGTTAAAGCTCCCCTACCCCCACCTTACCCATCACCCTCACCTCAAACCCAAGCTCTATTCTCCCTCAAAATTTCCAGCCAGTACCACACCTGGGAGGGCAGCCCAAGGCCCCTCTCAAGTCAAGGAAACCGAGGTTGGCAGGGGAGGGGCCTGGCCCACCTGAGAGGTGGAGGCCGGAGGGAATGCCCTGTGACTGGGGCCTCCCTCACTCACTCAGCCTTCACTCGCTTGGCCAAACGCACCAGGTGCTGTGCTGGGCACTGAGGCCTGAGACCAGGATGAGACCCTGACTTGTGACAGTGTGATCCAGGAGTAGGATGAGCGCAGGCGGTCACCGTGCCCTGCGTCATGTGCCACGTGGGGGATTTAAGGTGTCGCAGAACCCTGAGCTGTCTCCAGATGTCAGAGGATGCCAGGGGAGGAGGCCTCGGGACCACTGCCAGGGGCAGGGTCCAGGCAGACGGTCTGATGATCAGGATCCTTGGCCTGGAGACTGGGACAAGGCTGGCCTGCTGGCCTGGAAGGCTCTGGAACCTCGCCCTGTCCAGCCCACAGGTCTCCACCTGCCCACCTCCCATGGCCCGCGCTCCAGGGAGCCCCATGCTAGGGGCTGGGGATACTAGCATCTGGGGGCTCTGCCAGCTGAAGATCCGTCCACCCCAGGGACTTGGCCAGCATCCCTTCCACGCTATCAGGCCACCAACACACACCTGCTGCTAATTACCCGGAGAGTTCCGTTTCCACAACCGGCTCATCAGTTTCTTGGCTAATTGATTCCAACAGTCATCAGAGGATTGAGACCCCAGAGAACACTAACGGTAAACCGGCCGGTGGCTGACTCCCCTGCCCTAGGGGGGCTCAGGAGAGGGACACTCCTGGTGCTAGGGCCTGGGATCTGCCTTGCTACACACCTGCCCCCACTCCCAGCTGCTCGCCCTGACTCCTTCCCATCCACCCCTCCCTCCTCTTCCCAGGACCCTGCGTCTGCCACCTACACAAAGCTGACCAACCTTGTGGGGCCCAGAGTGCACAATCTTGTGAGGGCAAAGAGCAGGAGCACACAGTCAGGCTGCACACAGTAGGAAAGCACACTCGGAGTGCACGCTACATGAATGCACACTGAGGGTACCTACTCGGGCACAGGCTATAGGAAGGCATCATTGGGGTGCATGCTGTAGGAACACACACTCGGGGTTCACGCTATAGGACCGCATACTTGGGGTGCGTGCCATAGCAGTACACAATAGGAGTGCACTCTTGGGCCTTCTGTTGCCGAGGCCTGGGTGGGTCAGGGCCCAGGGGCAGCGGACAGCAGAGGGGTTGCTGTGGCGAGGCGGGGCTAACATGGGAGCCCCTCCCAGGAAGCAGGAGAAGGAGGCTGGTGGAGGAGAAGACCGGAGGGCATATCCCCACGTGCTCTCGAGCCCTCGGCACTTGTCAAACATCACCAACAAGGCAAGCAGGCGGCCTCTGCTCGAGCAGGATTTATTCTGCTATGAAAAGACAAGTGCAGATCTTGGGAGGCCCTTGTCGCATCGCCCTCTGGGATCAGCCCCTCTTGCCTCTCAGCCGCCTGAGATCAGCCCCAGTCTGGGCGGAGCGGCTGGACTGCAGCCCTTCCGAGCTGTCCCAGAACAGCCGAGCTCTCACGGACACGGAGCAGGGGGCTCAGGGGCTCTGAGACCGAGCTGGGGTTTGCAAAGGTGGGAGCAGCCCCGTGGAGCCCATGGAGAAGCCCCATGCGGACTGGTGAGCGTCAGGGGTGCGGTGCTTTCCAGGGGATGAGGGTTTCGAGGCAGAGAATGACCTTCACAGCCTGAGATTCTCCCACTGGAGTCACCACCAGCCAAGGCCAGGCGACCACCACCTTCACGTGGCCAAACTGCAGCCCTTGTCAGAGCCAATGGGCCCTCAAATCTTCTATTCCAGTGGTTCTCAACCTTCTGGCCCTTTAAATACAGTTCCTCATGTGACCCAACCATAAAATTATTTTCGTTGCTGCTTCATAACTGTAATGTTGCTACTGTTATGAATCGTCATGTAAATATCTGATATGCAGCATGGTCTTAGGCGACCCCTGTGAAAGGGTCGTTCGACTGCCAAAGGGGTCGCGACCCACAGGTTGAGAACCGCTGTGGCATCCAGCAAGCCAGCCCGTCGGCTGCTACCTATTGTGGCAAATAACGTGTTGTGGGCGGGCAGTCCCACCTGTGTGCTTCCTGTGGCTGCTTTAGAGCTGCCCCAGCGGAGCGGAGTGGTCCGACACGCCGGGCGGCCCACACAGCTGTAATTATTTAGTACTTGGCCATTTAGAGAAATAGTGTGCCCACCTGGCTTGTGATGGAAGCGTGGCGAGGGCCTGTGGAATGTGGGGGCTGCTGCCTTCACCTTCACCACGGCCTCATGGAGTCACTCAAACCCCCACCCAACGAAAAGGAGACTGAGGGTCAGAGAAGGCCACTGTCCGGCCGAGGCCACACAGCAGGGATGGACAGGGCCTGGCAGCATCTCATGGGGCTGGAGGGTGGTGAGGGGAGGAGGTGAACCTGAAACAGCCCGCAGGTCAAAAGAAAAATAAGTATTTGGCTAAAGAGGCCGGGGGAGGGCTGGCCATCGAACGGGCACAGAGAGGACAACTTAAAACACAGACAGAACCAGAGTGTCTGTGAGGAGAGAGGGAGGATGGCTCCGGGCACCGGGCACCGGGAGGAGGCACCGATCCCCAGGCCCTGCTGGGGAGGAGGAGGGTGACCCTTCAGGGAGACGTGTCTATGGGGAGGTGGTTTTGGGGGGCAGGGGGCTCTGAGGCCACAGCCCCTCCACACCAATCCCACCACCCCAGGATAATGTGCCCTCCTCTAGGGAGTCTGCAGCCAGGTTGCCCTGAGGGTGGCTCGCTGACCAACTAGCATTACACTGTCCACTTGGGCTGGGAAAAGGGGAAGCAGCTGGTCAGTTCCCAGGACGTCAGGGGTCCGGCCCAGCTTGATGGGATCTTTCCCTTTAAGAACAAAGATGGGACGACTCGGATTAGGAAAGAAGAGAGGCACCAGGGTGTGGGCTCCCCTTGTGACCAGGCTTCCCGACTCATCCTGTGGACCAGAATCTTAAAGGAAAGTGAACTGTGCAGGCCCACAGTCCTCCTCGCCATCCCATCAGCCACGTTCGAGGCCCTGGGGTCACAGGCAGCCAGGAGGTGACCCGGGGCCCCTAGGAATGCAGCCAGCCTCACGCGAGGACAGGGAGCTCCAGGGGTGAGTGAGTGGTGGGTGGGCCAGTGCTGGAGGCCACCAGACACCCCTGAGCAGCACAGTGGCCCGGGGACACCCCATTCCAGCACCAGTGCCTTGATGCCGCAAGGGGCCTCTGGGGCAAGTCTGTCTCCTGTCAGTCCTCTGTCCCAGCCCCAGGCTCACTCAGCACCCACCACCAGGGGAGAGGGGAACAGGAAGGAAGGGGAGAAAGGGAGAAATGGGATCCTTGGCCTCCCTGGGAATGGCCCCAGGTGCAGACTTCCCTCATCCCACAGCACAGTGAGGGGGTGACTGTCAACCCCACTCCTCAGACAAGGGCTCTGAGGCTCAGAGAGGTGGGGTGAGCACAGAGCACCAGTAAGGTCAGGGTCCCGGGCTCCACCCCACAGTCCCAGGAGGCCAGAGCAGGCCCTGACTCCCAGAGACCCACACAGCAGGAAGGGGCAGCTGACCGCCACCCCTGCAGTGGACCGGCATGCTCTGGGCTCCTGATCCCCACAGGGCCTTGTCCTCGGCCCAAGCCTTCTGTTCCCTGGGCTGCTGAGGTGGGGGCCCTGGGGTCTGGAGCTTTGGGCTCCATGCACCCCCCTCCCCAAGTGGCTGGGGAAGCTGCCGACCCACACTGAGTCTGCTGCCTGCCAGTGACATGAGGATGAGGATGGGCCAGCCCCCGCCTCCCTGGGGCCCAAGATGCCTCCAGCCTGGAAACCCCACTAAGCACCCACACCTGGGGCCCAGCTCTGTGGCCAGAGAGTTCTGCCTCCCCAGAGGCTGGTGTGGGCCTCTGCTAATCCGACCCGGTCAAGCCTGTCTCAGGCGAGGAGCCCAGGGAAGTGAGGCCCAGCTTCAGGGGTGGCACCCGGAGCCTTGCTGATTGTCTGCTTGTCTCAAGGCGGCTCCAGCCTGGCCTGGCGGCCCTGCTTCAGCCAGGAGAGGCGGTGTCTGGGTGGGAGGAGGGTGCAGCAGCCAGGCTGAGCTGCAAGCAGTGCCTAGAGCAGTGGTTCTCAACCTTGGCTGCACATTAGAATCACCTGCGCAGCAGCCAGGCTGAGCTGCAAGCAATGCCTAGAGCCACTTCCCCGCCTCCACCAAGCTCAGCCCCAGCAGAGAACAGACTCGCAGACAGGCCTGGAGCTCTCCCTCATGAGAGAGTCCTGTCTGCCCTTAGCACTGAGTCAGGTTGCTGCTGCTTCTCAGGCAACCCTGGCACACTCGGGGCTCCACCTCCCCACCCACCCACCACCCGTGTGGGAGACATGTTCATCCCTGAGCCCCACGATGATGGGGACGGGATACATGCTGAGAGAGGCAAGGAACAGGTGATGGGCTGCTCCCCTGAAGAAACACCCAGAGAAAGGGGCACCCCTACTGGGGCTCCTGCCTGGTGGCCCAAACCCTGCCAGTCTCAGCAGAGCATCTGATCCCCTTTAGTGCTTCCCTAGTAGGTGTGGCCAGGAAACGAGGAGTTTGCATGAGAGAGTCCTGTCTGCCCTTAGCACTGAGTCAGGTTGCTGCTGCTTCTCAGGCAACCCTGGCACACTCGGGGCTCCACCTCCCCACCCACCCACCACCCGTGTGGGAGACGTGTTCTTCCCTGAGCCCCACAATGATGGGGACGGGATACATGCTGAGAGGCGCAAGGAACAGGTGACGGGGCTGCTCCCCTGAAGAAACACCCAGAGAAAGGGGCACCCCTACTGGGGCCCCTGCCTGGTGGCCCAAACCCTGCCAGTCTCAGCAGAGCATCCGATCCCCTTTAGAGCTTCCCTAGTAGATGTGGCCAGGAAATGTGGAGCCTGGAAAAGGCACCAATGGAGACAAGAGGGAAAATAGCTCTAGGAAGCCGAGACAGTGCGGCAGGGGGAACAGATACAAGTTTGGGAAATCTAATCAGTGTCCTTGTAGGGATAGAAGAGGATTTAAAACAAGAACAGGGTGCCACGAACAAGGAGCCATCGGAAAACAGGAAGAGTGCCTGGAAGTTAAAAATAGAATTGCTAAAATAAAATAAAAAATCAATAGAAGTGTTAGAAAACAAGGTCAAGGAAGTCCTACAAAAAGAAAAGTGAATGAGAAAGAGGGGGGGAAACGATGATATTCAGAAGACAGATATACAGGTCCAACATCTGTACATGGGGAGTTTCAGAAACAGAAAACAAGAGAAAAAAGTTACCGAAGAAATAATACCAGAAAATCTCCCAGAGCCCAAGACCTGGTCCTGCACTGGGCAAGTGCCTAGCACAAAAAATGACATTCACAGTGCGATCTGAGACCTCGGGAGGCCTGAGGCACCCAGACTAAAAGCTACATGGCACCAGGTTTCTCCACAGCACACTGGGCACCCATCTGTTCATTGCTATGGCTTTAAAACTGCGAGGAGGAACTGTTTTCAACGTGGAATTCTGGACCAGGCCAGGGCAGCTTGAACTGATTGCTAACATTGAGGACTAATAGAATGATTCTTCACTGTGCCTTCCGTAGAGAGCTAGTGGGGGATGTGCTTCAGCGAAAACAGGACATAAACCCTGAAGGAGGAAAACATGGAGCCCAAGAAACATTGGGTGACGAAGGGAAGTCCTGGGCGCTGTGAGGGGTCCATAGCTCCTTGGTCCAGGTGGGGGCAGCAGGACAAAAGCCTGGGGTGAGGCCTCCTTGCGGAAAACCAGAGGCCCAATAGAATGCCTGACATGAAGAGTAAGCACATGGAAGTGGCAGATAGGACAAGAGAAAAAAAAAAGACAAAGTCAACTGTAAACTCCAGGAAAAACAAAAGGCCACACAAGTAAAACAGGACATAAACCCTGAAGGAGGAAAACATGGGGCCCAAGAAACATTGGGTGACGAAGGGAAGTCCTGGGAGCTGTGAGGGGTCCATAGCTCCTTGGTCCAGGTGGGGGCAGCAGGACAAAAGCCTGGGGTGAGACCTCCTTGCGGTAAAACCAGAGGCCCATTAGAATGCCTGACATGAAGAGTAAGCACATGAGAGTAGCAGATAGGACAAGAGGGGAAAAAAAGACAAAGCCAACTGTAAACTCCAGGAAAAACAAAAGGCCACACAAGAGTAGCGAAGAGCATTGATTTATGTGACCTGAGCTTGGAAACACTGGTTATGAATTAACTGAAGGTAGCAAGACAGCCACACTGGGGAGTGTGCTAAAGAAGAGGGAGCTGGGGAAGGAGCCATGGCAATGTGAAGGTAACCACCGGGAAAAATGAAGAATGAGGCAATAGTGGCTGCCTTCCAGGAATGCAAGCTGATTTTTCCAGACCAGCCTCTGAGGGCTGGGCGCAGGTTTTAACTTTGAGCGAGCTATAGTTGACCACAGCGTTGTCTTTCTAAAAAAGGCTGCACTGAAATCTCAGAGGCAGGGATAAATAAAAAGGAGAAAATAGAGTGTGTCTGCCGAAGGTGGAGGCGAACATGGGTCAGAAGTAGGCGTCTCCCAGGTGCAGGAGAAAGTGGGGCTGAGAGCTCCAGCAGGGCGGGGCCTGGTGTCTGGTGCAGGGATGAGGGCCCACACGCCCTTCTTCAGCCCCTGCTCAGCCAAGGGTGGCCGAGTACGCCTCCCCCACTCCCTACCCCCTCTCCGCGTCCCCAGGGACGATCAGGCTCTTGGCTCCAGAAGCCTCTGAAATCCAGACATTTAAAGGGACAGCTTCCAGCCTGAAAGTCCATCTGTGTGCTTGGGCCTTCCACAGTCCTGCTGCCACTCCTCCTGACCTCTCCTCACCTCTGCCCTGCTCCCATCTCATAGATCTAAGCCCCCAACCCCAGACTGAGGACCCTCAGGCCCAGGGAAGGGTGGTCGTGGCTGAGCACAAACAAGCTTCCTTTGGCTTCTGTGAGGGTCCTAATCATGTCTCTGCAACTGAACCCACAGCGCACAGGCAGGGGCAACGTGAATAAGTAATTGCTCTTTTATTAACAAGTGATAAATTATTCCCATATGATGGTATGTGATAACTCTTCCTTATTTGAAATCAATTTGGGATGGAAATGGTTGGCGGCTTCTCACCATCGAGGGTGGGAGAAGAAGGCGCCGCTGCCTCCTGGAAAACAGGTCAGTGTATTTCGGCTACTTCCTGAGGCTGATGCGCCTGGCGCTCCAGGCTGCAGAAGGGGGTCGGCTGCCCTGGGGGCGGAGCGAGGCAGGATGGCCTCATTTTCTCAGCATTTGCCCTGGGGACAAGTAAGAGGTCAGTGCAGGTACCCCAGCACGGTCTCTCCCCACCCTCACACCTGCCGGGAGCTCCAAAAGAAGCCTGGACGACCCCATCACACCCAGGGCACAGATGTCCTGGGAGCCAAGGATCAGACTGGGGGAGGAGCCCCCAAAGCCCAAGACCTTGCTGGGACCACCACAGGCACTGGCAGCCATGGCTGGGCCATGAGGGACTGGGGGATGCATCTGCAAGTCACATTCCATTCATTCCCCCATGAAACCCTGAGGACCAGAGCAGCTTGACCTTTCACCCCACAGAGGACCCAGCTGACCTCCCATACCTCCCTGCCCCGTAGGCCATGGCTTGACTTTATTAAGCCTGAAAAGGCATTGGCCTTTCCCCCCCAAAATTTTCCTAATGGTTTCACAACACCCTGCCCCCATCTGCATTCCCCATTCCTTCCTCCTCTAGCTCAACGCAGGCATAAGCCCAGGAGCAGGTCAGACAGACCTGGTCCCCCGCCCAGTGCCGCTGGCAGACCCAGCCTGCTCGGGGCAGTGCCGTTGGCCCGGGCCTCGGCACCTCTTCTGGTTAAAACCCTGCAACCCACTGGGCAGGCAGCCAGCTGCCTCCCTCCCAGGTCAGGCCCACAGGAAGCCAGACCTCGCCTACCCACCCGCCTTCAGCTCCTCCCCAGCTGCCTCCCCCACAACCCTAGGGCTGCAACAGGCCCGTGAGGCTGGGGCACCCCGAGCCCAGCCACTATACCCAGCAAAGCTCAGATACCACCAGTGACCTTGGCCTCTCAGGCCTGGGTTTGTCATCTGTGAAATGGGAGGTTGGGTCTGAGAACCTGACAAAATCCCCAGGGGTGGGGGAACTTTGGTGAACCACCCCAGGGTCCCAAACACCCCCACCTCCGTCCACTGCCAGGGAGCCCCCTTCACCCCACACCTTGCTGATCCATTTAACAGGTGCTGGCGCTGTTTGCTTCTATCCGTTGCTCCTGAGGGCTTCATGGGGCAGCACCACAGCTGGTGACCAGCATACAGTGGGAACTCCATAAACGCTTGTCACGTGAATGCAAGAAAAGCCCACCACTACGGGCAAGTTTCAAGGTTGTGCAGACAGCATTCCCTGGGGATGTCCAGGCCAGGAGAATCCATGGGGCACTGGGTGATTCCATTTAATGAGGTCCTGAGGTGGGATCCCGTAATGGGATGAGTCCTTCTAAGAAGAGATGCAGGAGAGCTGGTTTTCATTCTCTCCACGTGAGATCCAGCAAGAAGGTGGCTGTCTCCAAGTCAGTTAGAGAGCCCTCACCAGAACCTGACCTTGCTGCACCTGGTCTCAGATTTCCAGCCTCCAGAACTGTGAGAAGCAATGTCTGCTGTTTAAGCCACCCTGTCTGTGGTATTTTGTTATAATAACCTGAGCTGATTAACCTAACTCCTTTCTTAAAATTCTGCTGTATTTCTGCAGATTTCCTGTAATGTACACAAACCGGTAAAATCGGAAGTATTTTTAGTTTGTTCTATTTGGTCTCGTGTGCTGAACTGGACAGGAAAAGGTGGGTGAGGCTACCCAAGAGCAGTAGGATCCCTCCCCAAAGCCTAGTGCCTGGGGTCCCTGCCCAGGGCTCTGCCTTAGTGGGGCCTCAGGCAGGTCTCCCAACCTCTAGGAACCATTCCCTCACCTGGAGAGTGGAGATAACGAGACCCACCTCCCAGGGGGCACAGAGACCACACAGCTCCCGGGAGCAGGCGCACAGTGAGTGCACAGGAAATGCCCAGCCCGCCCACCCTGCGGGAGCATCCAAAAAGTGCCTCATGTCGCCCCAGCAGGGACCACGGTCCCCATCTGACTTAGGGGAGGTCAAGTCACACTGAGAAAGGGCGTGCTGGTGCCTAAGCCAGCCTTACCCAGGCCCTGGCAGGCAGGAGCACTGGGCCTCGCCTTTGCTCAGGTAGCACCCTCAGGGATGCCCGCTCTGTTCTCAGACACACACCCTGAAGGGCTCTCCTCCCCAGAACCCCTCCCACACCTGTTCCCCTCCCACACCACAGTCTGGCCCGAGGGGTCCTGCAGAGGTGATATGCTGGGGGTCTTGACCCCGCCGGGGCCTCAGGGCAATGTGGGGACAGTGAACACAGTGGGCCACCTGGGGCTGAAGCCGCAGCATGAAAGTCTGCAGCCCCTCCCTCCCTAATCCCCACGCCTGGGCCCCTTGGCACTGAAGAGGTTGGGCATGCCTATTCCGGCTTCCTGTGATCTGGAGGTGGGGGGGACAGGGCTCAGTAGGGACACTGCCACACACACACACACACACACACACACACACTCACACACACACACACACACACACACACACACACGCTGCCGCCACCCACCTCAGGCCACCCCAGGAGCCAGGCCAGGCTCAGGCAGCAGGTGAAGAATGGAGTCCATTAGGGCCACCATCTGTCTGGGCCATGACGGGGCCTCTCTGTGACATCCAGGAGGTATGTAGATAGGACATTTTTATGGGGAGAGTTTTTCTCTTGCCAATTTTCAAACAGGAAGCCAAACACTTGTCACACCTGTCCCCGCGTCAGCCTCTGCCTGACATAAATTGGGGCTGAGGCAGGGAGATGAAACACGGCCTGGACACGGCTGGTGTGCGGAGCCACGTGCCACTCAGCCGGGAGCGCACGGAGCAGCGGCCTGGCTTCCTGCTGAGGCTGGGCGGGAGCAGCCTCCACCACATCCACTGGCCCAAGAGCCCTAGGCCCACCCCCTCTGCTTTTCTCTTGGCCCCCACAGGCTCTTCACCTGACCCCCATCTCCCTCCTCCTCTAGGGCCAGCCTGGGCCCACCCAGAGGCCCCAGCGCCCAGCCCCATGCAGTGGACTGTCCCAGAGTCTTCGAGCTTCTGCTCCCTCTACGGTCCCCTCCCCCTCAGCAAGCAGCTCCA
>NW_005367694.1:3056655-3063019 GCF_000412655.1 Myotis brandtii
AAAGAGAAGGGAGAGAGATATAGACACATCAGTGATGAGAGAGAATCACTGATTAGCTGCCTCCTGCACGCTCCCTACTGGGGATCGACCCCTCAACCTGTGCCCTGACCTGGAATGGAACCGTGACCTCCTGGTTCATAGGTCAACACTCAACCACTGAGCCACTGTGGCTGGGCGTCCAGCACTCTTCAAGACCCGGGGCCAGTGTGACCTGGGGGGTCCAGTGGGGGCCCAGGCCTCAGAGTCCTCACACCCTGCCAGCACCCACAGAGTACGTTTCTCTTCTGCGGACCTTGTGGGCTTTGGGGTGTCTCCTTGGAACCGGGGGACCTTTAGGGTGGAAGGTGTCTCAAGAATCTAGGATTCTGCTGCCTGACACAGGGCTGGCCTGAACATAATGCTGGAAAGCACTTGCCGAGAGGATGGAGGGAGAAGTGAGTGACCTTCGGGGACCTGTCTGGGGCTCTCCCCAGCCGCCACCCTGAGTGTGCACCCTGGCTAATCCCACCAAGGATGGGAAGGGTCCTCCCCGGGGGACGATGGGGCGGGGGGGTGTTTCCTTCCAGGCCACACATCAGACCCTGTCATGTGGGGAAGGCCACCGTGTGCTGGGGTAGGGGATGCTCACTGCGCCAGAGGGACAGTGACAGTCCTGTTGCTTTTTCAGTTGGCCTAGGGATCTTGGCCTTGGCTCCCAGGGAGACCTACCAGCCCCGTCCCTGCCAGGCTAACCGGCCACCTCTCACATGGCCTCAGCCCTCGGGAAGCCCCGGTAGCTGGGCAGGGGCAGGACCAGCCAGCTCTGTGCTCTCTGAGGACAAGGGCTGGGTCTGGATGTGTCCTGGGAGAGCAGGGAGGCCTCCCAGGGCAGAGGGAGGGATGTGGACAGCAGAGGGCAGGGGGGAAGGAACTTGGCAGGCTCTGGGATGAGTGGGGTGGGCACGAAGGCCACTCCAGGTTCCTGGCTGGGGTGCTCTGTGGAGGCAGGTGCAGAGCTTCCTGGGTGACCTTGAGCCCCACCGCTCTCCTGGCCTTTCTCTGGAATTCTGCTTCGGGCCACATCTTTGGGGATGGGAGGTGGTTCTGGGCTGGAGGCCATACCCCAGGGGTAGGTGGCTAACCCTCCTGCTGCCCAGCCCACACCTGTCCAAGGACCAGGCAGGAGAAGGGGCTGCCCCTCCCCCAGCAGCATGAGTGCAGAGAACTGTAAGCACAGTTCCTCCTCCACACAGCCCTGGCTCCCTATGCCCCGGTCTTCACTTAGGTTGGATGTACCTACTGTGTGCCTGGAGCTGCCACAGGAAGCCACCAGCCAGCCAACCACCCCCGCTGGTCATTACACAGCCCTTCCCCACTTCCTCCAGAGCCCGGAACCCGACACGCCTGGGATTTGGAGTGTTTTCCCACCCACGAAGGCACTGAGTCGGTCAGCAGCCCTGGATTACGAATGAGGCCTCTGGTGACCAGGAGAGGATGGGTGCTGCCCAAGGTCACACAGCAAGCTGACACTGCACAGGCTGATCCAACAGCTGCCCAGACTTGGAGGGGAGACTGCTGGCAGGTCCCTGAGCCTGCCCCATCTGGGCCTTGGCAGCAGGCGAATAAAGGCAACACCTCAACAAGGTCACAGTGGCTGGCTGGGGCAGACTGAGGACATGATGCTGGGCTCAGGCAAGCGAGGGACAATCCAGGAGGGCTCCTGGGAGGAGGTGAGTGTCCCGGAGCCCCACCTTGGCCTGAGCCCCTCGGCGCTCCACCCGCTTCCTCGATGGGCCCCTCACCAGCTTCAGCCCCAGCCTGACATTTCCCGTGACATTTGCTGCAAAGAAATAGAGTCATAAACCCAAAGGTTAAATTTGCACATTGCCTCACGCTGCCAGGAGAAGCGCAGTCCCTCCACCCACCAGGTGCGTGGCTAGAGGGTTCGTGCACGATGGCCCGCCCATTCCCAGCGCCCGAAGGTCCCTTTCCCAGTCCTTCCCAGGTACCTCAGTCACCTTTTCCCAAAACAAGTTTGTGGGCACAGCAGGCCCTGAAGCGTGCTGCACAGGGGTCCCACCCTACTGGCAAACCCAAAGCCCTGAGACACCCTCTGGTACAAGGAGCTCCGTCAGCACCACTTAACCCAGCTGTCCCAAATCTGCTTGACGACGAAACCCTTGTTCCATCCCCACCAACATGCCATGGAACTTCAATTCCACGCAGCAGGATCTGTGGCAGCCAGGTAGGAAGGCCCGGTGCTGACCGGAGGGCTGAGGGGCATCCCCAAGGCACCGGGTGGGCTGCCTGAACCAAGCCGGGCCAGCTCCTGACACCCCAGTCCCTCTACCCACGCTCCCCATGTCCCCATCGGCCCAGTTCCGCGTGCCAGGCCCACCCGGTCTCTGCCCAGGCAGTACCTCCCCACCATTCCTCTGGCAGGTCTGCCGGCTGCCCTGCCTTTCAGATACACCTCCGAGGCCTGGCTGTCCTTCCTGTGTGTGTGTGTGTGTGTGTGTGTGTGTGTGTGTGTGGTGGGGGCACGAGGCCGAGGCCGGGTGCCTGATGGCTCCTCCTCCATTCTCCCGCAGGAGGGCAGAGCTGCAGGCCCACATGGAGACAGGGCTGTCAGGACAGCTGCAGGGTGAAGGCAGAGGCTACGGGAAGGGGCCAGGAGAGAGGTGGCTGGAAGTGCCAGGGCTGGAATCCTGATCAGCATGGAAGCATATTCACTCACTCCCAGAGGAAAACGCAGAATCCACCCTGGAAAGGTTGGGAGGGGTCGGGATCCAGAGAGAGGGTATGTGACCACACCTCCGGGGACCTCATGGGGCCTCCACGTGTGGCGTGTATCTCCCATGTCCAGCCCCACAACCACGGGCAGCAGGAGAGGCCAGGGCAGGTTCATAGAAATAATGGCGCATCCTCAGGAAGGGACTCTGCACACACCACTAAACCCATGATGCACAAGAATAGTCCCAATGTGCAAAATGTTTAAAATACAGCGACAAAAGAAGAAACTGCAGCACAAAACACCCGTATGGTGGGACCTGGCAGGCCCACGCACTCCAGGGATGGTGCCGGAAGATGCAGGGGTGTGGACAGCATGCTGTCCTCTGGCTAGGCTTCCATGTGCGGCTCTGTGACCACCTGCCCTTCAAAGAATTTAGTCCAATAAACTCAGGAGGCCCAAGGTCACATCCCTTTAATGGCCTGGCTCCGAGTAGGGTCTGACAGTCCAAGAACGAATGAATGAATGAAAAAATGAATGCATAACTGAATGAGAGCATGTGTGGGGATCTGAATGAGCAAACAGTGTCTGGGATTGGGCTGCTGGAAGGTGCAGAAGCAGGCAGGCCACAGGGCAGGGGACACGGAGGGGTGCAGAGGATGCAGAGGCCAGGCCCTGAGAGGTCAGCTGTGGGTGGGGTAGCCAGGCAGCATCCTATGGACCTTGAGGCCCCGGCCCTGGGTGGCCACAGAGGGTCAGGCAGCCATGGGGGTGACGGGGTCATTGGTCAGGGCCTACCAGGCTGGGGATGGGGCACATGAAAGATACTGACCAGGCACAGTCAAAGGCCTTCAGGACCCCCACAGCAGAACCCGGGATGGGGGGTGGGGGTTACTCCCTCCTTCTCACACTCACTGACACATTGGTTCCCTCACACACCATTCACTCACTCAATAAACTCACTCATTCATCATGGAACACCTTCCTTGCATTGTGTTCCTGACCCCTTTCCAGATGCACAGACTGAGGCTCCGTGGAGACTTTCTGGCAACAGGCCCAGGAGAGCAGGGATCTCATCCCTGGGGGGGTGGATTCCTTCCGCTCCACCAGCCAGGACCCTCCTGGTGCTGTACCAGCTGCCAGGAATGTCTAAGCTACGAAGCCATGAATTCAAGGCCCGGGCAGGGAGCGAAGGAGGGGCCTGCGCTGCCTGTGGGTGAGCAGGAGTTTCCGGCCTGGGGGCAGCAGAGGGAAGATGCACGGGAGTCAGAAACGGTGGGGAAGGCACGGCACAGGCCCGGGCCTGCCCTCAGCCTCCCAGGACAACAGAACTTCCAGAGCCCAGCACATCCACAAGCCACAAGCCCTCTTGCTTGTGCAGACCCCCTGGGCCAGGCTGTCTTCCCGGAGCCTCTCCCGTTCCTCTCCTCCGGGACCACAGGGAGAGGGCCAGTCCCGACAACAGGACCCCGGCTGCCCATGACTCTTCCATAGAGAGAAACAGAGGCTCCGGGGTTCTGCAGGCTTCCTGCTAGTGAGGGGCAGCGCCAGCGTGGGAAATAATGTAGGTGTCCTCTCCCTCCCTGCTCCCCTACCTGCCCATGTTCCCCTCTCCAATCCCCTTGCCTTTCAGGGGCCTTTATTTCCCCCTCGGTAAATGGGCCAGAGGGAGGGGCCCTGTTGGCAGTGCAGGAGTTCCAGAGGACTTCCCTACATGGGAATGGCTGACGGGGGTAGGATGGTGGTCTTTCAGGTATTTTGAAGGTAAGAGACCTGCGGTCAGAACTCAGTGGGGGCCTCGGCCTTCAAGTGCCCCCAGCAACCACCGAGGGAAGCCTGATCACTGGCCCATGTCACAAATGAGGAGACTGAGGCACAGAGTGGTGAACTGTCACACTCAAGGTCATAGCCCCCAGAGGGTGGCTGAGCCAGGACCCAAATCCAGGCCGCTGCTGTCCTGCCATCCCACACTCAGGAGCCAGGAGCCATCGCCTGTCTCGGTCCTCGAGTGGGAGCCTGCTTCTTCCGCACAGATGGAAAGACAGGCTGAGACAATGGGGCGTGGCCAGCCTCACTGCCTGTCCCATCATGGGACCCACCCTCACACACCTTATAAGACTGACTGGCTTGTCCCCATTCTACAGACGAGGACACTGATGGTGGCAGGGGAGCCGGAGCTGTGCCTCTGCCTCTCTGGGCCCCGGCCTGGAGTCCTCCTTACCACAGCGCGAGGGAGTCACCAACACCCTTATCTCAGAGCCCCACACCATACCCGAGGTAGGTGACACCTCACCATGGAGAGACCGAGACACTGGGGGCAAAGGCTTCCTCAGGTCACCCTGGGTCAGCCATGGGGAGGGCACAGACCTGCCCCCCCGCTGAGCTGAGCAGCAGTCACTGCTGAGCTTGCCGGGGCGTCTGGCCCATTTGTCCCTGTGTTGACCTCCAGATTTGAAATGGGCCTTCCCTGCCCAGGTGGGCCCCAGCCCCCATCGGCCACCACCGCCCTGTCATGGGGGGAAAGGAGGAGTGTCCGGGAGCCCTTCCACCTCACACCCTGGGCTGGGGCACCGAACTAGCCCCCAGCACACATTCCCAAGGCCTCTGCTGCAGATTTGGGCAGAACCCGGCCACAGCCCACCCAGGCACACAGGGGCACCTACACCCGGAAGGAAAAAAGGCACATGCTGATGTGTCCACAGGCACATACGGTCATGCGTGCAGACACACATGTTCACACGCATGCCAAGTTACACCTACACAAACAGGCCTGAGGGGCTGTGGAGGGGAGACTCCGGGACAGGGGGCTGGCGGACAGAGTGGGACCAGGATCCTGTAGGCGGTTTCTCGCCTCCTCTATCTGTGAGCTCCAGCTGCCCAGAGCCTCCCCCTTAACACGTGCATGTAGGCACAGGAGTGGGTCCTGCCCAGGGGCGCCAGCATGTGCTAAGCATGGAGATCATAGCAAGCATGCTATGTACATGTGTGTGGCCATGGGCATGCAGCCGGGGGCGATGATGCCGGGGTGCATCCCTAGCATGTGTGCACGTGCACACTGGGGCAGCCTGGCATGTGTGTGCACACGCGGTATGCAAGGGTGCAGCCCTTGTAGACACGTGCACGTGTAAGAAAACGTGTGTGCAGCCTGCGGCATTGTGGACATCAGCAGGGCAGCCCGTGGGGGTGCCAGGGGAGCACTCTTCCGGCAGAGCATGCAGTCGGGTCCCCAGCCCCCACTCTCAGGACTTCATACCAGGTAGGGGGAGGGGTCCCATGAGGGCTTCCAGGGATGAGGCACCGTGAGCCCCTCGGCCCAACCCGCAGGGGCCCTTAGGCTGCGGATATGGGGGCTTGGCTGCCTCCTCTCATGACTGGCCCCCTGGAGGGGCAGCGCAGGGCTAACCCCGCACCCCACCCCTCTGCTGTTGCCAACACCCCCATTCATGCCGCTGCGGCCTGACCCCAGAGACGGGAGAGGTCCTGAGTTGAGTCCAGCGGGGCAAGGGTGGAGGCGGTTGATGCCCCCAGCCCTGCTAGGTACCACGTTTCTGCACACATGGTCATTAACCCCTTCGTGGCCGGGATGCTCCAAGGCTGGACCGCGCCCTTCCAATCGGCAGCCTCCACCCCGGCCCCGGCCCCGGCCCCGGCTTC
>NW_005367694.1:3063967-3067501 GCF_000412655.1 Myotis brandtii
GGCCCGGGTTGGCCAGGGTGTGCGGGTCCCCAAAGTGGCCAGCCACCGCTTAGGGCTTGGTCTGGAGGCCTGAGGACGGGGGTGGGAGGAGAGGCGCCTCTGCTTGGCCCGCTCCCTTTCCCGCCTCCACTAAATTCTGGAGCCCCGAAGCCCAGCAGCCCTTTGCTGGAGTGGGATTGCTCTACTTTCCAGTTCAAAACCAGGCTCAAAGCTCCAGAGACTTCTGAAGCCCCTCACCCAGATGTTCCCGGCGACCTTAGGCTGGGGCCTGGGTTTCCCAGCTGCCACAGGTCTGTGGGTGGGAATCAGGCACTGCGGGCTGTGGGACCAGTGTCCTTTGCCCCTTGGTCAGCACCTTGGCCAGCGCCCTCCTCGCTGGAAGCCCATTGGATGACTCCGGATGTTGGCTGTAGGCGTTGGCTGGGGTAGGTAGGTGTGGGCCTGCCCTGAGGCAGGGCTCAGGCCAGGCAGAGGGGGAGCTGAGCAGGGCTGGGTGACAGGCCAGTCTGCCTCCAGCAGGGCATGGCTCACTGCTCAGGCTGGAGACGTGGGGAGGGTTTGCGAAGGCACATTTACAGGGTGTGGGCAGGTGCAGGACAGCGTGAGGGACAGCGTGCTCCCTGGGTGGGCAGCTAGGGAAGGCATGTGACAGCTGCCGAGGAACCAGTCGGGATGGCTTGAGAGAGGCTGCAGCCTTTAGTCAGGGGCACAGCCAGTCCTAGGGATCAAGCCCAGAGAGATCCCGTGGGAAGAGCCTGGTGGAGCACTGCCCCTGTAGTGTAGTCTACACCCGTCAGTTCCCGGGCGGCCCTGCATGGGGGCGGAGATGACAGACCATTTGGGCCTCATTGATCTGTGTTCCCCAGGCTTTCCGGACACATGCCCCTGAGGCCCAGGAGCAGGCGTGGGCTGGAGACTGCTCTCTAGGCTGATCCTTATCACTCCTTGCCGGCTCTGGGCTTCTGCCTGAATTGCCCCCTCAGACCCATTACACGTGAGACACAACCTCCTAGAAGCTTGCCCACCCCTCCAATGAGGTCTGGCACTGCCTCATTCCCACCCTCTGGTCCCCAGGGCCACTCTCCATGGTAGCACGTCAAGCATTGAAGGGCCCTCCCAGCTGTGTGACCTCAGCCCATCCCCTTGGTCTCTCCGAGCTCTGAGCAGCGTGTGGATGAAGCAGACACCAATGCCTCCTGGGAGAGGTCAGCTGGTCAATGTCCCTCATTTGTCCACCTCTCCTGTGCCCTGAGAGGACCATGCAGGGCCCTGCAGGGAGAGTTTGAGATTTTCACTCAAGCTCATAGCATCCAGCTAGGACGAGGGGATCCTTTGGCTGTGGCCAGTCCTGAGCTGGCAGGGACACAGTTTGACTTCCTTGGAAGGTCGCTGCTTCCACCGGCTCCAGGAGCCTTGTTCCCATCCTGGAGAGACAGGCCTGTGATGGCGTTGCCCCAGCAGCCCGCTGGGGTACCTGGGCCAGCCAGTTTCTCAACGCCCTCCCAGGGAGGAGGGGGGAGGTGAGACACGGTGTCTGCATACCTTTTGAGCCATCCCCAGGAGAGTGCAAGGAGAGACCCAGGCGGAAGCTCAAAGGTCATACCGCAAACCCGTGCCTGCTGCCCAGGTGCTGCTCCGATGTAATCTTTCCCAACACTTGGAGTGGGCAGATGGGAATGTGGTCCCAGTGCCAGGGAGCTGGGGGTGCACCAGCTGCCATCTGCTCTTACTATGGAGGGTGGCTGCCTGCCTGAGGCCCGAGAGAACCCTGTGCCAGGCCTGCTAAGTGCATTGACCTATTCTGTCCTGTCGTGAAGATACCGCTACCCATTTTACAGACAAGAAAATTGAGGTCAAGGGAGTTTAGGTAGACCCACATCCTGGCAGCCCCTCCCAGGACTTTATTTGCCCATAGCCACTGCTTCCTCCAGAAGCCCCCCACCACTCCAACCTCGGCCCAGCATAGGGAAGGGGCCAACAGCTGGACCCCTGGCAGCATCCCCAATAAGAATTCCACTGGGCCTGCCCATCTCTATAACCCTCCTACCTCCACACCAAGCAAAGGCCTCCTCCCAAAAGATGGCGTCCTAGAGTCAGCTGTGTTGGGCAGGCCCCCAGTCTGGCCACGTGCACTTCCCACCTCTGAGGGGCTGCTGGGGATTGTTGATGGGGCATGTGCATTGCACAGTGGTGGCCCTCACCACGCCCACCTTCTGGGCCCGGAGCGCTCATGTTCGGTCACCAGGATGAGGAGACTCGGGCTGTGTGGACATGCAGTGCTGGCTCCTGGCTCTTAGGGCTGGACCTGCCCCTTCTTCTTGCTTCCAGAGGGAGGGGTAAGTGTCTAGGGCTCCCTAGTGATCACCAGCAGATGGGCTCAGGTTGTTCTCCTAGAGGGGGCAGCCAGTTTGGCAGCTTCTGTCTGGGCACAAGCCTGGGCCAGGGATGAGTAGGAGGCTTCTGGTCCCTAAGGACCCAAAGTTTGGTGCAGGGGCAGATCTCAGGAAAGCGGGGTCCCCAGGCTGTGCCCAAGGCCTCAGCACTTGATTCATTCCCCTCCCCCATTCCTGCAAGAAATGCAGATCCTTCGAGAGCCACCCACCCGGCAGTGACAGCTAAATTGGGAGCCACTCTTGATCCCAGGAGCCCAGCCGACAGTTAAAACCAGGGACCTGCTAGCACCCAGTCGGGTGGGGAAGGCAGGCCTAGGCATGGCCACAGCTGCGGCTGGAGTGGACACCTGCGGCTGCAGGGAGGGGGCTCTTGCTGAGCTAATTCAGACCTAGTGCCAAGCCTTGCTCTCTCCAGGGACCCCCTGAGCCCCTTTCTGAGCTGCCACGATCCACAGGGCATGCAGATTTGCTCCTTTCCTAGCTGGAGAGGCCAAGGGCTCCTCCCAGATTGCCTGGTGAGGGCAGAGAAGGACGGTGAAGCTCAGAAATCCTCCTCGAAGAGCACCGTGGAGGAGCCCCTTGCCTTCCTCCCTTTAATGCTTCCACCTGCTTGTTTAGGCAGTTAGTCACTCAACAACACCCCGGGAGGCTGATTTCAGGTACCCTCATACTTCTCTGCTTGACGTCCACTTCCCTTACCTCCACAGGTTACAGGTGGAGAGAAGGAGCCCCAGGGAGGATGGCCTTGTCTTGAGTCACTCAGCTAATGAGCCCAAAACAAAGGGTGTGTCTTTGCCCCATGGTCACCCAGAAGCCCACAGGGACTGACTCACCAATGGGACAGACAATTAGAGCCCTCCTGCTGCCCCAGCTTCTTCTGGGTCTGCTCAGCCCAAGCCCTCAGGGTTCTATCCCCCAGCAAGTGGCTCTACAGACTGAGAGCCACAGAACAGAGTCAGGTGCAGGGTGGGGGCTGGCAGAGCCTTCATCCTATTCCGAGCTTCTCCTAGACCAGTGGTTGGCAAACTGCGGCCCCTTGAGTGTGGCTCTTCCACAAAATACCACGTGCAGGCGCGCACGTACAGTGCGATTGAAACTTCGTGGCCACACTCAAGGGGCCAAAGAGCCGCATGTGGCTCGC
>NW_005367694.1:3067530-3070696 GCF_000412655.1 Myotis brandtii
GGCGCGCACGTACACAGTGCGATTAACTTCGTGGCCACACTCAAGGGGCCAAAGAGCCGCATGTGGCTCGCGAGCCGCAGTTTGCCGACCACTGTCCTAGACTGATCCTTGCTCTGACCCCTGCCCAGGGTCACAGGCAATGAGCAGGGCAGGGGCCAGACCTGGCCTTGAGGTGAGACAGGAGACTCTGTGGCTGGTCCTGGAGATTGGGGCCCTGGGCTGGGACTTCATGGGTGCAAGGCCCGAGTTTTCTCATCCGTCCAATGGGCCTATTGCTGGCCTCTTGCATGAAGGTTGAAGGGCACATTCACGTGCCTGGTGTAAGGACAGGGCTCTGAGCTGAGAGTGGGGTATTTTTAGCCAGGATTCCTGCTGACAGTCCAGCCTGGCTGAGGTTTGCTGCCAGCCTCAGAGGCACTTCTCTTAGCCTGGAAGGAGTCTGGGGTCTGCCCACCCCAGCCCAGCCCCCCTTGGTGCCCTCACTCTACCAGCCCAGCCAGCTGCAGCCCCTCAACGAGGTGGCTGGTTTTTCCCAGGCGAGGCTCTCCGAGGTGGGTCGAGCTTGGGTCCTGGGGGTGAAGGAGAGGGATTACCTGAGCACAGAGCCTTGGGCTGCCTGTGCCAGATTCCAGGCTCTCAGCTGCCACTCTTGACTGGCTGGCCTGAGGGTCGGGTTTCTGGGAGGTTTCGATCGATGCCCAGGCTCCAGGCTCTGGCTTGAGTGTGCACAAGTTCAGCTTGAAGGATGACTGGCTGCTGCCTCCCACCTGCCTGCAACCTCCTCTGGAATGAGTGGTCAGCAGAGTGGCCATAGCTGCCCATCCTGGACCCAGCTCCTCTCCCGGGCACCTGTGCTCAGTGCTGCCTGTCTGCTCTGGCCACTGGGCCTCTCCAGCCCGTTCTACAACACCAGGCAGACTCCACCCAGGTGTGTGTGAGCAGAAAGGCCCACACTTGGGCCTGCAGAACCTCACAGCTAGGCCAGGATCGACTCCCTTCCCATATGCAATTGATGATACCTAGAGAGAGGGTCCTCCACCTTGGCCGCTCCCTTGGGACACACCACCCCACCAAGGAAAGCCTGGGGCAGATCCAGAGCCCAGCACCCTGGACAGCACTGCCCGTGTGTATTCCATCAGCAGGGCGCGGCCGAATGGAGAGTGAAGCCCATGGGCAGCCACCAATGAGGTGAACCCTGTGCTGGGTCCCAGGAGCATGTTCTGAAGTTCTGACTCTGGATAAATCAAGAGGCCCAGCCCTACAAATTCTGAAGTCCACATGAAAGGATAAGTGAGCAAAAAAAAACCCCAAAACCAAACAAACAAAAAAACAAGGAAACATTTAAACCTAAGCATACTGAAGGAGATTGGCTGTGTGGCATCCTAAAATATATTCTAAAACCACAGTAATGAATGCAGCCCCTGGACAGTCAGATGATGGGGAAGAAAGTCCAGAAAGAGACTCCTAGGTAAATATGAGAAGGAAAAACTGGATTATTCAATAAATAATTTAAAATATACAACAAATACAGTCTTAGCACAACTAAAAAGACATTTGGGGGAAACTTTTTTAAAAAAATATTTTTATTGATTTCAGGGAGGAAGGGAGACGGAGAAAGAGACAGAAACATCAATGATGAGAGAGAATCATTGATTGGCTGCCTCCTGCATGCCCTCTACTGGGGATTGAGCCCTGACCAGGAACTGAACCGTGACCTCCTGGTTCATAGGTCAGTGCCCAACCACTGAGCCACGCTGGCCAGGCTGGGGGAAACTTTTGGATCAGTACCTCACTCCTTGACACTAAAATAAGTTCCAAAATGAACCAAAGCTTAAAAAGAAAATAAAAAAGCATAAAACTACTTGAAGAATAAAAAAAAAATCTATAACCTTGAATTATTCTAAGAATTATACAAAACCCAGAAGCCATTAAATAAAATATGGGTATAGTCAACCTTGTAAAAATAAAAGACAGATGCATGGGTGGTGAACCAAATAAAAAAATAACAAACTGTGGGAATATCAGCAATTCATCTTGCAAAGGGTTGTTCCCTGTTATAGATATGAGTTCTTACAAATTAGTACGACAAAGACCAACAACCCCGAGTAAAGATGGGCCAAGACATGAAATGAACCCACCCAGGCAGGCTCAACTTCACTCAAAATGAGAAAGATGCAAATTTAAATTATAGCGAGAGTTTATCAAGGTGGAGGGTTCACTCGGGCGAGGGAGGGGACACCCACAGGAACCGCCGGGAGGTGAGAGAGGGCACACCAATATGTATGGCTGGGGACGAGGGAGGGGGCCCCGGCAGGTACGGCTGGGGGTGTCGGGTGGCTGGAGAAGGGGTGGGAGGGAGACGCTTCCTTGTGTCCCTTTATTCCACATCACAGTCCAGGAGATCCAGTCTAGATAAAAAATAAGGCATTCTTCTTGCCCTGGCCGGTTTTGCTCAGTGGATAGCGTCGGCCTGCGGACCAAAGGATCCCGGGTTCGATTCTGGTCAAGGGCACATGCCTGGGTCTCGGGCTCGATCCCCACTAGGGGACGTGCAGGAGGCAGCCGATCCATGATTCTCTCTCATGGATGGTGTTTCTATCTCTCTCCCTCCCTCTCCCTTCCTCTCTGAAATCAATAAAAATATATATTTTTTTAAAAAATAAGGCATTCTTTTGAAATTAAACAAATGACACAATCCTCTCCTACAGGACAGAGGGCAGAGGTTCTGGGCGTCCCGCCTGCACGTAGCTGCCAACAAAGCCGTGAGTACCTACTCCCTTCTTCTTCATTGGAGCTGGGCTGGCAGGGCGGCTTTAATTACCCTCTTGTCCTGCTTCTAGGAGCAGGGCCACAGTGTACTTACTGGGTGCAGGAGGCACTGCTGGGCTCCCAGCCCTCGGTGCAGCCCCTGACCAAGGGCTCCACTGCCCTCCTCACCAGGGCAAGCGCTTCACCCACATTGCTTTTCACACCCCAGCTGTCCCGATGGGTCACAGGTGGCCGGCAAATCCTGGCCCTCCCATGGACTGGCCACGCGTCCCTGGGATGTCCCCTCCCCTCCCAACCTCAGTTTCCCTGATGGTGAAATGGAGTGACGCCCACTTTACAAGAGGAAGAAGGAACAGAAATGGGAGAGCGGGAAGGGGGATGGGGGTGGGGGGCAGGA
>NW_005367694.1:3070735-3075403 GCF_000412655.1 Myotis brandtii
GCCTGGGGGAGCAGAAAGAGGGGATGTGGGGGGAGCAACTTCCAAGGGGTCCCAGAGTGGCTCCTTGAGTTTGCAGGGCCTGCCTTGGGACATCCATCGGGGAGATTCAGAGACATCAACTGCTTGGAAAAGAGGAGGGGGTGATCCAGAAGGGCTGCCTGAAGGAGCCTAACTGCAGGTCCCTGAGCCCCAGGCAGAGGTGTTCAAGGCCAGCTGCCCACTCTGCAGGACCCCACCTGCCTACCCCTCATGTGGCCACCCCGAGGAGGGATGCTGGACAGGCCTGAGCTCTGAGCAGCCCCTAGTGCTGAGCTTCAGGAAGCACCGTGAGCAGGAGCCGTTCTCACCAAGCGGAGCATTTGGGTCTCCCCCGCCCCAGAGCGATGGGGAATACGGGATGGGGTGGGCTTAGCTCTGTTAGTGAGCTGGCCATGGACTGGCCATGCCAGAGACTCCCACAGTCAGTCCCAGCCTCCTCCCTTCCAGACATGCCCTGCGCTGGGGCAGGCCCACTGGAGCAGTGGTTCTCAACCTTCCTAATGCCGCGGCCCTTTAATACAGTTCCTCATGTTGTGGTGACCCCCAATTTCATTGTTACAAATTGAACATAATGAAAGCATAGTGATTCATCACAAAAACAATATGTAATTATATATGTGTTTTCCGATGGTCTTAGGCGACCCCTGTGAAAGGGTCGTTCGACCCCCAAAGGGGTCGTGACCCACAGGTTGAGAACCGCTGCACTGGAGGCTCATGCACTGGAGGAGAGGCATGGAGCCTCGCAGTCCGCTTGGGGCGCTTTAACGCAATCCCACAGGCTGGTGGTTTATAAACAGCGCAGCTGCATTGCTCACAGTTCTGGAGGCTGGAAGTCAGACCAGGTGCCGGCGGGGTCTGGTCACAGATGTCTTGTACCCACCCCCAGCAGAAGGGACGAGGTTGCGGTCTGGAGCTTCATGTATAAGGGCTTCATCCTGCTCACGAAGGCTAAAGCACCTCCCACAACCCCACCTCCTACTACCATCATTTAGGGGGTTAGGATATGACTTTGAGGGGGACACATTCAGACCATAGTGGAGCCGGATGGGCAGGGGTTCTAAGCCAGGGAGGCCCTGGCCTTGGCCTCACCCTGGGGAGCAGGTGGCTGACATACACCCTTTCTCCTTACCCAGCCTGAAGGACTCACCCAGGGCCCTCCTGGGAACCTGGAGCCCTGACCCAGCCCTCAGGCACACAGGTCCACCAAACCACCTGCTTTCAGATCCAAGATACTAGGGGGCATGGCCTAGAGGTGGGTGTGGTCCCCTCTCTGCTAGAATTGGGCCCAGCTGAGTCGTTGGACACCTTGAACTTGAGTTTAAGAGCGTCTCGTTGGGGTGTCATGGTGCTGCCTGGTCATGGAGGACCTCGCTATTGAAAAGGATGCCAGCATCCTTCCTGCTCCTGGGAGGGTAACACCTAGAGAAGCTGCTTGGCTCCTGCTGGACCCTGTCGCATGGCTCTGGCCTGCACAGTCTTCATGTCCAAGCCCCTTGCCTACACCTGGGACCAGGACCATGATGCCATCTGTGCAGCCTGTGAGGGTAAGGGCTTCCCTGGGTCAAGCTGCTCAGGGGGATGGGGGTCCAGGCCAGGGAAAGTGGGTACAGAGCCTGGGCTTCTTGTTGCAACCTGCCCTGCTGCTTCTCCCTGATTGGTCCAGCCTGCTTGGGACGGGGGTTAAGTGGGAGGCTCTGTGATTGGCTGCCCTCGCCAGAGTTCATGGACTGGAGCAAGAAAGGCAAGGTCTCTCCCAAAGAAAGGGGGTGTCCTGTTCCTGGGTCCCGCATGGAACCCAGCCCCCCCCCCAGATGTCTGTGGACATTTGTTAGAAGGTGGACAGCTACTGTCATTATGCAGGAGAGGAAACTGAGGCTTGAAGTGGTACCAGACCTGCCCGAGTGCCACAATAAGTGGGTGATGCGCCCCAAATGGCCATATCTCCCCCAGCCACACCAGGATGGGTGAGAGGGACGTGGCTGCAACCAGAAAATTCTGCCGCAGATTTTTCTAGTTGCATGAGTCAGAGGAGATGATTAAAGGTGGATTATGGGGAGATAAAACGTGCGAGTGCTGCACAGGACGTAGAAAAAGCACCAGAGCCTCAAAGACCCCACTGCACGCTCAGTGGGGTGACTCAGACTCAGACTCCACGCAGCGAACACGGAGGCACAGAGGGGATGGGCTGGGTCCTGGGTCAGGAGCCCTGTGTAGCCCGCTGTGCCGGCTAGTCCTGGGCTGTCAGTGCTGGGGACATGGAGAAGGGGACAGCACCTCCCCAGGCCTGTGTCCCTGAGCCTCAGGGACCCTGTGGGTGCCCAGGCAAGAACAGCCCCCTAGACGGATGGTGACTTTGGCTCGGGGGGGTGGGGGAGCAGGGAGGGCATGTCCAGAGTCACTCGCTGCCGGGTGGCTCACTGCACCCTTCAAATGCCAAGCACCAGGCTGGGCTGCGGAAAGACCCAGGGGAGCAAGCTCTCCCTAGGGACCAGGGTGCCTGAGCTTCCTCATTATATCCAACTTTGAAGACCGTTCCTGTCAAAGCACGCCTGCTCCCAGGTAGGCCCAGGGTCCGACCACACCAGGGTGAGAGGTAGTGGACAGGGAGGAAGTGGCCCTGGCCGGGCGGGGGCAACCATCCTAGCTACCCCCACCCTGGCCCGCCAGGAGAGGAGGGAAGCCTTGAAGTGCCAGGCCTTTGAATCGCTGTCTCCATGACAACGCGTGGGCACAAAGGGCCGGGTGGTGAGCAGGCTGTGGCTATGCGAGGCTGAAAGGAGGAAGGGAATCTTTTATTTATGGGGAAGGAGGGTTGGGGATCTGGGCTGCACCCACGCCCATGACCAGATTGAGGTCTTAAGGCTGTGACCTGCACCCCTGAGCCAGCACACCTGGGACACCCGAGAGGATCGAGCGTGAGCAACTGGAGGACAGGGCTGGGGCGAGAGTCCAGCATGTACACAGTCAGAGACGTGACCCCAGAGGTCCCCCCAGAGTGAGGGAGCCTCCCTCCACTGCATTCAGTCTCTATAGGGCTTACTTTCTAGGACAGGTACATGCCAGGTGCTAGGGCAGGTGCAGGCTGCAAGGAAATGCGAACAAGCCAGATGCTGCAGAAACAGCAGGTGGGGGTTGCCTGAGTGGGTACTAAAGAAGGTGTCAGACTTGGTCAGAAAGAACCACCAGTGCAAAGGCCCTGGGGCAGCACCGAGCTGAGAGTATCTGAGGACAAGCAGGAAAGCCAGGAGTCAGACCTGCAATCTCTCCTTTCCCCCACACCTGGCCACAGGCTCCAGGTCTTGGACATCAGGTGGGGCCGCCACCCAATCCTAGCTTCCAGCTGCCAGCCCCACCTTCCCCTGTTCCCCGGGCCCCCAAATGCAGAAAATTGCACCCAGGGTGCCACAAAGGGAGAATTCTGACCGAAGAGACCGAGGAGCAGTGTAGAAACCACCATCGTGGAGCAGACATTTTATTGCACTGATTAAAATATTTGAGAGATTGAAGAGAGAGACGGAGGTGATGTCATAGCCCTGTGGCTGCTTGCCGCAGACTCACCCACGATAGCCCCTTGCTCCTCCCATCCTCCCCGCAGCACGCCCCGTCTCCTTTCCTTGTACATGTCTGGATTGGGCAATATTTTGTGAAATTGGGAGAGCTGCACTGGAAATTCAGAACCAACATGTGCCATGATCCGCACACACAGTTTCTAGTTTGAGCTGAGGGAGGGGTGGCCTGAGGACCCCCACCCCCACAGTTCTCAGGCTTTAGTGAGAAAACCACTCATAGGGTTGAGAGGGGCTTGTAGGAAGCCCCATGTCCCTTCCAGCTGGGGTCTGGCTGTGTGGGCTTGGGAGGCTGCAAGCCTTTGCGGAGCCTGGAGCCAGAGGCCCACGTGGCCTGTCTGAGCTTTTGTCCCCTCCACAGTGACCCCCCAGCTCCTGGCCCCCGGGGCGCCGGCCTCAAGGCAACTTAGGGTCATTGGGCCGTTTCGTCCCCTTGCGTTTGGAGGCAACACCCCCCTTACTCCCACCTCTGCCCCAGCCAGACTGCCTCCCTCCGGTGGCATCTGTAAGTCATTTGATTCCCACATGCTCCACTTCGGGGTCTGAGCCCAAGGTGGGGGAGGGAGGGCTCCAGGGCACCAGGCAGGACTGAGGGGATGGGGAGGGGAGAGGCTGGCAGGCAGGCAGGAGAAAGGTGGCCAGAGTGGGGTGGGCAGCCGGCTTCACCCGCCCCATCGGTACTGAGTCTGGAACGGCCCCTGGCCCCTTCAGTCCAAAGATGGAACCCTCCAGCCCAGAGAGTCAGATGATGTTCCCCAAACCCCCCCCCCCCCCAGGCCACATTGTCAGTAGCAACAAATGGGGCATTGCAGCGACCGCCACTGCACAGCCGACTCCGCGGGGCTCCCGGCCGACAAGCCCCAGTTCCTCCTGCTGCTCAGAGAGACAGGCCCATGGCTGCCACGTGCCTCTGCTGGTATCTGTTGGCCCTTCTCCACCCCCCACCGAGGGCTTTCATTCTCTCATTTCATCCCCCATCAGCTCCATTGTAGAGATGAGAAAACTGAGTCAATGGCAGGGAAATGAAGTCTGGGGTCAAATAGCTGGGACCGGGGGGAGGGGA
>NW_005367694.1:3075514-3076270 GCF_000412655.1 Myotis brandtii
CACCTTCAAGGCCTGGGCTGGAGAGAGGACTGTGGGCCTCTCTAGTTATAGCAGAGGGTCCTAGTTACGGCCAAGGCACTGGACACATGCACCAGAGAAAGAAGGTGGGTGGTGAAGGGAGCGGCCAAGGACCAAGAAGAGTGGGGCCGGCAGAGGGAGTGGGGAGCAGGAGAGCTTAGGGTCTTGATGACAAATTCGGAATACACTCCTGGGGCTGAGGGAGCTGACGAGCTGAGCCTGGCTGTTGGGAAAGAGCCATGGAAGGTCCTGGAACGAGCAGCCTCGAAGGGGTGGGCTCCCCAACATAAAGGACACAGAGGGACTGGCCATTGGCTGAGGGGACGAGGCTCTGTAACCCTCGGGATGCTGGGCCCAGTGTGTGAGGACCTCTGTCGGGACCCCCTGGGGGACGCTGGCCCCTGAGGGCGCCTGACCAAGCCCTGGAGGCTGAGTCTCTCTGTGAAGTTGCTCCCTAGCCTGTGGGGGGGGGGCGGTGGGCTCACCGAGAAGGGCCACGCATCATGTGTCCACAAATGCCACTGGTGGCCACGCCAGCCGGCCTGCCAAGCAGGGGTCTCCACGCTGCTGGGAGGTACATTCTTGGGGACATGTGATGTAGCCGTGCCTTCATCATGAGGGCCACACAGAATGTTCTGGAGCCTCATCCCAGCCTCAGGGTCTGGGAATGAGAACGGGAGACCCTGTGCTGGGCTCTGGGATGAACCAGGACAGCGTCCAGGAGGATGACTTGTTGTG
>NW_005367694.1:3076556-3084582 GCF_000412655.1 Myotis brandtii
CAGTGATGGTGAACCTATGACACGCGTGTCAGAGGTGACATGCGAACTCATTTTTTTGGTTGATTTTTCTTTGTTAAATGGCATTTAAATATATAAAATAAATATCAAAAATATAAGTCTTTGTTTTACTATGGTTGCAAATATTAAAAAATTTCTATATGTGACACGGCACCAGAGTTAAGTTAGGGTTTTTCAAAATGCTGGCACGCCGAGCTCAAAAGGTTCGCCATCACTGCCCTAGAGTCATAGGTCAGGGTCCTCGGTCCTGGAGGTGGGACAAGGCCGCAGGGCCAGGGGACTCCTCCAGGGCAGCTCTATGGCCCTTTGCTGCCCTCTGCTGACCAGCTTTGTCACTACAGCCCCAGCCCTTCCTGTACCTTGTCTTCCTCCACCTCCAGACCCTCTCAGCCCAGGCCAGGAGGTGCCAGGAGCAAGCATGGGGTCGAATTGCTGAGATATGAGGGGGCTGGGAGCCTTGCCAACCCCTGTGCCCAGCTTTATCCCAACCAGAAGCTCCGGGTGGCCACTCTCCGGTGGCCCCGGTGGCTAGGCGGCCACCCGAGGTCTCAGGACAGCATGGGCTGACCTGGCATGTGTCTCCTGAGGGGTCTACTGGAGAGTGGCCTTGCGTGTGGGTTGGGGGGATGAATCTGTGCACCTACACACGCAATATGTGTGTACACGTGTGTGTCACGCCTACAGAGAAAAGAGAGAGATACACCCAAATTTCAGCTCTGGCTTCCTGCGCTGGGTGCTGGGGTTTCAGATGACACTGCTCTGCCCACTGCCCTTCCTTGTATTTCTCCCTGTATTGTCCACAAACTGCACGTACTGGCTTCGTAATCAAAAAGGAAAAGAGCCCTGGCTGGTTGCTCAGTGGTTAGAGCGTTGGCCCACGGACCAAAGGGTCACGGGTTCGATTCCCAGTCAAAGGCATGTACCTCGGTTGCAGGTTCAATCCTCAGCCCTGGTCTAATGTGAGCGAAAGGTAACCAATCCATGTGTCTCTCTCATGTTTCTCTCTCTCCCCCCCCCCCTTCCACTCTCTCTAAAAATCAATGGAAAAAAATATCCTCACTCCTCAGGGGAGGATTAAAAAAAATAAAAGGAAAGGAGCTTTTTAAAAACATCAGGTGGTGTCCAAAGCATGCCAAGGCCTCTGAGAGGCTGAGCCTGAGGCCTGGGTGGTCCAGAGCAAGGGTCCTGGAAACTGGGAGGGGGCTGAGGAGGAAGCAGAGGTGACAACAGGGCTCGGGGACCCCTCAGGGCTCTGCTTTAGAACCTAGTGCTTGCATGTATGTTTCCCCATAACCCCCATAACCCCCCCATAGCCTCCCCACAGCCTCCCCATTGCCTCTGGGCAGCCCCAGGGTCCCTCCTGCTGACATCCTCATGGCCTGGAGGTGGGGCTATCCCATTGTGCCCCATGCGTGCCCCGCTCTGCTCTCCAGCACCCACCTCAGTCTCTCCAGACTCTCCCCTAGTCCCTGGGGAACTCGCTGGGGTTCACCTGGAGTGGGCACCCTGACTCTCCAGGCTCAGCCCCCAGAGAGGGCATGGGATCCCCAACACCCTGCTTCCCCTTCAGCCCCACCAGCTCTCCCCTCCCCCCGACTCATTTAAACATTAATCAGAGGGGGAGGCCCCTCGGCGCTGCTGCCTGTGATGACAGGTCTGTCTCAGCCTGAAGTCCTTCCTTAGCCACCCGAGTGGCAGCCGCTCAAGGGCCTGCAGGCCCATGTGGCTGTGCAGGAATGGCCATGGGACCGGGTCGTTTGTGCCTTGGTGCGTGGTGGCCTCTCCAGGAAGGTGGCAAAATGCACAGGAGCCCTAGGCAGTTTGGCTCGGTGGATAGAGCGTCAGCCCATGGACTGAAGGGTCCTGGGTTCGATTCCGGTCAAGGGCATGTACCTCGGTTGCAGGCTCCATCCCTGGCCCTTGTTGGGGCCTGGGCAACCAATCAATGTGTCTCTCTCACATTGATGTTTCTCTCTCTCTCTCTCTCTCTCTCTCTCTCTCTCTCTCTCCCCCTCCCTCCCACTCTAAAAACCAGTGGAAAAATATCCTCAGATGAGGATTAACAACAACAACAACAAAAGTGACCAAAGGACTTCAGCTGTGTGCTCTGCAGGGCCAGGGAGGCCAAGGTCAGCATTGCTCAGCACCTGGAGGTACAGCGAGTCCCAGCATCAAAGCCCGGCCGCCAGGTGAGGAGGGAAAATCGATGTCGGGCTGAGGGATGAATGCAGAGGAGCCGGGGTGGGGACAGGACGATGTTGGGGGGTGGGGGTGCCAGGCTGACCGGGCTCCACACCCCCCGAGCACCTTCCACCTACGTCAGAATGTGCTGCAGGGCGGCCAGGCGAGCAGCTCCATCCATCTGGCCCTGGACGTCCCCAGTGGGGTGGCTGGGCTGCTTGCCCGACTTCGGCAGAACTGCTGACTCTGCACTGGGCGGTTCCCACAGAGGAGCCAAAGGCCTTGAACAGCCAGCCAGAGACTCCCGGGGACCCAGTGCCAGCTGGGCCCCTGACTCCATCGCTGGTAAGCCCCAAGAGCCTGGGCTGAAGGGCATCTATGGGGGGCTGCCTGGGGGCCCACCTCTCTAGCTGGCCCAGATTATTACATATTACAGAGTGAGCCATAGGGTTATTTTATTATTTATACAAAACATGATGGAGAAAAAGAGCAATCGATGCAAAAATATCACTATAAAAACACGAGCTATTTGCCCTAACCCGTTTGGCTCAGTGGATAGAGCGTCGGCCTGCGGACTGAAGGGTCCCAGGTTCGATTCCGGTCAAGGGCATGTACCTTGGTTGCGGGCATATCCCCAGTAGGGGGTGTGCAGGAGGCGGCTGATCAATGTTTCTCATCGATGTTTCTAACTCTCTATCCCTCTCCCTTCCTCTCTGTAAAAAATCAATAAAATATTTTTTTTTAAAAAAAGAATAACCAAACTCAGTTGTTTAAAAAACAAACAAAAAACACGAGCTATTCAACCCCCTGACCCCTTCCATAGCCTTTCAGGGCAGGCAGCTTCCCTCGGTGCTGCCTTCCTGTGTGCCGGGGATACGCGTCCCTGTGGCTAACACCTCAGTAGACACTCAGCCTCTCGATGTGTGGGTGCCCCATGGTGCTCCCAGTCCATCGACCCCTGTGGCGACATTAAAGATGTCCCGAACCTTCCCATCAGGAAGAGACCTCAGCAGGAGACCATGACATGGAATGACCAAACCTGACCTGACCGGTGTGGCTCAGAGGTTGAGTGTCAACAAATGAACCAAGAGGTCACGGATTCGACTCCCTGTCAGGGCACATGCCCAGGTTGTGGGCTCAATCCCCAGTAGGGGGCGTGTAGGAAGCAGCCGATTGATGTTTCTATCTCTCTATCCCTCTCCCTTCCCCTCTCTCTCAAAATCAATAAAGAACATGTTTGCTTTTTTTTTTAAAGAATATTTTAGGGACATATATAATACTTTCAACAATAAGGTTTTTGTGGGGTTTTTTTAAAAGAACGTTTAAAAGGGAGAGAGAGAGAGAGAGAGAGAGAGAGACCCAGCCTACCAGGCCTGCCCTGCCCAGTCACCAAGCAACCCCCAGGAGACCAGGACTGAAATGCCTGCCAGGAAGCCCTAGGAGATGGCCTTGCAGGAAGCCTAAAGCCCTGCCCCTCCCCG
Source organism: Myotis brandtii (assembly GCF_000412655.1). NCBI lineage: Eukaryota > Metazoa > Chordata > Mammalia > Chiroptera > Vespertilionidae > Myotis > Myotis brandtii. The sequence goes on from NW_005367694.1 coordinate 3,080,237, forward strand.
GAGCTGCTGGGGCCGCAGGAGGGACTGGTTGTACGAGCCTCCTGGGATCCTTTAGGGCAGCGGTTCTCAACCTGTGGGTCGCGACCCCTTTGGCAGTCGAACGCCCCTTTCACAGGGGTCGCCTAAGACCACCCTGCATATCAGATATTTACATGACGATTCATAACAGTAGCAACATCACAGTTATGAAGTAGCAACGAAAATAATTTTATGGTTGGGTCACAACATGAGGAACTGTATTTAAAGGGCCAGAAGGTTGAGAACCACTGCTTTAGGGTTTAGGAGATGCATGCCTGTGGGGGAAGGAGAGGGGAAAGGAAGTGGGGGGGCGGGGGCTGCTCCCTAGAGGAAGAGCAGGAGCTGGGCCCCTTGTCCTGTGGCTTTATCTCCTTCTCACAGGCAGGAATCTTAGGGGCGGTCTCGGGGGAGGGTTTCAGTAGAATATTCATCAGTTTTCTAGCTGGGCTCCTCCAGGGCTGCCATCTCCACTGATGGGTCAGTGTCAGGGCAGAGAATCATGAGTGATTACAGCTGGTCTTGGTGCGGCCCACCTGGTTTTGCTGCTTTTCGGGGCCTGGAGCTGAAATACAACTGAGGCCTTGATGTCATTTCTAGGGAGGTGAACTTCTGCACCTGCTGTAAACTGCTCTGCAATTTGTTCAGCTGTCTCAGTTTCCCCATCTCACGTGACCTGACTTATTGGCCCCTCTCCACAGGAGTTGGGGTCGCTGCTGCTGTTGCCATGTTATTCTGGTCGTCATGCAGCACATGCTTGCTCCGTCCTGCTGAAGGCTCCGGAGCCCTGAGCCAGCCGCCTCCGTCACAAGAAGTTGCCAGTACATTGGCCACAAAGATGCACGTTTATCCCGCCTCAACCTCCTCGTCGTTCCTTCTCTTCCGTCGCCAGGGGCCTCAGCTCCTCTGGCTCGGCCCCCTTTCAAGGCCTGTGCCCTTGTTGGGCTCCCTGGGCTGTGGGCTCCCAAGATGCCTCCGGCCAGGGCTCACCTGGTGCCGGCGCTGACCGAACCACTGGAAAAGGTGGAAGAAGCAACCTGGGGACAGCAACGCTGCTCCAAACCCTGCTGTGGGCCTCAGGGATGTTGCTCCTTCTCTCTGGGCCTCAGTTTACTGCGTCAAATGGGGCAGTAATCATAGCTCCTCTCTGGGGAAGACTGTGATGGCTACACTCATCAGCATTTAGGGTACACCTGATTTTACCAGGAAGGAATGGGGGGATCTAAATGCCTTTCTTCACACGTGCGTTGTAAATGACCGTCCCAAGTGGCTGGCGTGGCGAAGCGTGACCGCATCCACGGAAGCGTAACAGTGTGTTCTGGGATCTAGCAGACAATCTCGGCGTCAGGAAATGCCATCATATTTCACCGGCTCTGAGAAAAATGAACACAATTCCACAGCCACATAGAGCTCGAGCGGAGTCTGTGAACAAGGAGTGGGTAAGGGAGGACGTGCCAGGAGAGCCAATACCAGCCCGTGTTTGGTGCAGCCCGATAACAGGAAGACAGACCCCAAATTAAACAAATATGAATGAATTTCTCTGCGTGTAGTCGCAGCAAATATATCAGTTGAAAATGGGTAGAGCAAGCGGCAAAATGTAATAAATCCAAATGAACTCCGGTGCCGAAGTGAAAACAAATATTTCACTGAGTAGCAGTACAAGTTGGGACACGGGAGGAATACAGAGAAAGGACTGTTTGGAAGAACCACACACGACGTAGTCACATGACTGTGGCAGAAAGGGTTCGGTAAGTGTCCCATTAAGGTCTGTCTCTTGCATGCTTCCTCTCAGGAGCTCCTGGCCCTGCTGACTGGTCCAACATGGGGCTGGGGGATGGGGGCGGGAGGGAGAGATGAGAGCCACATGACCAAGTCCACTGAGGCCCTCTCAGATCAGCCTGTCTCCTGAGCTGGAGGACAGGACCCAGCTCTTTGCCCTATGCCCTCAACTTACCCCCACTTGGCTGACCTCCTGGAGGACCCCCACTCAATCTCCCACTAGGATCTCTGGCCTTGGGGACTGTCCCTCCTTCAAAATGTGCCAGCAGCTATTCGCAGCCAAACTGGCTTCTTGATGTGTATGGAGCATCTGTGAAACTTAGTTGTTGTTGTTTTTTTCATATTTGTTGGCATCTTTCAGGCCAGCCTTATCTCCACGGGCACATGTACAGGTAGGGCACCTTCCCAAGGGACCTGGGGCACCGAGACACCCCTACCCCTCTGGCCTCAACCTGGAGGTGAGGGGATGGGCTCAGGGAAAACTGCGAGCCCTGCTCCTGTGTCCTCTCTCTGCAGCCCCAAACCATTCCGCTCGCCATCGCCTCCATGTCCTGGCCACGGGCGTCCTTGAAGCAAATGCCATAAACTGTGATCCTTGGCTTTTTCTTTTTCTTTCTTTCTTTTTTAAAAATCACAACAGCTTTATTGAGAGAGAATTCACATACCACCCAACTCACCCATTTCAAGGGTACAACTGTATGGGTTTTTTAAAAAATATATATTTTATTGATTTTTTACAGAGAGGAAGGGAGAGGGACAGAGTTAGAAACATCGATGAGAGAGAAACATCGATGAGAGAGAAACTTCGATCAGCTGCCTCCTGCACACCCCCCACCGGGGATGTGCCCACAACCAAGGTACATGCCCGTGACTGGAATCGAACCTGGGACCCCCCCAGTCCGCAGGCCGATGCTCTATCCACTGAGCCAAACCTGTCAGGGCTGTATGGTTGTGTTTTTTTTAAAAAATATTCACAAAGTTAAGCAAACATTACCACTATCCAGTTCCAAAACATTTCCATACCCATATTCCACACCCATTAGCAGTCACTCCCATTCCTCCAAGAAACCACTAATCTACTTTGTTTCTATTCTGGACACTTCCCAGAAATAAGACCATATAACATGTGGTCTTTTGTGTCTGGCTTCTTTCACTTAGCATAATGTTTTCTAGGTTCATCTGTGCTGTAGCTGGATGCATCCGTATTCTAGTCCTTTTTATTGCAGAATAATATTCCACTGTGAGTGCACTATACAGTTTGTTTCTCCATTCATCCATTGATGGACACTTGGGTTGGTTCTAACTTTTGGCTATTGTGAATAGAACTGCTATGAGAAAGGGTCACTTGCCACTATCCTCACAGTTGCTTGCCCCTGGGTTGAGGACTGGGGGATGGTAGCTGATCTGTTAAACATGGATATTGACTGACATGAACTCAATTTTATCAGCCTCTTCATCAAGCTGTTGCCTGGAGGCTGCAAGTGGTCAATAGTGCTGAACAGATCAGGGTGTCCAATTCACTAGTATGCATGGAGCACCTGGTGAACCAGGTGGGCGAGGTGGGGAGTGAGGCTGCCACCCACAGTCAGACCCAGCTGTGGGCTACTAAAATGTCTTCAGGAGCTACAGGAGGGGCCCAGGAGCGAGTGATGGGGAGGGGGCGCTATAGCGGGCAGTCAGGCAGGTCCCTCCCAGAAAGAAGGTGTTATTCCTGCGGCAGGCTCAGAATGTGATGTTGGAAGGAAGGGCATCCTAGGCCCAGAGTGGGAAGTCCTTAGGAGTGAAGGGAGGCCTGAGGGAGGTGGCAAACCAGGTGGCTTTGCTGCCAGCCCCAAGGGTGGCACTGAGGGCCTGCAGAGGAGGACGGGGAGGGGACTGAAACCAGGGAGACCACAGGGGTTCCAAGGGAGCCTGTAGGTTCCGGGCCGGCCATTGGGTGGGCGGTGGGACTGGGAAGACAGGAGCCATGGCTTCCCAAACGCCCCTTTACACCGCAGGAGAAGTGGACCGCCTTTCCAGACGCTCCGCAGGCCCGGCCTCAGCTGTGAGTCCGTGCGGCTCAACGACCAGGGCGGAGCCCAGGTGCGCAGGTGTGCCGCGGCGCTGGCTGGCGGCGCAGGATCCACCTGACCCGGGGCGACTTGGGAAACCCGAAAAGAAATCGCACACCTGGTAGCGGGCCAGAGGCACGGAGTCCACAGCGGGGAAGGTGGAGCTGGGGGTGGGTGGCCAGGGAGACAGGGTCCCGTTTGGGGGTGTGGCCACGGACTGAAAAGGCGGGGTTCAGGCGTGAGTGGGGCCGTCCCGTGCGCGGGACAGGATCCACCTGACCCGGGGCGACTTGGGAAACCCGAAAAGAAATCGCACACCTGGTAGCGGGCCAGAGGCACGGAGTCCACAGCGGGGAAGGTGGAGCTGGGGGTGGGTGGCCAGGGAGACAGGGTCCCGTTTGGGGGTGTGGCCACGGACTGAAAAGGCGGGGTTCAGGCGTGAGTGGGGCCGTCCCGTGCGCGGGATCTGCCACGGGACACACACCGTCCCGGGACGCTCGT
>NW_005367694.1:3085127-3093228 GCF_000412655.1 Myotis brandtii
TACGCAGGCCCCCGGGTTCCTCTGCTCGTCCCGGGATTCGTTACGAACTTTCAGAGTCTAAAGAAGAGGCTTATTGGGCATCGCCTGTAGCGAGGGAAGTCGGGGAGGGAGGTGTTTCCTGCATGCCTTTGGTCCCTGAATTTTGCGACTCCTCAGTATACTACCAGCTAAAAACAAAGAACAGCTCCACGTTAAGCCCGGTACCGCCCGCAGGAATACGAAGTTGTGATCTGAAATTTAAAATGGGGTGTCCTCCGTGCTGCCCCAAGCGAGGTCTAGTGGAATTGAAGGGTTCGTCGTAGTCCGGGTCCCCAGAGTTCTCCGAGATCCAGGGGCTTCCCAGACGCAGCCACTATGAACAGATGGTGTTGGGGGAGGAGATGGGAAGCTGCTCAAACACCAGACTTTTAAACCTTTAACGCGGTAACTTTGAACAGTGTGAGGGCTTTGGGCAGGTGAGAAGCGGGCACTCGCTGCCTTAGCCACTGTCCCTCTGGGTAGAGATGCAGTTTTTTTAAAAAGGATCCTGGGAACAGTTTGCAAGGCTCCAGTTGGTACCAAGGGTCCGGAAGGTTCTTCTTGCGGTTGGTTGGCCGGGGTTTCTCAGGTGAGACTGCTGAAGGGCATTGTGCTGCCTCCCTCCGCCCCTGGGGGGAGGCTGGACCAAGGAGCACGGAGCCACATCTCAGGCTTCGGTGAAGGCCGGGCCACCGCAGGTGGGAGGTGAGGGCTCAGGTCCAGAGAGTCAGCGTCTGGCGGCTCTGAAGGGACTGTGCGGCCAGTGGAGGTGTTGGCCTGGATCCTTCCAGAAGCTGCATGGTCAGATGTGGAGTCTGGGACTGATGGGAGGAGGGAGGAGCTGAACTGGAGCAGGGGAGGCCTCTGGGAAGCCATCCCGTGTTTGTGGCAGCGGGGAAGCCCCGAGGTAAAGCAGTGACCCTGGCCAACTGAGGGAGGAGGGCAAGAAGGGGCTGAGGGAAGTGATGGCCCTTTGGGGAGCACCCACATCTGAGGGGAAGCCAGAAAGGAGCAGGGAGCACTGGTGGTGCAGCATTCAGGGGGAGGAGGCAGCTGGGGGCGGGAAGACTTAGGGAAGAAGAGAGTGGTTGTCTGGGGTCCCTGCAGAGGGGAAATACAGGACTGGCTCCCACAGTCTGGGCACCATGGGGACTGCCAGGCGGAACTGGGATGAGCGGCGCAGAAGCTGTGCCCCTGGTGTGGGTGGAAGGGAGGGAGGGAGGGGGCTTGGAACCAGCGAGGCCATATTTCGTCTAGGCACAGCCCTGGATTTTCTTCCCCAGGTTCAAAACCAGCAGTGAAGCCAGCGAAGCCGGAGGCCCTCGGTTACCTGGGGCGGGGGGCGCTCTCTGTGATGCCCGCGAGGGGCAAGTGCTGGGATGCAGGGACTGAGCTGCGGGTGCCTTGAAGAGGCTGGGGGCCCCTCCTAGGCTCCCTCAAGTCCAGCCTGTGCCCTGGGGACACCCTCAAGGAGCCCACTATCGGTGGGAGGTGCTCTGCCTGCCCCCCACCCCGTGGGGCCTGTTCTACCTTTGTCATTGCTGGTGGTCTCCATAGTGATGGTGGTCTCGGTGCCTGGGACTGGAGGAATTGAGGCAGAGGCCAGACCGACTACACAGACTGGTGGCCCTTGCCTGTCCTCTGCCCTGCAGTGAAAATTCTTCCTGCTGAGAATTACTCCTGCTCAGGGGCGCTGGTCCCTGCAATTCCTGCTGGGGTGCTGGGGGTCATTAAATCTGCTCCCAGGGACAGTGGCAGCCTGTGGAGCCGGGTTTGAGCTGTTGCATTGGCTCCGGACTCAGTGGGGGCCACACTGAGATTGTTTAGAAAATCCAGGTCTTCCGTGACAAAGGCTTCTGTGCTTGGGCTTGAGCCAGTGCAGAAGGTGGTGGGAGGGGACACTGCAGGTGATGACAAGTGGCCCTGCCAGAGGCAGGGAGAGACGGCCCACTAAAGCCCCCATGGCTGCATGCATCCATGTCTGACATGAGAACTAGAGTGTGTGTGACTGGTGCAGGATTCTAAATCCAGGAAGGGTGCCCCCACCTGGAGAGAAGGTGGGGCTGCCCTCCTGTCAGGTTGTGCTGCCCAGATGGCTGCAAAGCGGCCACTTGTTCTGGTGTTGGATGTGAAACTGCCCGCCCTGCCCTGTGCCCTTGCACGGCCCTGTGGCAAGTCGGCCTCCCCTTTCCAGGGTGAGGGGTGAGTGACTGGCTCCGTGACCTGGGTGGCCACGCCCTCTGAGCTCCCCTGCCCTTGGAGCAGAGTAGGTCAGCGAAGAACGCAGTGCAGGGTGTGTGGGAGGGCATCAGCCCAGGGTCCCCGATCCCTGCCTTCCTGTCTGTGTCACTAAAGCATCGGCCCTGCTCTTGCTCCGTCCATTAGTGGTGGCTGTGGCTGTTTTGGGCTGTGTTGGCGGAGTTAAATAGTGATGACAGAGGCAGTTTGGCCCGCAAAGCCTAAATAAATTATTTACCATGTGGCCCTGGATGGGAAGGTTTGCAGGCCTGGGAGGAGACACCCCCACACGGGGTGCCAGAGCTGGTACGCACACTGTCACGGGTTCCTTCCAGAGCCGGGTGATGGTCATTCCGCCCCGCCTGCCACTGGATGATCTTTGATATGTTTACGGCAAGTTTTTGCCTGGCCTGTGTGGCTCAGTGGTTGGGCATCCACCCATGAACTAAGAGGTCACTGGTTGATTCCCGGTCAGGGCACATGCCCAGGTTGCAGGCTCGATCCCTAGCAGGGGGTGTACAGGAGGCAGCCGATCAATGATGTTTCTCTCTCGTCGATGTTTCTATCTATCCTCTCTAAAAAATCAATAATAATGATGATAATGGTAATAAAAGACCTGCTTTTCCTCCTGCGAGGCTGCTTTGGCCGTGGCTCAGTGTTAGGCTGCGGGGAGAAAGGGAGGCCTGCCCTGTCCTCCCTGTTGGCACTTTCGTTTTCCATATCTAATCCCCTTTATAAAAACAACGAGATATAGTAGAATTAGACACAGGCTGCAGCAAGACAGAGGTGATGGCTGGAGAGCCTTGTCCTTGGGACGCCCTGCACTGCTCCCAGGTGGCCTTGAGGCATCGCCATGAGCGCCATCCCCATTCCGGGCCAGTGTGGGCTGCTTGAGGTTGTTCCTTGAAACCCTGATCCCAACAGATCTTCCCCCCAATAAAGGGGGTTCTGTTATTTGAGAACCCTCAGGCTTTTCCTGTCTGTAGCTGGGATAGGGGCAGAAGACCCAGGAATTCCCAGATGGGGGTGGGGGTGGGGGTGGGGGCCCTCCCAGCAGCCATCCCCGGGAGGTTCCTCTCGCTCTGGCTGTCCCATGGCAGCAGCTGTGTCACCCCCTCACCTTGGCAAGCCCCCCTCTCTGCATGCCAGTTAGCAAACACTGCCCTCCCTGTTCTAAATCATCCCCTGGAGCAGGGGTTCTCAACCTGTGGGTCGCGACCCCTTTGGCGGTCGAACAACCCTTCCACAGGGGTCGCCTAAGACCATCCTGCATATCAGATATTTACATGACGATTCATAACAGTAGCAACATGACGGTTATGAAGTAGCAACGAAAATAATTTTATGGTTGGGTCACAACATGAGGAACTGTATTTAAAGGGCCAGAAGGTTGAGAACCACTGCCCTGGAGTGACCTTGCTCCTCCCTTCTTTGGAGTCTCTCCCCGGTAGCCCATGAGCTCCCCTGTTCTGTGCAGCCCAGAATTGTACTGGCATGAAGCGGCTGCTCAGGGCATTTGAATGAACGGCAGAAATGTGGGATGTGATTGGAGGAGAAAGCTGGGTAGTTGGGGGGCAGCTGCCTTCCTCGGGGACACATCCGCCTGAGCTGTTGGTCTGCCGTGGCCGCCGTTGGTCCCAGGGCGGGCTCTCCTCTCACAGAACTCTGCAGATGGTCCACCTGGCTTATTGCCACCTACACCTCACCCCAGATTCATTCCGCACATGTTTGTTTGTTCTACAACTATTTGAAGACCTGGTCCCTTGCCAGGCACTGTATTAGGAACTTGGACTTAGCAGTGAACAAACTAGCCTTCTAGAAAGCTGTACCAAGTCCTCCTCTTCCCCAGCGTAGCCTCTGAGGTGTGGGTATAGGGAATGTGAACATGCCCATTGCTCTTCCCGGAGACCGGCCGTTGACTTCTTTATCCACCTGCTGTGGCCGGGCACCTGCCGAGTGCCGCTCGGACCCTCTGTGAGCGTGCAGGTCTAGGAGGAGTGGCCACAGCGGTGTCTCTTGGGACCCACCCTGCATGAGGAATGGTGATTGACAGTTGCTGCAGGCAGACTAGCAAGCTGCTTTGGGTGGTCTCCACTCTAAAATTGAGGCCCTGGGGCCCTAGACAGTTTTGTTCAGTGGTTAGAGCATTGGCCTGCGGAATGAAGGGTCTGGGGTTCAATTCTGGTCAAAGGCACATGCCCGGGTTTCAGGCTCGATCCTTAGTTGGGGGCATGCAGGAGGCAGCCAATCAATGATTCTCTCTCATCATTGATGTTTCTATCTCTCTCTCCCTCGCCCATTCTCTCTGAAATCAATAAAAATATATTTTTAAAAAACTCATTTGACAAACATGACGTTCTCACTGGAAGACATCTTACTCATATTCTCTTGTTCTGCTTTTCCTTCCTTTTTGATGCTCTTCTGTTGGTTCCATTTCCTATTCTTGCTCCCTAGGGAGGGAACCCAAAGCTCAATCCTTGCCCACAACTAAATTAGGTTTCCTACTTCCTCCCTTATAAATCTCACCTACCTTATAAATCAAACACTGCCTCAAAGATGACTCCCAAATCTACCTCTCCTAATTTTTTTCTCCAACCTCAATCCTGGATCTTAAACTTCCTGCTATACTTAGCAACCAGAGTAACACACCATCCAGTGTCAGACCGCCTGGGTTCAAACCCCAGCTTTGGTCACTTACTAAAAATGTGACCATGGGCAAATTATTGAATATCTCTTGCTTCAGTTGCTTCATGTGAAAAACGAGGGTGATGACAACAGTATCTACATTATCCTATATAATAAAGAGGTAATATGCAAATTGACCCTCACTCCGTCACAAAGATGGGTAGCAACGAAAATAATTTTATGGTTGGGTCACAACATGAGGAACTGTATTTAAAGGGCCAGAAGGTTGAGAACCACTGCCCTGGAGTGACCTTGCTCCTCCCTTCTTTGGAGTCTCTCCCCGGTAGCCCATGAGCTCCCCTGTTCTGTGCAGCCCAGAATTGTACTGGCGTGAAGCGGCTGCTCAGGGCATTTGAATGAACGGCAGAAATGTGGGATGTGATTGGAGGAGAAAGCTGGGTAGTTGGGGGGCAGCTGCCTTCCTCGGGGACACATCCGCCTGAGCTGTTGGTCTGCCGTGGCCCCCGTTGGTCCCAGGGCGGGCTCTCCTCTCACAGAACTCTGCAGATGGTCCACCTGGCTTATTGCCACCTACACCTCACCCCAGATTCATTCCGCACATGTTTGTTTGTTCTACAACTATTTGAAGACCTGGTCCCTTGCCAGGCACTGTATTAGGAACTTGGACTTAGCAGTGAACAAACTAGCCTTCTAGAAAGCTGTACCAAGTCCTCCTCTTCCCCAGCGTAGCCTCTGAGGTGTGGGTATAGGGAATGTGAACATGCCCATTGCTCTTCCCGGAGACCGGCCGTTGACTTCTTTATCCACCTGCTGTGGCCGGGCACCTGCCGAGTGCCGCTCGGACCCTCTGTGAGCATGCAGGGCTAGGAGGAGTGGCCACAGCGGTGTCTCTTGGGACCCACCCTGTATGAGGAATGGTGATTGACAGTTGCTGCAGGCAGACTAGCAAGCTGCTTTGGGTGGTCTCTACTCTAAAATTGAGGCCCTGGGGCCCTAGACAGTTTTGTTCAGTGGTTAGAGCATTGGCCTGCGGAATGAAGGGTCATAGGTTTAAATCTGGTTAAGGGCACATACTTTGGTTGCAGGCTGGATCCCCGGCCCTGATTGGGGTGTGTGTGGGAGGCAACCAATTGATGTGTCTCAGCCCTGATTGGGGTGTGTGCGGGAGGCAACCAATTGATGTCTCACATTGATGTTTTTCTCTCTTTCCCCTCTCTTCCACTCTCTCTAAAAGTCAATGGAAAGAAATATCCTTGAGTGAAGATTAACAAAAATCCTTCCTATATAATAAAAGCCTAATATGCTAAGTGCCCGGTTGACCAGTCGGCCGTTCAACCAAAGCATAATATGCTAATGATATGCTAAGGCCACTCAACCGCTCGCTATGACATGCACTGACCACCAGGGGGCAGACACTCCAACCGGTAGGTTAGCTTGCTGCTGGGGGCCGACATGCCCTGGAGCCCTCCCGCAGTCCCTTCTTGGCTGGCCAACCTCCCGCATCTCTCCCCGGCCCTGATCGTACACCGTTGGGGTCCCTTGGTCTGGCCTGCACCCTCTTGCAATCTGGGACCCCTTGGGGGATGTTGGAGAGCTGGTTTCAACCAGATCCCACAGGGGGAGCTCTGCTCAGTCAGAAGCCAGGCTCACGGTGGTGAGCACAGCTGTGGTGGTAGGAGCCTCTCCTGCCTCTGTGGCAGTTGGACACCCCCCCACCCCCAGGGCTCCTGGACTGCTAGAGGGCACAGGCCGGGCTGAGGGACGCTCCCCACTCCCAGTGCACGAATTTCGTGCACCGGGCCTCTAGTAAGTAAGTAAATAAATAAATAAGTGAATAAATAAATTAAATTAAATAAGATGGAGGCCCTAGGAGAGTGTCCAGGCTTTGTGGTTGGAGTGAAGGGGCCAGGGAAGCAGGGTGTCCTGCTGGGGACAGGGGAGACTGCTGGCCCGAGACAACTTCTTCCCTTTGCCTTTCAGCTGCTCCATTTCACCAGGAGGCTTCTAGGACAACGGCTGTTCGACAGGCTGATGAAGATGACTTTTTACGGACAGTTTGTGGCCGGTGAGGACCAGGAGTCCATCCAGCCCCTAATCCGGCATAACAGGGCCTTTGGCGTGGGCTCCATCCTGGACTACGGAGTGGAGGAGGACCTGAGCCAAGAGGAGGCGGAGCGCCAGGAGATGGAGTAAGGCCTGCGGGGCATCTGGTGGTAACCCCAAAGCGCCCCAGGGCAGCCAGGGGCTGGGTCAAGGCCCAGGCTGGGAGGAGGCCAGGGCTAGGAGAGCTTGGTCAGCCCGGTTCCCGGAACCTCAGTCTGGGGTTCTTGCGTTTTTGCCTCGTGAGGATTACAGCCCTGGGCTTTCGTGGGATGTTCTGTGTGCATGAGGCCGGAGGAACATCGAGACTAGGGGTCAGCACACTATGACCACAGCCGATCCCACCCACTGCCTGGTTTTGTACAGTCTGCAAGCTGAGGATGGTTTTTTGCACTTTTAAATGGTTGAAGCAAATCAGAGCAAGAATAGTATTTTGTGACGTGTGAAAATTATATGAAATTCAAATCGCTTTCGCCCTGCGAGGGCAGAGTTGAAGAGCTGTGGCACACACGCTGAGTGGCTCTCAGGCTGAGAATAGGGCTGCCCAATTGGTTGCCTGCCCTGGTGTGGAGCCTTCCTGCTCTGCCCAAGCATCTCTCCTGGGAGGACCCCACCCTTTCCTGGCCCCTGAGGTGGTTTTCTGATATGCAGGTGGGCTCTGCCTGGTGGGCTCGGAGCCTGCCCAGGCATCAGTGGGGAAGGGATTGTGCAGCCACGAATGGTTGACAAGCTGCCTGGGTTCCTCCTGAGGCCACCAACTTGCTGCAAGGTTTGTTCTCTGGGCAGTGAGTGTGGAAACATGGGCATGTCCCTGAGCCACCCTGCTGAGTCAGAATTAGGTCACCCTCCGCTTCCTGGAGCAGTGTCCTTAGGGGAAGTACAGACAAGACCTGCCCTTTCTTTGCAAAATGCCCGGTTTCCGTGCTGATGCCTGCACCTGTCCGGACAGGGCCCTCATTTGCATCTGGAGTCCCAAGTGCTGAAAGCAATTGTGCCCGACTGACCCGAGGCTTGGGCCAGGCCTGCTGAGTAACCTGGGTCAGTCTAGGGCCAGGCTTGCTGAATAACCTGCCCGTGTCAGGCTGTGGTGTTTACCCTG
>NW_005367694.1:3094579-3106722 GCF_000412655.1 Myotis brandtii
CGAAGGGAGGGGTGGGAGGGGAGGGGAGAGGAGGGAAAGGAGTCACATGAGGCTCCTGCCCTGGGAACAGAATGTCCAAGCCTCACAGCCAATTGGCCGGGGGAGCCCAGCCCCTGCCTAGTGATTCGCTGTCTTGAAGGCGGGGTTCTCCAGCTGAGCACCCCCTCTGTTTCCAGTGGGGGCTGTGGCTGCCTGTTGACTAACTAATAGGCTCTGTGTCCCGCTGGGTCAGGGTGAGGACTGGATGGTTTCACCGTGGGATTTCCTCTCTCTCTCTTGTATGAAAAGACTCCTTCCCCAGGGTGGCCTGCCTGGCTTCCTCCCTGCCCTGCCGTGGGGCTCAGGGGCCTGTGCCCTTGGACTGCCCTGCTGTTAGCAGCCCTTGTCCTGCAGGAGCACCACTTGGTGGGCTCTGGGACGTGAGTGGTGGTCCCTCCCCATCCTAACAGGGTGACTGCCAGCCAAGCCAGTGGCATGTGCCAAGGACTTGTGCCCAGCTCTGCTGCCAGAGGCCCTGTGCCCGCGGAGGGGCCTGGGCTGAGGTGTGCACCATCAAGTTGCCTGGCTGCCTGGCTGATGGGATGGTCCCAGCTAGGAGGGGCTCTAAACGTGCCCATGGACCCTGTAGTGATGTGGAGGCCCCTGCCCCAAATGAAGGCTGCAGGCGGGGATTGCCGGGCCTGCCTTGGGCACAACTGTTAAAGGCACAGACAGTGTGGAGGCATCTGCAGGCCCAGGAGGGCTTCTCAGGGCAGGAAGCAGGAGGTGGGAGATAGTAGCCATCTGGGGAGGGTGTGGGGTGGTGTTTCCCAGAACACTTGATGGAAGGCAGAGGCCAGGGCCCCGACTCTAGGAGAGGACCCCCACGGGGTCTCCCCAGCAGGCAGAGGCCATGGAGAAGGGGAAAGGGGCTAGGGTGTCATCTACCTGGCGATGGGCTGTGATAAGGACACCCAGGGACAGTGTGACGGCAGGTGTGTCTGTCCTGTTTATGCAGACCCAGGGCTGACTGGAGGCTGTCTGGGCTTCGGTCCCCAGAGTGGTGGCAGCTCCCTGGGATACACGTGCACAGAGTGTCTTGGGGGCGGAAATAACCATGACCTCCGAGGCTTTCCTGCCGCTGAGCATGCTGGGAGTGAGAAAGGGGGAGTTCTCCGAGCCTGGAGACCTTTAGATATAGGTAACGGTTCCCATCGATGGAAGGCCATCTGCCTAGTAGACAGGTTACCGTGGTTAACACTCACCTTCTCTGAGCCACGGACTGTGGTTGTGGAGCAGGCCTGCGCCCCACCGGCTGCTGCCCGAGCTGACCAGGCCCCTGCCTGGGCCACACCTTGGAGGGCCTGGGGCTGGTCTTGTAGGTGCCCTTGCCCAGGGGCCTCAGGTTGGGGGTTGGGGTGGGAGCTCCTTATTCCTGCAGGGATGTCTGTTGTATGTGAGGCCAACATGGTCACATACCTCACCCTCTTCCTTCTGCTACATCAAGTACTTGCTTGTGGTTGGCATGAGGTGGTCGGACCAGTGGCTGTAGGCGTAGCTCCCATTCTTGTCCCCAGGCTGTGGCCTCGTGGGTCCTGCCCTAGGCATCTGTCCCAGGGTCCCAGATTCAGGCCTGGGGACTTGCTCGGGGGCAGTGAGGTGAAAGTGGGCACAGCCTCTTAACACATGTGGAGTCACCACCGCAGGTGCAGGTCCCTGTCAGCAGCTTCCCTTGCTTTCCCGTGGCCTAGAGCGCCCCCGGGGGATGCCACTGCCCCTTCCCTGGGGGTGAGAGCAGATGAGCAGAGCTGCGGGGCTGTGCAGCTGCGCTGAGCCCTCTCTGTGGTATCTGACTGAGAGGCTTTAGATACAAATCGGGTGACAAAGCTGCAGAGTGCCTGCCCTGGGCCTGTGGGCAGCCATGATGAGCGCTCCCTTCATCTGAAGACATAGCCTCCTGCTGACGACCCCACGCCACTGTGAGGAGGGGATGGTGGTTGCTGTGATGCTGGGAGGTGGTGGTGATGGGTGGGAGTGGGCAGGGCTGGAGAGGGTCAGCGAGAGCATGGCCGGGGACTGTGTGGCGGAGCGCTGGTCGGGGTGGGGTGGCCAGGGCTGAGGGCTGGCCTCACTGTCCTGCCCTTATGAGGCCTGGGGGTGCTATTCAGGTATGATGGGAGGGTTTTCATTTTCAAAAAAAACATTTTGGTTGCTGCTTGGAAAATAAGTCTAAGGGGCAAGAGTACAGCGGGGTGCTGGGGTGGCTAGAGATGGGGCCGGCTGTGTGTGGGAGCAGGCCAGTCTTGGGCCCCGGTGGTGGGAGGTGCCTGGATGAGGAGGGGTGGAGGGTAAAGCCAGGGGCCCTCGCTCATCCGTTTGGGGAATTTGTACGCCGGTGGTGGCCCGTCTTCGTTTCTCATCAGCCCTGACTGGCCCTATAGTTCTGTCCTTTCCTCAGAAGGAATGGCTGCAGAGCGAGGCCTCCTTCCAGGACTCACTCTGTGCTCTGGGCTGTTCAGAGAGCTCCCACCTGTCGGGCTTTTACTTCTGGTCCAGGGGGGAGGGCTCCGCCCACGGGGAACCTCGGCTTCTCCGGTGCAGGCTGCTCCCCTCCCAGCTCAGAGGGGTCACTGGAGGCCTGGGTGGGTGGGGCGGCTGAGTCACTCTTCCCTGCCCTGGCTCACCAGCCCTCACACAGCTTTCAGGTCAGGTTCAGGGCTCAGCCTCGTTTTCTCTCACCCTGATGGGTCCGTCCTTGTCAGTTGTGCCTGGGGTGGCATGACCTTGACCCTTGCCCTCTTCCTTCCCTAAGGTCCTGCACTTCAGCAGCGGAGAGGAAGGACGGAGGTAACAGGGGGCTGCTCACCAACAAATGCTCTCACCGCCACCCCCCTGGTCCCCCACCCACCATGGCTGGCACCTGGAGTGGGGGCGTAGCCAGCCCAGGGGGCAAAGGGCGGTGCTGAGTTCTGACCCACGTCCATGGGCACCCAGGCCATGGCTCTGAGTGTGCTGACGCACCCTCCCGGCCCTCCGTTGGTCTGGGTTCTGCCTCCCCGGCCCAGGTCTGCCATGTGACTAGGGCTCTTCCGGGGAGGAGCAGTGGGTGTGGGGTCAGGTGACTTTGCAATTGGCAAACAGCCTCGAGCACGTGCAGGGGGTCAGGGCACCTGTGTGCTGGGAGCGAGGCTGGGGCGGGTGCCGGGCCCGGTCAGTGCTCAGGCCGTTTGCAGGCGCCAGTAAGAGGGAGAAGCAGTACCAGGCCCACCAGGCCTTCGGAGACCGCAGGGACGGCGTCGTCAGCGCCCGCACCTACTTCTACGCCAACGAAGCCAAGTGTGACCTCCACATGGAGACGTTCCTGCGCTGCATCGAGGCTTCAGGTGGGGCCGCGCTCTTGGCTGGCTGTCCCCCTGCCAGGCCCAGCCCGGCGACCCGTGGAAATGCGTGCACGGGAGGCCGGACCGGAGTGCACGCTCAGGGCTTCCTCTCTGTCTGGGCGGCCCTGACGGTTGTAAGGATAACCTGGGGTGATGGGGGAGCCACAGGCCAGGCCTAAGTCACGCTGGGGTCGTGCCTGTGTCCAGCAGCTCCGAGAAGAATCCAGTTGCCCCCAGGAAGATGCCTCCCTCCCCTTTCCTGGGCACTGGGTGCCCGCGTGGACCTCGGAAGGCTTTCGGTGGCCAGTGGCCCCCAGGTGTGGCAGGGGCAAGACGCTGGGTACACAAGGCACTTGGGTTTGCAAGGGCTGCACTGTTCAGGGAGTGCGTGTCCATCTCTGGTGGAGAATTCCTCCTCACAGCCTCGCGACGGGAGTCCCTGCCGAGGGGGTCACTGAGGCCTCGTGTCCTGTAGTTGTTAGAGACCCGC
Organism: Myotis brandtii; assembly: GCF_000412655.1. NCBI lineage: Eukaryota > Metazoa > Chordata > Mammalia > Chiroptera > Vespertilionidae > Myotis > Myotis brandtii. Next base: position 3,098,429 of record NW_005367694.1, read on the forward strand.
CAGGTCACAGCGCCATCCCCTGTGCATCCCCAGCAGCCTCCTGTGACGGGAAAGTGGGTCCCGCACCTTCCGACGGGCAAGGATCAGAACAGTCTTCTAAGTGGTGCTGGGGAGACCCTGGCCAGTCAGGCAGACACTTGGCCGTCCAGTGCCCAGTGCCAGGGGCACCTGTTTGCCTCCCTGCCCACTCTGCCGGGGAGCAAACAGACAGGAGGCTCCCATAGAAGCAGAGACGCGCTCTGGAAGCCATAAGCCAGATACAAATGTAGTGACTGAGCCCCTTCCACGCTCCAGCCTGCTTTCTGCTCCGCGTCTGTGTTTGTGAGCCACCCCTGTGGGCAGCCGGGGGCTGATGGCAGGGGAGAGGAAGCAGCAGGGAGAGGGGTGGCCATCAGGACTATGTAGGAATGGGCAGGCCTCCCCACTGCCTTCCTGACCCACATGGCGAACGCAAATGAGTCACTGTCCCCACGGGGTGGGGTGTGTGGAGGAGCTGTGTGCCCGCCGGTTCTGGGTGAGCACAGCTCCTGGTCCCCTCCCACCCCTCTCCGGAGCCTGAGGGCTCTTCCTGCGGCTTCCCCAGGTGGGGCCAGCGATGACGGCTTCTCAGCCATCAAGCTCACTGCGCTGGGGAGACCCCAGTTTCTGGTAAGTGCTGGAACCTTCCACGTGCAGAGTTTGCAGGAACTGCAGGCTACCATGAGCACTGAGTGAAAGCTCCTGTGCCAGTACCTTGGGGCTGGGGGCCAAGCACACAGGTGGGATGGGATGGGATGGGATGGGAGGGGGCCCTGGGGCTGTGTGGGGGTCCTGGGGGCCGGGAGCTGGGCTTGCGCCCGTGACGGCAGCTCAGGCCCGCATTTGCAGCTGCAGTTCTCAGACGTGCTGATCAAGTGGAGACGGTTCTTTCACCAAATGGCTGCCGAGCAAGGGAAGGCCGGGCTGGATGCCATGGACACAAAGCTGGAGGTGGCGGCACTGCAGGTGGGCAGCCCTTCCCTGGTGGTGTGAGTAGACAGGTAGACACTGGGGGGCTGGGGAGGCGCCCTGCCCAGGAGAAACGGCCAGGCGGTGTCTAAGGTGGGTTCCCAGAGCTGCTCCAGGGCCCGCAGCCCACCCTGAAGCTGCTAGGGTTTGGCGGGGAAGGAATCTGACCAGAGGCTGCAGTCACACTGGACCGGAGGGTGGAGGGGCTGGCCCTGCAGGTAGCAGAGCTCTGCGGAGCTGCAGGGACAGGAAAGGGGCATCCGGAACCCGCGGGGAGGGACCGTCTGTGGAGCAGAAACACAGCAGGAACTAACAGTGCAACCAAGTCACAATAGATCACAAACCGACAGGCGGGAGACACGGAATGGGAGTGAGTGGGGCCGGGGGCCCGGGACAGACACCTTCTCGCTTCTCCAGGAAAGCGTGGCGAGGATGGGCATTGCGTCCCGGAAGGAGATTGAGGACTGGTTCAGAGCAGAGACCCTGGGCGTGTCCGGGTAAGAGCAGCACCTGCCTGAGATGGGCAGCTACCCGGTCAGGCGTGGTTAGCTGAGTCCCAGCAGCCTCTCCCAACCCTGGTCACCCCCCTCAAGTCTGTGGGCCTTGGGGTGATGGCGCCAAAGAAACTGCTGCCCTGAGGTGCACAGGACGGGAGCTGACAGGCAACTGGGATCCATGGAGGGGGGCCGGCAGCTCGGGCACAGGCTCGGTGACTGCAGCTGATTAGGAGTACAGCCCTCCTGGGCCCGCGGGCTGACAGGTGAAGGGCCAGGGCAGCTGAGCCCCGCAGGGCCCCTGGCTTCATCCTCAGGGGCGGGGGGCTGGGACTGAGGTCTCTGTGGGGCCTTGGTGCAAGCCCCGAGTTTTCAGAGCTGCCGCTGCCCCGATGCAGGACACGCGTCTGTGTTTGTGAGCCACCCCTGTGGGCAGCCGGGGGCTGATGGCAGGGGAGAGGAAGCAGCAGGGAGAGGGGTGGCCATCAGGACTATGTAGGAATGGGCAGGCCTCCCCACTGCCTTCCTGACCCACATGGCGAACGCAAATGAGTCACTGTCCCCACGGGGTGGGGCGTGTGGAGGAGCTGTGTGCCCGCCGGTTCTGGGTGAGCACAGCTCCTGGTCCCCTCCCACCCCTCTCCGGAGCCTGAGGGCTCTTCCTGCGGCTTCCCCAGGTGGGGCCAGCGATGACGGCTTCTCAGCCATCAAGCTCACTGCGCTGGGGAGACCCCAGTTTCTGGTAAGTGCTGGAACCTTCCACGTGCAGAGTTTGCAGGAACTGCAGGCTACCATGAGCACTGAGTGAAAGCTCCTGTGCCAGTACCTTGGGGCTGGGGGCCAAGCACACAGGTGGGATGGGATGGGATGGGAGGGGGCCCTGGGGCTGTGTGGGGGTCCTGGGGGCCGGGAGCTGGGCTTGCGCCCGTGACGGCAGCTCAGGCCCGCATTTGCAGCTGCAGTTCTCAGACGTGCTGACCAAGTGGAGACGGTTCTTTCACCAAATGGCTGCCGAGCAAGGGAAGGCCGGGCTGGATGCCATGGACACAAAGCTGGAGGTGGCGGCACTGCAGGTGGGCAGCCCTTCCCTGGTGGTGTGAGTAGACGGGTAGACACTGGGGGGCTGGGGAGGCGCCCTGCCCAGGAGAAACGGCCAGGCGGTGTCTAAGGTGGGTTCCCAGAGCTGCTCCAGGGCCCGCAGCCCACCCTGAAGCTGCTAGGGTTTGGCGGGGAAGGAATCTGACCAGAGGCTGCAGTCACACTGGACCGGAGGGTGGAGGGGCTGGCCCTGCAGGTAGCAGAGCTCTGCGGAGCTGCAGGGACAGGAAAGGGGCATCCGGAACCCGCGGGGAGGGACCGTCTGTGGAGCAGAAACACAGCAGGAACTAACAGTGCAACCAAGTCACAATAGATCACAAACCGACAGGCGGGAGACACGGAATGGGAGTGAGTGGGGCCGGGGGCCCGGGACAGACACCTTCTCGCTTCTCCAGGAAAGCGTGGCGAGGATGGGCATTGCGTCCCGGAAGGAGATTGAGGACTGGTTCAGAGCAGAGACCCTGGGCGTGTCCGGGTAAGAGCAGCACCTGCCTGAGATGGGCAGCTACCCGGTCAGGCGTGGTTAGCTGAGTCCCAGCAGCCTCTCCCAACCCTGGTCACCCCCCTCAAGTCTGTGGGCCTTGGGGTGATGGCGCCAAAGAAACTGCTGCCCTGAGGTGCACAGGACGGGAGCTGACAGGCAACTGGGATCCATGGAGGGGGGCCGGCAGCTCGGGCACAGGCTCGGTGACTGCAGCTGATTAGGAGTACAGCCCTCCTGGGCCCGCGGGCTGACAGGTGAAGGGCCAGGGCAGCTGAGCCCCGCAGGGCCCCTGGCTTCATCCTCAGGGGCGGGGGGCTGGGACTGAGGTCTCTGTGGGGCCTTGGTGCAAGCCCCGAGTTTTCAGAGCTGCCGCTGCCCCGATGCAGGACACGTTCATGTTTTGGGTTTTTGTGTTTTTTTTAATCCGCATCTGAGGATATTTTTTTCATTGTTTTTAGAGAGAGAGAGCAAGGGAGAGAGAAAGAGAGAAACATTGATATGAGAGAGAAACAGCGAGCAGTTGCCTCCTGTACGCACCCCGGCCGGAGATCAAACCCGCAGCCTGGGTATGTGCCCCACCAGGAATCAGAACCTGCGACCCTTCGGTGCACAGAACGACGCTCCCACCGTGTTTCTATACCGGCCAGGGTTGGTTTTCATTTTTTAAACAGAGAATGACATATTTTATCTGACTTTTGAAACTGAACACTGAGCCGGGTTCTGCGGGGACTGGGTTTCGGGGTGCTCTTTTAGGGAATGGACTGGTTTGGGGTCTAGGCCCCCAAACAGATCCTAGCTGCTGCCACCACTCTGCTGACCGCCCTTCTCCCGCAGCACCCTGGACCTGCTGGACTGGAACAGCCTCGTCGACAGCAGGACCGAGCTCTCCAAGCACCTGGTGGTCCCTAACATGCAGGTGACGCCACCCCGCTCGCCAGTGAGCCCTGTCCCAGAGGAGGCTGGGCCGGGAGGGGCCATGTTCCTGTCGCCCATCCTGGGCCAAGACTACTGTCCTCCCTGGCCCCACGGGACCCCATGGTCCAGGGCAAGGATGTCAAACTCACGGCCTGCGGGCCACATGCCTCATTTATGGTATTTGGCCCGTTAGCCTTTGAGTTTGACATGCTGGGTCTAGGGGGAAGAAGACAGACCCACTAGTGCCCCATAGAGTGGGACAGAGACCCACGAGGCGAGGGACATCTGGGGAGCCTTCCCATGTCATCTGCCCTTGCATGTTGGGTCACCCCGAACCTCACGGGCCTGAAAGGACTACGCTCATATGATCCCCTTCCCAGGCTCTAGGTGGTTCTCTCTCAGGGTTTCCCTTGCGGTTGTACTTGGAGCGGCAGAGGCTGGGGTCAGTGTGGAGGGTCCCCACTTGCATGGCCAGCGGCCGGCCAGGGCTTCCTCACTGTGTGGCCGCTGGTTCCTAGTGCAAGTGTCCCAGGGGCCAGGCGGAAGCTGTCACCTTTCCTAGCCTCGCCTCAGAATCCCACTTCTCCCCGCCTGACTGTTGATTAACAGTCAGTCACTAGGCGGCCCGTGTTCAGGGGAAGGAATGAGACTCCACTTGCCCCGGGAGGGTGTCGGGAACGCGGAGGCCGTGTTTGAAATCGCCTCTGAAGCTGGATGTGAAGGAACCGCAGAGGCAAACACTGCCTTCCACACACCTCCAGCCTCAGCCCTGAGGGCCCAGCCTCCAGCTGAGACACCTCGGACCCCCACTCCTCCTCAGAGCGCCCTGGCCAGGGTTAGCGGGCAAGTGGGGAGAGCAGAGGGCCCCAGTGCCACGCAGGCCTGCAGGGTGTGTGCCAGCCTGTCCCAGCTCCCTGCAGGGCACCATCTGGGGCTGGTGCCTCTGTCCCATCAGTCTATGCTGCACGGCTGTTATTTCTCTGAGACCCGCGCCCTGCTTGGGGCTGAGCCCTTCCTGGTGATTGGATGGGTCAAGGGTAGCCTCCTTAGCGCTGTGTGGGAACAGAGGGGGACGTCCGAGGGTCCTGGGGAGGTTGAGGGAGCAGAGTTGGTGCAGGCCTGACCTGTGAGGTTACACCTCCAAGTGGCCTTGTCCCTGGGTCACCAGCCGGCCTCAGGGCAGGGCGCTGATCTTCATGTGCAAACAGGATGGAGGAGGGGCCTGGATGAGGGAGTCTCGCTGGTTCTGGGGACCAGGCAGCAGGCATTGGTAGACTCTGGGCAGGGGAAGCACAGGCTTCGAGAGGGGTGGTCCAGCGCCTGCTGACACCTGCCCACGTGCGCCCTCAGACAGGACAGCTGGAGCCTCTGCTGTCGGGGTTCACCGAGGAGGAGGAGCAGCAGATGAGGAGGATGCTGCAGAGGATGGATGTCCTGGCCAAGGTCGAGGCCTGGGATGTGCCCGGGGGCTGGGGGGGCGCCTGTCTCACCTGAGCCCCAGACAAACCCTCTCTCCCACCCCTGACCTCTAAGAAAGCCACCAAGGCGGGGGTGCGGCTGATGGTGGACGCGGAGCAGACCTACTTCCAGCCGGCCATCAGCCGCCTGACGCTGGAAATGCAGCGCAAGTTCAACGTGGAGAAGCCGCTCATCTTCAACACGTACCAGTGCTACCTCAGGGTATGTCCGGCCGCTGAGCCTCCCGCCCTGCGGTGATGGCAAGCCCCCCCGCCCCGAACCCCCAGGTGGAGGAGGGAGGTTGGCCGATCCAGGTCCCAGACAAAGGAGCTTGTTCAGGGTCCACTCAATGTCTTTAAATCCCAGATGTCAAAGCCTTCACGAATGACCGTTTTCTGTAAGAATTCGATGAAAGCTCTGGGCCTTTGCCCAGAAAAGACTTGCCTAGAATTTTGCATGTCCCTCAGTAATGCTTCAGGGTGATCCCTAGAACGGGCTGCTTGGGGAGACCAGTGAAGTGTTTAGAGGCCGCGGGTGGGGGTGAGGGGTTATATAGGCAGGGGCCCACCCCCAAATCAGCCTGAGGGGACACATATACAGTGGCTGCTGGCACCTGCTGTCTCCCCTCAAAGGACTGCCCAGGCCAAACAGAAGAGGCTGCAGGTGGCCCCCCGTCACCATTCCTTGTGGACAAAGGTCAAAGGGCCTCTCTCACCCACACCTGTCTTCCAGATCCCCTGGACACCCACAGGGCACCTCCCTCAGCCACCAGCTGCTGCCCCAGTGCCCCTTGCCGACTGTACCCTGGACGCTCCTAGGCCCAGACAGGTCCTAGGACAAGCAGGTCACACTCAAAGGCGCACACAGGCCAAATAAATGAGGCATGCAGCCCTCGAGTTTGACATACTTGCCCTAGAAGTGCTGGCTGGAGGGGCTGACCTAGTTACTGACTCTTGGCCCTGACCCTGCAGGATGCCTATGACAATGTCACCCTGGACTTGGAGCTGGCTCGCCGAGAGGGCTGGTGTTTTGGAGCCAAGCTGGTGCGGGGTGCCTACATGGCCCAGGAGCGGGCCCGCGCTGCGGAGATCGGCTATGAGGACCCCATCAACCCCACGTACGAGGCCACCAACGCCATGTACCACAGGTGCGCCCGTCCTTCTTAAGTCCCAGAGCCGCAGGGCCACCTGGGGAAGGGAGGGGAGGGAAACATACCTCCTTGGTGCCGGAGCTGACACGATGGGCCCCTATCGAAGGGGGAGCAGCCCTGGAGACAGCAGCTTCTGGTAAGAGCAAGACTTTTGCCCTGAGGCCAGAACTGATTGTTTTCTGCTTTTGATTTACTTTTTCAAAAACATTAAGGTCGTTTTAAAAATGTCTTTATTGATTTTTTAGAGAGAGGAAGGGTGAGGGATAGAGAGCACACCCCCTATTGGGGACTGAGCCTATAACCCGGGCATGTGCCCTGACCGGGAATTGAACTGGTAACCTCTTGGTTCATGGGTCGACTTTCAACCACTGAGCCACACTGGCCAGGCCAGGTGGCTTTTTTAATATAGAAACGTCGACCCACAAAACTGAACTGGCCTGGGTCCCCGGCAGCTCCTGTTGGTGGCCCAGGTAGCCCTCCCCACACTGCACTCACCTTATTTCCAGGGACCATCACCGTCTCTCGTGCTGCGTTTGTCTGGTGATAGTTCATGCAGGACGGACAGGGTGGTTGTGTGCTGTTTCTCTGCGAGGTGGTGCAAATGTGTTGCAAATTCAAAGACCCCCGAGGGTCTCCCTCACTGACCTGCCTTTCGGCCCCGGCAGCGCCCTCTTCCTTCCAGGAGCTGCATGCGCCTCTCCTGTTCAGACCTCAAGGTCAGCATGTGCGCTGTCTTCTGCCCTCGCTTTGCACAGGGAGCCCCCTTTCCGGACGTGAAGCTGCATCTGTCCTGGGCGCACAGGGCATGTGCCTCAGCTAGTTTCCTCCGATGCCTAACCCCAGTGCTGCTTGCTTTTTCTTTCGTACTCACAGGTGCTGAGAAGGCTGAGTGCTCCTTGTCTTGTCCTGGCACCATGGGTACCTCTAGGAGGAGCGGGCTCGCTGAGTGGCCCTGGGCCCACCTGTGGCCTTTGCCCCGTGGGGAGCTCTCCAGGCCCAGGCTCACGTGCCTCTCCCCCCAGGTGCCTCAATTATGTCCTGGAGGAACTGAAGAACAATGGCAAGGCTGAAGTGATGGTGGCCTCCCACAACGAGGACACGGTGCGCTTCACGCTGCGCAGGTAAGGTGGCCCCGCCCACATTTGTCTGAGTGCTCCCGGGTCAGGGAAGAGCTTGGCGAGACCCTGGAAGCATGTACAGCAAACATGTCAAACTCAAAGGCTAACATGGGCCAAATGAGACATGCGGCCCGTGGGCCGTGAGTTTGACATGCTTGATGTGCAGAGTGCCCTGCCAGGCACGGTGGGTGTTTGGGGGAACATCTGTGGGACAGCGGGAGAGGCGGCTTTAGTGCTTCCCAGACCCTGCCCCACCAGGTCTTGCGAGGCATTGGCACTGCTGTAGCAAAGAGGCTATCTGCAGTTAATTTGGTTTTTAAAATGAATACCTGGCGTACTAGTTTCAAATTCAAAAAAATAAATGTCGTTAGGTGACTTAAATAGCTTCTTAAAATACACAAATGCAGGGTGGAATGCTGAAACCCCTCAGGAAACCTTTGATGCCTGGCCTCTTTAGAGACAATTACTCCTAACATTTTACATGCATTTGGAATTTAACAGAGTCTGTTTTCTCTTTAAATGCCTGCCCTGTGGAGCAAAACTTTGGTGGGATCCTTACAAGTCAGATATAGGAAGCAGGTGAAGCAAAT
>NW_005367694.1:3115781-3118276 GCF_000412655.1 Myotis brandtii
CCCGGCACCCAGCAGACCCAAGGCCTTCGTGGCAGCACTAAGGAGCAGCAAGCCAAGCGGTAGGAAGCAGCAAGCAGGTGGGCAGTAACAAGGGAGGGGTCCCGGACTGCAAGAGGGCACATGCTGGGCTAAGGGACCCCCCACCCATCCCCAGTGCACGAATTTTGTGCACCGGGCCTCTAGTATATATATAAAATCTGATTTCAGAGAGTAAGGGAGAGGGATAGAAACATCCATGATGAGAGAGAATTGATGGCTTGCCTCCTGAACGCCCCCTACTGGGGATTGAGCCAGAAACCTGGGCATGTGCCCTGACAGATAATCCAACAGTGACCTCCTGGTTCATAGGTGGACAGGCAACCACTGAACCACCCCCGCAGGGCAGGAATGTGTGGGTTCTTGACTTCAGGCAGGAAAGAAGCCAATATACAGTCAGTCCAGGTGATGTTGAGAGTGTGTTTATCAACATTTGGGACAGTGGAACGAAAGAAGGGCTTAGGATAGAAGCAGTGAGATCACTGACAGCAGTGAGCCTGGGCTGGGCTCACTAAAAAGTTAGGCGAGAGGAGGGCCCTCAGGGCTTAGGAGAAAGAAAGAAAAAGTACACAGGCCTGAGGAAAGGGGGGCTTGGCTGGGGTGCGCTCAAGGGAAGGGGGTGCAGGCTCCCTTGGTCCTGAGCGTTTGACCTGGTTTCTGCAGGCGGGAATGCTAGGGGAGGGCTCCCTTAATACGCATGAGCTTTCCAGGTGTTTAATATTCTGACACATCAACATGAGCCTACAGAGGGGCTTGAGGTCTTTGGTCAGCTTCACCCTATTTTGGATTTATCTGGCTCTAACTTTTTGTTGCTGTTGTTACTTATTACCCCGACTTCATTCATGTTGGGGTTCGGCTGGCACTAATGGCAGTAACTGGGTCTCTGTTATCTATCTCCCTAAGCCAGTGGTTCTCAACCTTGGCTGCACATTAGAATCACCTGGGAATCTTTTTTAAATCCTGATTTCTGGGCCTCATCCTCCGGAAATTCTGTTTCTTTGTTATGGGGTGGGGCTTTGTTATGGGGTGAGAAACAGAATTTCCGGAGGATGAGGCCCAGAAATCAGGATTTTAAAAAGATTCCCAGGTGATTCTAATGTGCAGCCAAGGTTGAGAACCACCGTCTTATAAGAACTCTTGTGATTATATTGGTCCCACCTGGATAATCCAGGATACTCTCCCCATCTGAAGATCCTCAACTTAACTACACCTGCAAAGCCTCTTTTGCCACATCCTATGTAATCCTATATAATAAAAGGCTAATATGCAAATTGTCCCCTCAACTGGGAGTTCGACCAGGGGGCAGGGCCAGTAGGCCAACCACCCATGGCCCCTCCCCCTGGCCAGCCAGGCCTAATTGGCCCCAAGTGGGGCGGGTGGGCCAGACCCCACCCATGCACGAATTCGTGCACAGGGCCTCTAGTAAGATAATATATTCCAAGTTCTGAGGATTACAATATGGATAATTTTGGAAGGAGTCATTAGGATGGGGCCCAGAAATCAGGATTTTAAAGATTCCCAGGTGATTCTAATGTGCAGCCAAGGTTGAGAACCACTGCCCTAAGGTAACGTAAGCTGCCCGCTCTCTGGTTGGGGAGGAGCAATGAGCATCATCTGCTCTTAAGTGCCTTTGGTTAGGGAGGACCGGGTCTCGTTAGCTCTGTTAATTGCTTGGCCGTTAGTTTATTTTGTCTCCGTTTTCCTCGTTCCACTTGTCAGGGAATGTCCTAGCTTTTTACTGACCTGCCTCAGCATCATGCCTTCCTCATCTCAGTGGGAGGGAGTCCTGCACTGCCCAAATTGGGAAGGGGCTGCTGTGCAGCAAAATGTCAGAAATAGCCCTAACCGGGTTGGCTCAGTGGATGGAGCACCCATCTGCAGACCAGAGGGTCCCAGGTTCAATTCCCGTCAAGGGCATGTACCTTGGTTGCGGGCACATCCTCAGTAGGGGGTGTGCAGGAGGCAGCTGATCCATGTTTCTCTCTCATCGATGTTTCTAACTCTATCTCTCTCCCTTCCTCTCTGTAAAAAACCCCCAATAAAATACATATTTTTTAAAATGTCAGAAATAGGGAGAACATTGAGGGGGAGGAGGGGGGAGGCCAGAAAGAAGGCTCGTGTGCCCAACTTGAGAGGATGAAATGGATGAAATGTCCAGACATCTGGGGTGCTGGTCTGCCCAACAACCCGCGGGAATGCCATCGGGAGGAGGGGAACCGGACCGAACTCGGGGCCCCTTCTCAGTGCCCTCAAGATGGCCTGTGCCAACCCCCGGCTGAGTGGGGACTTGGAAAAACCTCCTAGAGGTGCCTCCGACGAACAGACCCCTGAAGGGGTCTTTGTATGGCCATCCGCACCTGCACGATCCCGCCCTCGCAGACAGCCCCCCGGGCTCAGCCGCGGACCCTGGGCCGGTCGGATCCCGCTCCCACTGCTAGCCGAGCCAGCGGAGGAAGCTA
>NW_005367694.1:3118408-3128607 GCF_000412655.1 Myotis brandtii
GCCGAGCCCCGTAGGACTGTCCTCGTCGCGGTTCAGCCTCAGAACCGGACGTGGGGAAGGAAGAGGAGGCCGGGCGAAGTCCTCTGCCGGCCCCCTGGTACCGGGCATCCTGCCAGGCCCTGGCTCCGGGGAAGGGACTTGGAAATATTTGGGGAAGATCCGACCACCAGGTGCCCGCACTCCGTATGGGCGCTCTGCACGGATTTACCCGTCGGGCCGGAGCTGGTGCCCTCCAGAGCGGGACTCGGAAAGATTGGGGGTCCAGTCCTCCGGAGACGCCCTCCCGGCCCATCCCGCGGGCAGAGCAGCTCTTTGCCTCTGGAGTGGTAACGGGAGAAACTCGGAGGCGCCTCCGACAACCGGACCGCGTCCGGGACGGCGTCCGGGCGCGGGAATCCTCTCCCGTTACCCCCGGTCGGTCCCGCGGGGGTACAGGCACCGGCGGGTGCTGGTCCACCCGCCCCAGCAGCCTGTAGGGACAGCGGCAATGGACACCCCCTCGTGTCCCTGCGCGTTTAATCTCGGCGAACAGATGACGCGCCGTCGCCGCGGCACCACGGACGATCCCGTTTGCGCCATCGGCCTCCCGAATGTCCACGTTGGGCACCGCGGCCGCGTCCGGTCCATTGCAGATTTCGCTGGAGCTCCCGAGGGAAGACGCTACCTAAACGAGGCCACCAGATGGCGCCCGAGGACCAGCACGAAAGTCCGCAGGATGGACCTGACCGCGGGCCGGCGAGGTTCGCACCGAGGCCGCCCAGACGCCGCATCTCGTCGCAGCCCACCCACGATCGCGTCTCTTGTCCCCGGGCAGGTGGATGGGGCGTTCGCCCCGAAGCTCCCGGGCGGCAGGACACGACCCCGGCAGCAGAAGGGAAACTTGAAAATGTGTTCAGGCTGCTGCCGGGAAGGGGACAGACTCCCCCGCACGCGCTGACCTTTTCCGGAGTCTGGAGAGGACTTGCAATTCCCCCCGAGACGCCGGCCGGCCAGGAGCCGGTCCCCGCTTCCCAGAGCTGTTCTCTGCTCCAGGCTGGATTTCGTCAATTTTTCAGGGACTCGGCTGTAAAACGGAAGTCTTGAAAGTACTCGTAGAAACATGGATGAATCATTTTTATTTATCATTTCAGGAGAAGGTCTTTCTAAAGCATAAAACAAAGCCCAAAAACAAAGCCCAATGACTGATCAACGTGACCAAATTTTAAACAAAATTGATCTTGGCGTATACCAAAGGCAAAGTCAAATGGCAACAGATGAGGAACGTTTATGCCAATGCACGTGTAATATGATTATCAATTTCAGCATTGCTTGGTATAATACTAGAAAACGGGAAAAATAATCGTCATTAAGAGGGACCAGTTTAAATAAATCCCAGTACATCAATACAATGCAACACTATGAATTGGTTCATACGTAAGGCCAGGTCAATGGGTCAATGGAGACACACAAGAGAAACTTCAAATACTGAATCAAGCAGTTCACTTAAATAGCCACCAGGTGGTGCTGGTGACTCAGTAACATTGTTTAGCCCCCAACCCCCAGCAAAGTGAATTTTGCTTAAGATTATATTTTGCAACTTTCTTAGGCCCCTAAAATGTATAGCCATGGATTTTATATAGCTCCTTATATAAAACTTTCAACTCATTATTAAAGCATAAGCTTTTTATAAAGGTGTTTTTTTACAGCAAAATTGAAATAAAACAGTTTGAATATATTCAATTTGCAAAATTCATTGGAAAAAACATTTATTGGGTACTTACTATGTTGTGTCAGGAAGAAAGCATGGATAAGACATGGCAATCACAATAGAAATGATTTACGAAAATATAAACAAGTGATTTCAATATAATAAATCACTAGAATGTTAGCACAAGTATTTGTTTTGTTTTGTTTTGTTTACAACACCTGGAATATAGTAGGAGTACAATAAAGCAGTTATTGAGTAAATGAAGTATTTGATTAATTAATGATTAAACATGCTTATAGAAAGTGTTATGAACATAGTTTTTTATGTTCTCTAGTTTTATTTATTTTTAAAATAAGTTTTTATTTTTCTACAGTTGACATACAATATTATATTTGTTTTGGGTGTACAACAGAGTAATTAGACATTTGTATATCTTATGAAGTGATCACCCAGTTTTATAGTACCCGTCTGGACACCATACATAGTTATTGCAACATTATTGACTATATTCCCTATGCTGTACTTTAAATTTAGGATAAATTAGGTTGCTGCCATATATTGGGTATCCTATATAATAAAAGAGTAGTATGTAAATTGTCCCCTCAACCGGGAGTTATCCAGGAGTTCGACCAGGAGGTGGAGCCAGCCTGGGGGAAGAGAGGGAGTACCCGGCTGACAGCTGGCAGCTGCTAGGGACCCTACCAGTGCACGAATTTCATGCACTGGGCCTCTAGTTATAAATAATGCTGCAATAAACATATGCACATGTCTTTTCAAATTAGTGTTTTGGGTTTCTTCTGTTAAGTACCCAGAAGTGAAAATGCTGGGTCCTTCTTCATTTCCTCGTTATAGCCTTTGTTTTAAAGTCCATTTTGTGTGATATAAGTATTGCTACCCCATCTTTTTTTCCTGTTTGCATTTTTAGGAAATATCTTTTTCCATCCCTTTCCTTTCAGTCTGTGTGTCTTTTGATCTGACGTGAGTCTCCTGTAGGCACCATATGTAAGGGTCTTGTTTTCTTGCCCTTTAGCCACCCTGTGTCTTTTTCAGGGGGACATGGCTTTATTGCTTACACTGCAGATTCAAATTAATACAATAACAGCCCCCACTTTTTTAGTGAGGCACAGGAAAAGCCTTCTGAGTTTTATCGTTTCAGACCTTTGATGACAAAGGGGCTGCTTTCCAATAGATTCAACCCAGCATTTCATTAAGTCAGATTTATGCTCCATCTCTACTCACCCCACTGCCAATATAGGATGAACATAAGGAAACTTATTCTTGGGCTTTACTGCATTTCCTTAATAATTGTTCCTTTCCACTCATACACTTATTCTGATTTATTTCTTGTCCATACTCATTTGTACCAATAGCAATTGTTTTTCATTTTCTTTTATTTTTATTGACTTCAGAGATGAAGGGAGAGGGATAGAGATAGAAACATCAATGATGAGAGAGAATCATTGATCGGCTGCCTCCTGTACGTCCCCCACTGGGGATCAAGCCCACAACCTGGGCATGTGCCCTGACTGGGAATTGATGCTCAACCACTGAGCCATGCCCAGCTGGGGGGTAATTGTTTTTTTAAAAAATATCTGTATCAAACTATATTTACTCTTATCCTTCCTCATTCTTGACTTACTCCTAATCTCCCAAGATTCCCACATGCCTGGACACAGACAGACCTCTGGAGGGTAGGGTCCAGCTGAGTGTAAGGAGAGAGGGCTGACTCGAAGTGGTTCAGTATGGCATTAGCACAATTCCAATGAGTTAATATATGCAAGGTGCTGCAAACAGTGCCCAAGGGTATAACATATGCTCGGTAATTGTTAAACCTTATCATCATAGTCTGCAGCCCTGGGCAAACTACGGCCCTCGGGCCGGCCCGTTTGAAATGAATAAAACTAAAAAAAAAAAAAAAGACCGTACCCTTTTATGTAATGATGTTTACTTTGAATTTATATTAGTTCACACAAACACTTCATCCATGCATCCGTCCGGTCCAGTTTAAGAACCCATTGTGGCCCTCAAGTCAAAAAGTTTGCCCATCCCTGGTCTAGGGATAATCCACCTTCACACATCTTTAGCGTATTTGGGGGGAAATTAAGGTTTGTCTCCTGTCTCCTCCTTAGTCACTTCCACGCTGCAGGTGCTCCCGGGCTGCTCTCAGCTCCATCTCTGCATGTCTTGCTTCTGACCGAGACTTGGGACACGCGAACTTCCTTTCTTCTCAGTGCGATGTCACTACTCCCACATGGATGCCAGCAGAGCAGCGAATGTGAGAAAACCCTTACTTCTCTTTGCTGCCTGGTTTCTCATACCAAGACACGCTTGGAAACTAGGCTAAGTTGTGGAAGAGTTGGGGAAATAGCAGCAACGCAAAATATGTAGACTCGGTACTTTACACGACCCTCCCCACAGCCAAGAGAAAAGTGTGAAACGCTTCTGACAGGTTCTCCTCAAGGACACCCCACGTTCCAGCCTCTGCTCAGCGAGTGCCCCATTCTTCTGGCTTCATCCTGAGTCTTCACCCGCCGCCTCTCCACAGGGGTTGGTCTGGCCCGAGGTTCACCTTCCTGCCTGTGCTCAGGGCAGTTTCTGGGGAGGTATTCCTCAAAATCCAAGCTATTCCATCAAGAATAGCAGCACCTTCAACCGAGTAGTTCAGAGTGGTTTCTGGACTCGAATTCTGGGTCCTTCCAAGTCTTCCCGCAAGTTGAGAGTGTAATATGACTTTTCTTTCTTCCTGATTCATTAATAATTAACTGTCACACACACACACACACACACACACACACACACACACACACACACACGCTCTTAGAGACGATAAAGTCTAAAAGGTACTTTAAAGGATAGAAGAATTTTCCCAAACCCTCCCTAATGCACACAGATCTCCAGGGCAGAACAGAGGCAGCAGTGAACATAGTCATGTGCGCCCATGGAGCCCCTCCTTTGTTCTTCTTTTGCTTTTAGCCTCAGCACCCAGAGCCCAAGGAACTGACCCAGTTAGAAGACCGCCTACCCCTTGGTTACTATTCCAAGGCCTAAGAGTTCTGGAACTTGGAAATGAAATATTTTCGTTTTGATTTATCTTTACAGTTCAGACTATGTGAAGAACTCTCGGGGGAAGCCTTCTCTTGCATGCACATTTATGTATATGAAAGAGACAATGTATGATCTTCCTAGCCAAGCAATCTTTCTGCGGACTGGAAGACTATCTTACCTATGGCCCCAAGGTATCTACGTTTGGTCTTTGCTAAGGCTGCTCCTATAGAAAAAAAACAAACAAATTCACTCTCTTGGACCCTCATACCACCATTTGCTCCATCTCCCAGCTGGACATGTCACTGGCAAGAACCCAGTTAGCCTACCGAGAAAAGGATGGAATGTGTGGGGCCTCATCTTATTAATCTCTTGGGCCTACTATAGAGTCAAGTCAATTATAACCACTTAATCAATGCTAAATTCATACAATGGGCCAGTTTAAGTAGTACAACACAGTATAATCCCCAAGAAGAGTATAAGTAAGACGTTTCCAATTTTTAAAGTGGGGAGAAGACCCTAACAGAGAAACAAGATGAAAATCTCCCCACCTGTCGATACAAAGATACTGTGATGCTTCTCAGTAATTCACTGATACAAACAGAACCATCAGAAAAGCACTCTTTTCAGGGTTTTGCCCAGGGCAAGTTTAACATCCTTATTCCTCAAACTGTAGATCAAAGGGTTAAGCATGGGCACGACGTTCGTGTAGAAGACTGAAGCATATTTACTCCGGCCCACAGATCCCGGAAAAGAGGTTGTTAAGTAGGTGAAGGCCCCTGACCCGAAAAACAGAGCCACGGCGGTGATGTGGGAGCCACATGTGCCAAAGGCTTTGGACCTTCCCTCAGCAGAAGGAATGCGGAGGATACTGGAGAGAATCAAAGCATAAGAGACGAAGATGCTGATACTGGATGTTGCAATGACCATTCCAACAACAATAGAAAACACCAGCTCGTTGACATGGGTGCTGGTGCAGGAGAGCTGCAAGAGGGGGAGAACTTCACACAGATAGTGGTCGATGATGTTGGAACCACAGAAGGTCAGTCTCAGCATGTTTCCGGTGTGGGCCATGGCCCCAGCAAACCCTACCGCATACGAACCCAACATCAGCAGAGCACAGACCTGGGGGGACATGGTGACCGTGTACAGCAGAGGATTGCAGATAGCCGCATAGCGATCGTAGGCCATGGATACCAGCACGTAGCACTCAGAATTGACCAAGAAGCAGAAGAAAAACAGTTGAGTCATGCATCCTGCGTAAGAGATGATATTTTCTGACACGAAGTCGTGCAGCATTTTGGGAGTAAAGACACAAGAATAACAGAGATCTATCGAAGACAAGTTGAAGAGGAAAAAATACATGGGAGTGTGAAGGCGAGAATTCAGACCAATTAAGGTGATCAAGCCCAAGTTGCCCACCACAGTAAGCACATAGAGCCCTAAGAACAGGAAGAAGAGGGGGACATGGACCTCTGACTGTTCTGAGAATCCCCCAAAGATAAATTCAGTCACCGAGGAGCTGTTTCTCAGAACCATTCTCTTCTGGGGAGCTGTCTGTGGGAACAAGGGGTAAAATACAATAGATTGGTGATAGGCACAAGCATGGATGATAGGAGAGATGAGACCATGTATAGACGCCCTCCCTTTTGTCTTTCTCCTTGTAACTGTGGAACCAGCTCAGAATGGTTCTGTTCTGTTTGATGAGGTGTTCAGTTGCTTTTCAGAGACAACAGACCAAAACCACAAGTCATGCAGGTGAAGCATGCGCAGATGAGAGAACTTGGGCCCCAGCTGCACCTGGAACCAAAATCTTGCACGTCCCTCTCCCCGACCCCACCCCCATGGGACCAAAGGACCAGGACATAACCGGAACTTGAACACCGGAATCCTCGAACAGCAGAAGCCAAGGGTCTGTTGTCCAGGAAGATCTGGTGTTGACGTCCCTTTACCATAAATGGCCAAGTTCCAAGGTCCTCCAGCGAACACTTGTCCCACCAGCACTTCCACACACCTGTTCCCCTTAGCCCTTTAAAAACCCTTAACCCAGCCCAGCAAGCAAGATGGATTTGAGGCACCACTAGGTCCCCCATCTTCTTGGTTGGCACCTTTTCAATCAATAAACCTTTACTTACTTCAAACCCTGATGTTTTGAGTTTTGGCCTTTTGAAGCATTGGGCCCTTGGACTTTGGTTTGGTAACGCTCTCTCATTTATGCCCCCAGCTTAGCTATTCACAACATGCCTGTGACTATATCTCAGCTCCCCTGGGTGATCATGAATCTAGGCTAGAGTTTCTTAGCATGGGCAGCAAGAATTCTGTTCCCGCCCTAGCTGGTTTGGCTCAGTGGATAGAGCATCGGCCTGTGGACTGAAGGGTCCCTGGGTTCGATTCCATTCAAAGGACACATGCCCGGGTTGTGGGTTCGATCCCCAGTAGAGGAGGTGCAGAAGGCAGCCGATCATTGATGCTCTCTAATCATTGATGTTTCCATCTCTCTCTCCCTTTCCCTTCCTTTCTAAAATCAATAAAAATATATTTTTAAAAAAAGAATTCTGTTCCCTCTTGAGAGATGAGGAGATTGAATACCTCACTTGGCTGCCCAAGGACTCCCAGAAAGACACCCCAAGAGCCAGGAGTACAACCCACAGCCCACTGCTTTAGGATGTACCGAGAGCTCTTATGCCCCCCCCCCTGCCTCCCTCTCCCAGCCAGACATGGGGTCCTCTGTCCCCTACTCACCTTCCTCCTATAAGCCCCTTCACTCCATCAAAGTCAGTGTTGAGAGCAGGGGAAGGATCAATACATCCTAGACCTGCTGGTTGTGGGTTTACAAGAAGCTCATCTGAGAAGATGGGATTCAGACATTCCCCTTCCTTCTTCCTGGCTCCCTCAGTGCTGGGCCGTGTGCATCTCTTTCTCCGTTAGCCCGAAGGAGAAGATGGTGTCAGTGCATAAAGCAGACAGCTTTCAGGTATGAACTCTTCTGGTGCCCCTGGTGCTGAGAATCAGAGCTGCTGGAGACCCCAGTCTCCAGATGCTCTAGGAATAGACCAAGTTTTCTGTGTGGACTTTCTCAGCTGGTCTAAGTCAACTTCAGGAGAGAAAAATAGCGAACCTCCGCCTCACCAGGACCCGGGCTAGCATATCATGAGAGCTTTATGCTACTGGATGGCCTCAGGCACCTCATTAGGCAGAATTTCCCCTGGGGATTTTTCTGATGGTCCCTGCAGGGAAGAGATTGCAATCTTTGTTTATGGCTGGGATTATGATGCTTACGCAGCACCTCGGGACTCAGGTGTTCCGTTCCCACTTCCCTTTTACTTCAGGGACCTCCTGTGGAAGGTTGGGGCCTCGCTTTCCCTCTCCTTCATGAACTCTAATACTTAATCTTTAAGGAAGCGTGGTCTCAGACTTATGTTAGCCACCATTCCCAAGTTTCTGAAGGGAGTTTTGAGAATAGTAACAACAACAACAACTTAGATCAGAGTTGCAGGTGCTACAGAGAGAGCACCTCATACAACGTGTTTCTAGCTCAATGAGCTGCTCAGAACAGTGGAGACGCCACCACCACGAAGACCACCTGCTCTCAGCTCTCCTAAGGGCCACACAGGCCTTTGCTATATAGGAGAAGATCAAAATGTTCCATGAATAAGTAAGAAAGCACAATAACAACAACTTAGATCAGAGTTGCAGGTGCTACAGAGAGAGCACCTCATATGACGTGTTTCTAGCTCAATGAGCTGCTCAGAACAGTGGAGACACCACCACCACGAAGACCACCTGCTCTCAGCTCTCCTAAGGGCCACACAGGCCTTTGCTATATAGGAGAAGATCAAAATGTTCCATGAATAAGTAAGAAAGCACACACACTCACCTGCATGAATTCACTTTATGAACGTGTGCAGGCTCACGGTGTAACAGGAGTTGTACCTCAAGTTTTTAATCCGGGCGTTCTCCAGTGACAAAGCTGCTCTCCCTACGATCTGCTACGTGAAGATTCTAAGAAACTTTCAAAGACGTGAGCAACTGCACTTACAAGTTTCCATGGAGGCCACCTAAAATAATGCCAGTTTGCCTGGAAAAGTGCGGATTTCCACCCATTATCACTGTAATTATTAGTACACACCCTATCACTCTCAGGCGTCTGGATTTGGATAACAAATGATATAGTCACTTTAGTAAAATAAGCATAAGTCGCTACTCAGATCCTCTGGGCTCTGCTATCTCCTAGACCCCCTGGCTTCCATCCTAGTTCTGACCAAGGGAATCTCTCTTAGTCTTTTACCCTCCTTGCCCTCTTAGTTCTCATTAAAAGAATCTACTCTTCCTGGCCAATCAATACTATCTCTCCAGTCAATTTAGGCTTTAAAAATGAGAAGGGCATGAACTGCAACCTGTTTCTGGTTTATACTTAGCCCTGAGCCCTAAAGCAAAGAATTACAAACACTAGATATCTGCCTGAAATACGTGGAAGAGGAATAAAGGAAGAGGAATTACATCGGTACAAGGAATAAATATTGGTACAACTTTACATTGTAATCATTGGTACATTGTTGTATGTCATTGTATACAGCACAATAAATTGATTATTAGTGGTAGTACTTAACAAACTTGGGCATATGTATATATTTTGACTTGCAGTTTTACTTTGCGGTATATACCCAATAAAAATAAGTACGCATGTTTACCTAAAGACATGCCAAGAAAGTTCATAGCACCGTTATACATAATTGCTCCAATGTGAAAACAGCCCACATGTCAATCGACTACAGACTGGATAATAAATTGTAGGATATTAATAAAGTAGCACTCCATATAGCTATGAAAGTTAATAACATAGTACATAAATGTCACAAACCTATTATGGAGCAAAAGAAGCCAAACACCAAAACCATACTTAATGATTTCATTTACATGAGGTTCAAAAGCAAGGGCACTAATCTTTGGTGTCAGAAGTCAGATAGCTGTTATTTGTGGCTGGGAAGTCATGGGCTAGTGGCTGCAAAGGATAGTGAAGGTGCTTCAGGGTGCTTCTGAGAGGGGTTGGTTCCATGGATGTGTTCAGTTTGTAAAAAATTCATCAAGCTAATATGCTTATGTTACAACTAGAGGCCCGGTGCACAAAAATTTGTGCACTCAGGGGAGGGGCTCCCTCAGCCCGGCCTGTGCACTCTCACAGTCTGGGACCCCTCGGGGGATGTCCACCTGCTGGCTTAGGCCCACTCCCTGGGGGATTAGGCCTAAGCTGCCAGTCAGACATCCCTCTGGCAGCCCAAGAGCCCTCAGGGGATGTCCACTTGCCAGCGGGGAGCAGGCCTAAGCTGCAGTCGGACATCCTAAGCGTTGCTGAGGAGGCGGGAGAGGCTCCCACCACCACCGCTGTACTGGCAGCCATCAGCCTGGCTTGTGGCTAAGCAGAGCTCCCCCTGTGAGAGCGCACTGACCACAAGGGGGCAGCTCCTGCATT
>NW_005367694.1:3129139-3134461 GCF_000412655.1 Myotis brandtii
ATTGGCGGGCGGGCGTGGCTTGTGAGGGTAGCAGAGGGACTGTCAATTTGCATGTTTCTTTTTTATTAGATAAGATTAAATGAAAAGTTTACTTAAAACATAAATGAAGAACAAATTAATATTTTAATAAATCATCCTACCAAACTTTTTAACACTAAAATTATTACTAGTAAACATCTTTGATTGTTTAGTAATCTCCAGTAGGGGGCGTGCAAGAGGCAGCCGGTCAATGATTCTTTCTCATCATTGATGTTTCTATCCCTCTCTCCCCCTCCCTTTCTCTCTGAAATCAATAAAAATATTAAAAATAAATAAATTAGAGGAAGAAAAAGCCCACAGAAGAAGAAGAAGGCAAAGATATGTGTCTGACTTGGTCTTGGCTGTAGAAGAATGGAAAGAAGAAAAAAATATCCCCTATGAATTTCTAACCACTTCTGTGTGGTTAGAAATTATACATGTAATAAAAAAAAACAACCCATATTATACATGTAATAAAAATAATTCCTCTCTGGAGAATACAATTTAAATCCAGATATGTATACATCAGATATTTATACATATGTATAAATCCATAAGTATTCAAAGATCATGAGCCCTTAATAGAAATCACATAACAAACACAAATTGGGCCACTAGGAATGAGAATTACCATGAAAGATGAACCACAAGCTACAAAAACAGACCTGCAAATTTGCTAGGTTTATCAGGGACAGAATATAATTTAAATGTACTTAACCTGTTCAAGGAAAAAAAGAGCAAATTGAAAGTACAAATGAAGAAAACAATAAAATTAACAAGGCAGACTTTTAAAAAATCAAATATAACTTTTAGAATTGAAAACATGATAGTTGAAATTTAAAACTCCATGAATATGTTAAACAGCCTATTAGACACAGGTGAAGAGAAAATAAGTAAACTGGAGGGTAGATCTCAAGAAATTTCCCAGAAGTCAGCATCAGCTGAAGGGGGTGAGGAGGAAAGAGTGTGTAACAAAGAAATATAATTTAAGAAATATAATTTAAGAAATATAGAAATGGAGAAGGTCCAACAGATATGGAAAGAGCGTTTACCACATTCTGGACCCTGTGCTTTGCTTTAAGAATAAAGCAACAATCAAAACCATTATAGCTCTTCCCCTTTCAAATATATAATCCAGATGGAGAAACCTACAATAAACAGATACTTACACATAACTCATTAGAAATCCAATAAATGTGCGAGCAAGAAGTTCTGGGGGAGGCTTTGAAACCGTTTAACAGGGATGCCCTCCTGAGTCTGGAAACTCAGGGAAAGCCTCCCTGAGGAAGTGAAATTCAGGTTTAAAACTAAAATGTAAGAAGGGGTAAAAAGAGTTGCTTGTCTGTGACTATCCCGCACTGAACCTCCTTCGGTGTTTAGGAAGGAATAAACGCCCTGGGAACGCACTCTTGTGTGAGCCTTGGTTGGAGCCAGGACCAGGCCTCCTTCCGTGAAATCTCTCCAGAGAACGTAAGACAGTGATGGCGAACCTTTTGAGCTCGGCGTGTCAGCATTTTGAAAAACCCTAACTTAACTCTGGTGCCGTGTCACATCTAGAGATTTTTAAATATTTGCAACCACAGTAAAACAAAGACTTATATTTTTGATATTTATTTTATATATTTAGATGCCATTTAACAAAGAAAAATCAACCAAAAAAACGAGTTCGCGAGTCACCTCTGACACGCGTGTCATAGGTTCGCCATCACGGATAAGACCTGAACTCCACCAGTCACGTTCCCAGGCAGGACCGAAGTGTGGGGCAAGTGACACAAAGAAACAGGAACATTCATGTTGGCAAAGACAAAGAATCTACCAGCTGATGACACACGTTGGGACTGGTGGTGCCAGCAGGAGGGGGCAGCACAGACTGACCAGATGGCTCTGTGGTGTAGCTTGGCTGCAATTCCACCCCCTGGCCTCCTCTCAATCCTTGCTGGCTCCAAGAGCTGGTTCCTCAGCTTGTTCTAAGAGTCTATGAACTAAGAGTCCCATTTCTTGCCAATTAACACTCTTTTTTTTTTTTTGTCCCAAGTTAACCAGGACTGACGCTTGCCGTTGCAGTGAACAAGCCTGGATGGTATAAGGGAACTGGAGATTAAGGAGGCTGTGTGCAGCGAGTGGGGACGGGGGAGGCACCCCAGGTTGTGGGGCACCTTTCTCAGATCCCTAAAATGAAGGCAGATACACCTGTCAAAATTACCTTTGGAAAGGGGTGCCACAAACTCTCCCTCAAAGTTCTGCTTTATTTTAAACCATCTTTCCCCTTCCAAGGAAATGTTCTGATGGGGTTTGGAGGATAAAATAAACACACATGTTACATTTCAGAGACAATTTTTCATACTCCTGCACAAGTATTTTTAAAAAAACATTCAATTCTTTGATGACTCCTCCTTGCTTTAATAAGCTAAATTATACTAGTTAGTAGAATGAATAATAAGTTTCTATGCTGGGTAAACGGAAATGCATTTAATGAATCAGCTGGCTAGCTTTTTAAGTGCAATGTAGGCGATACCAATAATCATTATTATGTTTAACATCTAGGGAACTAATGGCACAGTAATTTTTTAAAAGATTTTGAGAGAGAGAGGCAGGGAGAGGGGGAGAGAACCATTGATGTGAAATCAGAACATCAATTGGCTGCCTCCTACACGCCCCCAACCATCTAAAAATATACCACCAACAGGCAATTGGGATGGGCCCTGGGGAAGAGACGGGAGGGCCAGAAAACTGGAGTAGAAGGAGCTTTTTCTCTCTTTGGTAATAATTTTAAATGAACATGTACTACCCGGTCAATATACAATATATATGGGATGGAATGCAGAAATAATCTGATGGAGCATAATCATTTTCATAGAATCGGGCATGAGCACAGAAAGAGCAAATAATTGTCTCAAGTTCAAACAATAAATCTGTGGAAATGTTGATAGCAGGAGGCAGAGGACCTAGCAGGGATGGAAAGAAAATTAACTGAGCACTTATCATTTCATTGTCTTAGTAATTCTAAAAAAAAAAAAAAAAAAAGTTAAAGGTAAAGGTGTTGATGCTCAGAGACATCGAGTGACTTGGTTACGGTCACACGGCTGCAGAGTAAAAGCTGAGAGTTCAAATCTGATTCTACCCTCCAGTTCCCATGTCCCTGCTCTTTCTGCGTCTGTCCGTTCTTCTTTCCCCGCCACAGTCGCCCGCATCCAGCGCTGCCCACCGATTCTGGGCCGCCTAAAGCCCCGTTCTCTTGCTTCACTCTCATTCTTTTGAATTCTTGTTTGCTGACCGGTGCCATCCCAAAGGCAAAACTCTCTATCCACCCAAACGTCATTTTTCCAGACACAAGAGCATCTTCCCAAAGAGAACCTGGTAAGTCAAAAGTGTGTTCACAGCATCTCACATATCGTTGCTTCACAAAAATATTCACTTACATTTTTCTTTTAAACCAAGAGGCACCGCTGCCTGCCTTTAAGTGCCACTGGGCGGTGGATCTCCACACCTGAGCTGTGCAACTCCCCATCCTCTCCTGGAAAAAGTACCAGTCAGGGCCCCAGCAGGCAACAGAGGACTCCCCGAAGCAGAGTAATGGAAACATATAAGGAAGGAACTGTGTGGGGGTGGGGTGGGGTGGAGGGGTGAGGGGGACCCAAGGTTGGTTGAGAGAAAGGACACAGGGCTCCTGAGGCGCCCAAGGCAGACACACCCCCACCCACTGGCATGAAGACACAGAGGACGGAGCAGGCGCTGTGACCAGGAAGGACATGGGCGATGGGTGACTGAGAGTGTAGCCCCGCTGGGAGGAAGTCAGGGAAGTGAACTCACAGCAGCACGCTCCTACCCACTGATTCCTCTGCCCATGCTGGACGCTGCCGTTGGCCTATCCCAACCGGAAACCAGAGGGCAGGAGATAAAGATAAAGGCGTTGATGGAAGATCCATTAGGGAATGGCTGCCAGGACTTGAATAAGGTCCTGGAAAGTAGACCTGGGGAAGTACACAGAGAATACCCTCCCACAGCCTGTCTTACCCCCCACCTCACACAGTACGGTAACAGTCAGTGGTAACAGTCATTTCTACTGCTGACCGCCTGCTGGGTGGCGCTAATCTGATTACTGGCTGGTGATACAAGGCTCTCTGTGCTTCTGAAATCATCTCCAGATCCTTATCTGAGCTGGGAGCCGCAGACTTCTTCCCCCCGACTTTACAAGCACAGTTTGAAATGGAGCAAAGAAACGATTGTGTGGAAGTCATTCCCAAATCCTGTCCTTCACCACCTTGACATGTAATAAGGTCTTCCTCCCAGCACTGCCCAATCCCTTAAGTCCAAGTGCCCGAAGCTGCACACGACAGTCTGCGGCGGTGCCACGCTTGACACTTCGTGGGTCCTAGCACACTTCCCCCGCACACTCTGCAGAATTCTTCCAGAACTTGTCTGGTCATTTAGCCAAGACCAAATCAACCAAATCCTAAACCTCCTACTTTCTTGCAAAAATGTGATATTTAAAATTAGCCCTTGACTAATTTCTGCAGACAGGACTAGATTTTAGCGTCGTAGAGGAGCTCACATTTGAAATGAAAGCGTCCAGGGCTACGGGAGAAAGAAAAGGAGCCATAACAAGCGATGTTAGAAACCAAGAGCCTGGATTCTCCTCCCAGTTCTGCTACTGAGTAACTGAATGACCTCAGGGAAGGTGCCCAGGCCTGTATCTATTCTCAGAAACATGAGAGAACTGAATTAAAAGATTCTTAATGTCTACAAAATGTATCCTATAGTCTTAAGAATATTTAAAAATTAAAGGACATTTAAAATGGGAAGGATAGCCCGGCTGGTGTGGATTAGTGGTTGAGTATTGACCTATGAACCAGGAGGTCACGGTTTGATTCCCGGTCAGGGCACATGCCCTGGTTGTAGGCTCGATCCCCAGTGTGGGGGGTGCAGGAGGCAGCCGATCAATGATTCTCTTTCATCATTGATGTTTCTATCTCTCCCTCTCCCTTCCTCTCTGAAATCAATAAAATATATATTAAAAAAATAAAATGGGAAGGCTAAACTTGTTTGAGAAAGAGTTGAAACTTCTTTTTTTTGTTATTATTTTATTAAATCTTTATTGTTCAGATTATTACATTTGTTCCTCTTTTTTTCCCCCCATAACTCCCTTCCTTCCAGTGCCCACCCCACCCTCAGCCGTCACTCCCCACCCACTGTCCTCATCCATAGGTGCACGATTTTTGTCCAGTCTCTTCCCGCATATCCCACACCCTTTCCCCCACCCAAGAATAGTCAGTCCATTCCCTTTCTATGTCCCTGATTCTATTA
>NW_005367694.1:3135883-3156658 GCF_000412655.1 Myotis brandtii
CCTTCCTTCTAGTTGAAGAATTTCCCCTCAGCCAGCCTTCCTGTGGTTCTGGGTGACGTCCGTTCCATCTTTTAGTTGTATTTTTGAAGTGGTTGTGCGAGTCAGCAAACTCCGGTCTTTACCTATGCCGCCATCTTGGTTTTTCCCTGAAACTTCTTCCATGCAACCAACGGAAACTGAATCATCTGTGGAAGGAAAACAGTCCCTTTCCTAAAGTCCCTATTGCTCCTTTCTCAGGTGAATGAATTTGTTTTTTTGCTCAAGGTTTTTTTCAGAGCAACTTTGACATCCTTATTCCTCAGGCTGTAGATTAAGGGGTTGAGCATCGGCACCACAATGGTGTAGAACAAGGAAGACACCTTCCCCTGGCTCAGAGGTAAAAGAGAAGATGGCTTGAGGTACATGAATGCCCCGGACCCAAAGAAAAGAGAAACTGCAATCATGTGGGAGCTGCAGGTGCTGAAGGCTTTGGACCTGCCCTGGGTGGAACGAATATGGAGAATGCTGGAGAGGATGAGGGCGTAAGAAATGAAGATGGTAAGGCTGGGCACACCTATGTCGATGCCCACCACCGCGAAAACTACCAGCACATTCACGTGGGTGCTGGTGCAAGACAGCTCCAGAAGGGGGAGGATGTCACACATGTAGTGGTCAACCAGATTGTTGGCACAGAAGGTCAGTCTGGCCATGCACACGGTGTGGGCCATGGCCCCAGCAAACCCCATCACATAGACACCGGATGAAAGAAGTAAGCAGACGCGGGGAGACACGGTGGCTGCGTACACCAGTGGGTTACAGATGGCGACGTAGCGGTCGTATGCCATGGCTGACAGGATGAAGGACTCAGAGACGACAAAGAAAAGAAAGAAGAAGAGCTGAGTCATGCACCCTGCGTAGGAGATGACGTTCTTCTCCGAGATGAAGCTCATCAGCATTTTGGGAGTGATGACGGTGGAATAGCAGAAATCTATGAAGGACAGATTATAGAGGAAGAAGTACATCGGGGTGTGCAGGTGAGAGCTCAGCCCGATCAGTGTGAGCAAGCCCAGGTTCCCCACCGCCGTGACCATGTAGGAGCCCAGGAACAAGAAGAAGAGGGGCAGCTGGAGCCCCGGTTGGTGGGTTAGGCCTGCGAGGATGAACTCCGTCACAGAGGAATTCTCAGCCACCATCCTCGCTTGGGGCATTCTGTGGAACAAAGGGAGAGTTGCTCAGAGGAAGAGAGAGAGACGCTGCTGCCCTCCCGGTCACCTCCCCGTTCCTGAGAATTAGATCCCCTCAGGCAGACATTGGACCTCAGCAGAAAGGCTTTCTGGATGCCTGGGGTCTGTTCTCCCAACACCCTGGACTCTGCCTCCGCAGTGAGGGTCCCCAGGATGCACCAAGGAACTTCCAGAGCTTTCCTTTGGCCCATTTATTGTGTCCTTCCTACTCTGGTTTCTGCCCGGGTTTATCAAAACTGTGCTCAATCTCTGGGGAAAGTCCTCTCAGAGGTTAGAGCCAGGCCCACTGGCGGGAGCGTGCACCTCACGGTCAAGTTAGACAGTGAAAAGGCGAGGCGATCTTCCTTCAGGCCGTTACCACCTGAGGTGGGCGACTTAGGAAAAGTTCGTCCCAGATTCAGTCACTCACCCGCCTTCAGCCTGAAGTTTCAGCGGAGCACCTGCTCCTTAGCCGTTCAGATAACTAACTGGTCACGATGCTAACCCGGATGAAGGTCCTAACAACAGGCCTGTAGCTTCTGTCCTGCTTGGACTGACTTAGAATTCCTTCTGAGCTAAAGGAGCTAAAGAACATTTGAGGCTTTGCCCTGAGGCTTTTTCTATCTTGGGGTTTGGGGGAGGGAGCCAGTATTCTCGCTTGTGATCAGTGCCAGCTGGTGACAGGAGACGGAGCAGTTTTCTTCTGGGTTTAGAGATCTGGGGACCTGATTAGAAGTAGGAAGCCAGAGGTTCCCCTGGGATCACAGCCCCTAGAAACTAACTTTAAAAAGGAGGAACTTTTGCTTATCCCCTTGATAATATCTGAGTGGGGGTTTAAAAACATTATTTGTTCAATGAACATCTGCTCAGTAAAATGCAAAACATTGTGCAAAAATAATCAGCTATCACTTATTGCACACTTGTTATGTGTCCCCAACACGCTTCCTGTCCTAACACTTACTGACCTCAGCGTGCCAGGATCAATACCATCTACACTAATAAAAGAGAAACATGCAAATTCGTGTCACTCTGCTATGCCCACCAAAACCAGTGCAGGCAGCCAGGGGAAGGAAGGCCTATTGCGCGAATCTTTGTGCAACGGGCCTCTAATCTATAATAATAAAAACGTAATATGCTAATTAGACCCAATGTCCTTCCATCCTTCCTGGCTTCGAGGGAAGCCCAGGTCCCGGGTGCCAGAGGGAAGCCGGTGCCAGCAGCCAGGGGAAGGAAGGCCTACTCTTGCACGATTTTCGTGCATCGGGCCTCTAGTTTAAATATAATACTTCATTTTAATTCCCCTCAATCTTATTACCTGGGTTTTATCACTCCCATTTTAGAGTTGTAATTTAACAGATGTAACTCCAAATCAGGCCTTCTTAACAACAGTGTTTAATGTCTCCCTGTGAGAAATAGTCTATAATAATAAAAGCATAATATGCTAATTAGACTGGACAGCCAAACGACCTCCGGGACGACCTTCTGGATGAAGCCAAGGCTGCGAGGGCCGAGACAAGCCACTGCGGCTGCGAGGGCTGAGCCCCTTGCACAAATTTTGTGCATCAGGCCTCTAGTAGAATGTATAAAATCTTGTCTTCAAGGCTCTGACATTCTCTTGGAAAAGATGAGAGAACACATATAACTAAATATGCAAAAAAAAGTGTAAGATCTAGAAAGGGTAAAAATAAAATGCTATGTAAGTTCAAGGAGTGCACTGTACACACCACTTACATTTCAGTGTATCACAGGACTTGCCCAATACCAGTCCAGGGAGAAGCAAATCTCTCTCATCTCTTGGAATTTGAACTTGACCGTGAAGAACAATCCCCATTAGTTAAGAACTGTTCCCCCCCCCCCGCAACTGCTTAACTGTTGGAATTCTCCTCGATGGGCCCCATCCTCTAACTTCCCAGCTCTCTTTCAGGCTCCAGGACGCTCAGAGTGACCCTCAGGGTGATGGCCTTGTAGCTTGATGTCCTTCATCCCACTGGACCCAGCAACGTTTGTTTTGCTGTCTTGCTGGCTTTGATCTTTTTCTAACTCCCCGTCTCTCATGGCAAAACTTATCCCTCTGTATCCCGGTCTTTCAGTCTTACTTGAACTCAGTACAGCTACATCACATTTTGGGGCTTAGAGGAAAGAATTGCTAAGAGCTAGATCATGCTGAAAGGGGCCAGAGGGAGGCTACTGTAAGGTGGGAGAGGAGAACTGATAGAAGTTAGCGAAGCTCTGAAGGAATATCTTTTCTTCAAAACTATATCTAAGGTCCATCTCTCCAACATGCTTCATCCACAGACAGGTTCAAGGCCCTCGACTATTTACCTTGTCCCTACTTCCTGTCTCACCACCGATGCCCTATTTTTCAAATAGCCACACTCTTCCATACCACAAAGGCCAAATTACAAAGTCAGGAGAGGTTTCCATGACCGTCTCCAAACTCCTCTTTCTGTACCCATTTCTAATCTCAGTCAACATTCCTCCTCCCCAAATACTCAGAGTCCTAACACTTGCTCTACCTTTGATTCTCCATTAAAACCCGCTCTCAGGAAAGATCTCACAAATTCATCAGCACCGTCTCATAAAGACTGGCCAAGGATCATCCACATTCCAGACCCTCTTCCATTCATTAAAAAAGTAAT
Organism: Myotis brandtii; assembly: GCF_000412655.1. Taxonomy (NCBI): domain Eukaryota; kingdom Metazoa; phylum Chordata; class Mammalia; order Chiroptera; family Vespertilionidae; genus Myotis; species Myotis brandtii. The sequence continues at coordinate 3,139,725 of NW_005367694.1, forward strand.
AATGAAGACAACATCTCTAACCCACAGACAGATCTCTCATGATGGAATTTCACACAGCACTCAATTGATGAGAGGTATATTTTGGTCAGGATGGGAGAGCTGGAGTCATCATGAACTGGGTTTATAATCAGAGCCATGTTGGCAGTTGCCTGTGCTACTTGGCAAGATAACGACAACCCCTGTATCTGTCCTGTGTACGTGCTGTATGTGTAAGTGTTGGGTGACATTTGCTTGCCAGTCCTCCACACGGGGATCTAGCTTGGTCACTGCTCAATAACAACAGGCCTAAAGCAGAAATCTTACACTGAGAAATCTGCCACGGCCGTGGTGATAACAATACATCCCAACCCCTGTCATCAAATCACAATGAAAGAAAAGAAATCCTTATTACAAACCTGCAACAAGCCCCATAGGAAAAGGGCTCCCTGAGGCGCAGAGAGCAGAGAAGACTCAAGCTTCTTTACAAGTTGACTTTTCTGTCTGAGCTTTGGAGGATCCTTGTTTGGATGATAGAACCACCCAGCAAAGTTCCTCTGGATTTATGTCACTTCAGAGCCTGTTGCCATGGGAACTACATTTCAAAATCTTCTCAGCTGGGGTTTTTCACTAAAGTCATGTTCCCTAAAGAGCAGATGAAGCCCAAGCAGGAAGCAGTGTGGGAAGCACTATTCTTAACTGCGCTCCTTTAGTTACAGAACTGCCCTCTTTCGAAAACTTGAATCTGTATATAGTGCTTCTTTATCACCTATTTCTATTTTTTCCATCTTTTTAAAAATTATGGTTTATTTATGTCACTTCACGCGTAATACATGTAAATGCAACACATTGTCTCCCCTGCACACGCATTAACCCTCAGATTTCGGGTGGCCCAAGGTTGGCCTCAAGGGCATTGAGCATCACTCACACCAGTTGGCCAGACACAAGTTACAGCTTCATGAGAAGAGGCACAGACATCACCAAAGAGAAAAGATGGCAGCTGGAATGTCTTCATTTGCAATGGCCTCAGTGAGCTCCGGAGAAAGCAGCCATTAGGAGTTACGTGGTTCTGCATTATATTTAATCTCTATTTACTTTCATTAAACATTTTCAATTCCTTAACATACAAATCTATACATAAATGATATATGTATTTAACATAGAATCGTAGAATTAGAAGGAATCTTGGAGGTCTACATTGGGGGGTAATTAACATGTAGTGAAACCTATGTACCAAGCACTTTGCTGGTAGGTTTATGTAAATTATATGTATTATGTATTTTTTTTTCAAATATATTTTTATTGATTTCAGAGAGGAAGGGAGAGGGAGAGAGATAGAAACATCAATGATGAGAGAAAATCATTGATCAGCTGCCTCCTGTACACCCCCTACTGGGGATCGAGCCCACAACCTGGGCATGTGCCCTACCTGGAATTGAACCGTGACTTCCTGGTTCATAGGTCGACGCTCAACCACTGGGCCACACCGGCTGGGCTTCCATGTCTCTTTTTATCCACTTGGTCAAATTCTGCCCTTTACTTTTCATCTACTGTTTTGGGATTTGAAGTTCTCCAGCCCCAACTATATTAAAAGTGAGTATGAGGCAAGATCCTATGTTGAAATACTGTTTAACTTACACACCTAATATGACATACCTAATATTGAACACAATGACAAATGTGCACACTCTTTATAACAGTTACTAAGCTCAATAGAAAGAAATATAAATATGGTTCAATAAAAGCCCACATTTGAAACTAGATAAATTCAGGATACATTTGCTTTTCCCCCCCAATACTAAGGATTTCATCAGAGGTTTCCAATAAATAGCTACGTGGAAAACCCATTTCCAAAAGATAAACAAATAATGTAGTTACCCATACATGGATTTACGGCAAAGATCTTGGACGTCTGCAATATGCTAATGTTGACAGAACACCGACAGTCCTGCTAGATGCCGTACCTTTTATCTGTGACCTGCAGGGTGAAGGTATTTGGAGGACTGGCAAAGGAGAGTCACTCGGTGCCAGAAAGAGCTGGAAACCTTCCCACGTCAGGAGCTGCCCAGAGCTCAGCTTCATCACAGCCCCCAGTTTGGGGCTTTGAAAACAGGAATCCATTTCTAAGTGACATTTATCTGAGGAATGTATTTGCTATAAAAAGCACGTTGCATTAACACTAGCAATACAAAATACAGGATTTCAAGGCGTGTTAAGGGCATACCATGTTCCAAGATTGTGCCGGAGGGAGAAAATGCCAGGAGGGGGCCTTACTTGAAGGCAATTTGATGGAGGGCAGGTGGGGACGTCTTAATTGACTTAAAAAATGTATCCTAAAACTGCAGAGTCACTAATCTTGTAAAAAAAACCAAGACTTTCCTTGTTGGATGAAGATGTCTCAGAAATCCTAATTGCAGGATGGTGAAGGCTCTGCTATTTTTTAACATCTCTGTTGGCCAGGAAAGCCACAAAACCTCTGGAACATGGTGGGGTTTTGTTGTTGTTGGTGGTGGTGGTGATGGTGGTGGTGGTACTTTTCAAAGCTTTCTCTAGGGAACTTTTCCAAAGACTAGTTTTCCTCCCGAAGTAATGCTGCAGTTGAAGTAACCAGGATTAGGAGTCTAAACATCCAGCTGTGTGGTCTTGGGGAAGTAAACATGTTTTCAGCCTGGGATTTCCTCGCTGCAAACAGGAATATCCAACCCTGCCTCATCTACCTCTGGATGTTCGGTACAGTACACCTGCCGCCCTCTTCCTTGCCCATCCTTAAGTGGTAAGTGCCTCAAATTTCCAACCTCACCTTTCTCATCCCCCTCATCCCATGTAAATTCCCAGAGTAATTCCATTCCTTCCTATGGTTTACCCATCACCTGCTGATGTGTTAATTATGCATTGTCTTAAGTATTCCATTGCTGAAAAGACTCACAACTCAAACCTTGTATAGTCACAGAACAGGTTTATCACAAGTAAAGGATAAAGCAACAGCTGGAGGGAGTATGCAAAGGGAGGGGGGTCCTTTTCAGGCACTGGCTTCCTTGTCCTCCCACCACTGGGTTGTACCAGATGTACTTGTCTCCAGGTCTGTTTCTTGGAATGAAAAAAATCCGAAGTCTGCTCTGCTTCGAGTGGGCTGGTATCTCAGGCATCGTCCACGCATGTGACCAGCATGAACTGGTGCAACCCCCAGGATCCACTGAAACCAGGTTCCATTATTATCAAATTATCATAATTCAATTATTATTGCCATACAATAAGCATGTCAAACTCAAAGGCTAACACGGGCCAAATAAACAAGGTTTAAATGTATGTGGGCCGCAAAAAAAAAAAAAAGCTTCAATTTTCATAGAAATGTATGTTTATTTCAATACAGACATGCTGAATACAAAGGGCTGAAATAAATGAGTAATCGTTAATGCCCTGACCAGTTTGGCTCAGTGGATAGAGCGTCGGCCTGCGGACTGAACAGTCCCAGGTTCGATTCCGGTCAAGGGCATGTACCTTGGTTGCGGGCACATCCCCGGTGGGGGGCGTGCAGGAGGCAGCTGATCGATGTTTCTCTCTCATCGATGTTTCTGACTCTCTATCCCTCTCCCTTCCTCTCTGTAAAAAAATAAAATATATTTTAAAAAAAATGAGTAATCGTTAACATAAACTAATAGAACATTTTAATAAAGTTAATATTTTTTTCTTGAACATTAACTTACCAGACACTGAATAACTGCACAAATTAATAAGCATAATGCAGATAAACCTATTTTTCTCGTTCTCCGAAAGCAAAAAGTTTCCTGTTGCCCACACCAAACAAGTCAGTCCAAGACTAATGACGTGGCCATCAGCTACTAAAATATTCGCTGCTAGTATTAGTGGGGAGAAATGGTGCGCCTGCGCGTATAGCGTGTAAGGAAAGTGAATGCAACACCATTATAGTCATCAGTCATTAGCGAACGTTGTAGTTTGTTATTAATAATTATGTATAACAGGATATTGTAAAAATTAAGTTACGATATTTTTATTAAAACGTTTCTTACATACTGTTGTATTGGCTGGGCCGCAAAAATATTCATTGTGGGCTGCATGCGGCCTGTGGGCCGCGAGTTTGACATGCTTGCCATACAACATTGGCCAAAACAGGTCAGGGACCCACGGTTATAAAACATCGTTTATCTTTAGTAAATATATTCCATGGCATTGGCAGTGGTCGGTACAATTGATATCTGCCAAATGTATATGTCCAGCTCAGACCTATGTCCTGTACTGTCAACAGACTGTCAGACACCCCCACTGGGATATCTCAGAGACACCTAAGACTCAACCATGTGAAATACACGGATCCCTAAAATGTTCTTCTCCTGTTTTTTAATACAGGCAAAACACAAAATTAATGACTAAAATGAACACAATCTTCTTATTCTTGTGTGACCTCCCCATCCAGCCTGAAACCATAGATGTTGATGATTGAGCTGAAACTTAACTTCTCAGCCTGTCACTCATTAGTTTGTTACCATATGCAAAGCAAAACTGCCTATTTGGCATGGATAATGAGAGACTACATCTTTGTCTCTTAGATCTTTTAACTTTATTCTTTTTTTAAATTGTTTGAAAAATTTTAAAGTATTTTTTATTGATTTTTAGAAAGAGAGGAAGGGAGAAGGAGAGAGAGAGAAACAGTGATGTGAGAGCATAACATCAATCTGCTGCCTCCTGCATGCCCCCTACTGAGGATCGAGCCCACTACCCAGACATGTGCCCCGACTGGAATCAAACCTGCCACCTTTTAGTGTACAGGACGACGCTCCAACCCACTGAGCCGCACTGGCCAGGGCCGTTTGGCAGTATTTATCAAAGCGAAACATAAGCCTACTCTATGATCCAGCAGATCCACATCTAAGTATTATCCAAAAGAATTGTCTGCTTAGTTCAATCAAAATACATGTTCAAAAATGTTTCTAAAAGTGATGGAGGCAGAAATAGAATATTGGGAACCAGCTAGAATTGTAAGAAATATTAATCATGCTGTATTCACCATCATTGTTTTGTTCTGATTCAAGAAGGCACATTCTAACCTGGTTGGCAGTTACACTCGGGACCTGGGAGCTCACCTGGAAATGCAGCCCATCCTCCTGCTGCCTCCTGCATGCCCCCTACTGGGGATCGAACCCACTACCCAGACATGTGCCCTGACTGGAATCAAACCTGTCACCTTTTAGTGTACAGGACAACGCTCCAACCCACTGAGCCGCACTGACCAGGGCCGTTTGGCAGTATTTACCAAAGCGAAACATAAGCCTACTCTATGATCCAGCAGATCCACATCTAAGTATTATCCAAAAGAATTGTCTGCTTAGTTCAATCAAAATACATGTTCAAAAATGTTTCTAAAAGTGATGGAGGCAGAAATAGAATATTGGGAACCAGCTAGAATTGTAAGAAATATTAATCATGCTGTATTCACCATCATTGTTTTGTTCTGATTCAAGAAGGCACATTCTAACCTGGTTGGCAGTTACACACGGGACCTGGGAGCTCACCTGGAAATGCTGCCCATCCTCCCCATTGCCTATTACTATGGAAAGATGAACAACCTTGCTGTGGAAACCAGGATGCCAGCCCTTTGAAGACCCCAGCCACTGCATGTCACTAAGCCCTTTGAAGATCCCCAGGCCTCTGCTTACCTGTTAACTGCCCATTGGCATACCCTTTGGCTACGTTCCCATGTAATCTTTGTCCTTCTACCCAATATAAGCAGCTGGCTTATGGTGGGTGCAGAGCAGATTTTTGTGGATGACCTGCTGCTCTCCCATGCTGCCGGCATTATTGGAATAAACGCTCATATATGATTCAACCCTGTCTCAGCTTAATTGACTCAAGTAGTGACAGACAGCACGGATCCATTTATTGTCCAGTTACAAAAGCTCTATTAATAATAGGCAAAAATTTGAAAGTATCTAATTTTATTAACAGGTTAAATAATTGTATATTCATATAATGGATACTACACAGCAATATAAAATAATAAATCTATCCATATATACTACAATATAGACGAATAACACAGGCTTTAGGTTCCCTAAATTCAGGGGCCTATTCAATCTCATTTCAATCCTCCCTTTATATGCTTATTCTTTTCTTTTTGGCAACATTAAGCAAAATCAAAGGGCAAAATTAAACAGTTAATCAAACGTCCTCTATTTCCCAACAGAAGTGAATATTCCTAAGGAAAAGGCCATCAGTCAAAATATTTCCCAGCACTTCATTTGCCATTGCTTCTTAAAGGAACTTTTACCAATAATTGTTGAGTGTAGACAAAAATTATTCTCTAAATAATTCTCTAAAAATAATGATTTTTTAAAAATATAAAGCTCCACTTTCTATTACTTAATATGGCAGATTTATGAACTTATCATGAGGTCACCATCTCCTACCCATATGCAATTATTACAATATCAAGGCTTCTGCAATCCCTGAAAATTCTATAGCAATTGCCTCTCCTAAGAAGCAACAGCTTGGTGCTGCCCTGATAAGTAAATCTGTGCCCACAGCCACCTAGGGCTCTGTGACATCCTCCAGACCTGTGTCACCCATTGAAACAGAGTGCAAGCCACATGTATTATTCTGAACCCTCTAGTACAGCGGTTCTCAACCTGTGGGTCGCGACCCCTTTGGGGGTTGAGCGACCCTTTCACAGGGGTCGCCTAAGACCATCGGAAGACACATATATAATTACATATTGTTTTTGTGATGAATCACTATGCCTTAATTATGTTCAATTTGTAACAATGAAATTGGGGGTCACCACAACATGAGGAACTGTATTAAAGGGTCGTGGCATTAGGAAGGTTGAGAACCACTGCTCTAGTAGATACCTTAAAAAAGAAACAGATAAATTCATTTTAATGAGGCCGAAACTGGTTTGGCTCAGTGGATAGAGCGTTGGCCTGTGGACTGAAAGGTCCCGGGTTCGATTCCAGTCAAGGGCATGTACTTTGGTTGCGGGCACATCCCCAGTGGGAGATGTGCAGGAGGCAGCTGATCAATGTTTCTCTCTCATCGATGTTTCTAACTCTCTATCTCTCTCCCTTTCTCTCTGCAAAAAAATCAATAAAATATATATTTTTTAAAAAATTCATTTTAATGAAATATTTTATTTAACATAATACTAGTATACCCAAAATGTTATCATTTCAACATGTAATCAAGTAAAAAGTGTCAATGAGATGTTTTATATTAATTTTCATATTCTTCCAAGATTCAGTGTGTATATTACACCTACTCTGCACACCTACAGTCTGTCTCAATTTGGATGACCACATTTCAAGTGCTCAATACCATCATGACCATGACTACCATATTAGGTATTGCAGTTCCCAATTGTCTTGGACCACAACCAAGATAACCCTAGAAATGACACTCTAAACTTTGTCTCATCCTTGATATGACACCTCTACCAAGCATCTTTATACCCCATAAAACTCAATTTCTCTTCCCTGGAAGTCCTAACTCACCTATGTCCCTACTACTCCACCCACCAATCCAGTGGTCGCCATACTTGCCTGTGAAACCTAACATACTTCCCACTTCCACACTACGAAATTCATCAGACACTGCTCTTGTCATTTTGCCAAGACTAACTCAACAACAGTTTTCACTTTTGTTTTTCAGTTCCAGCTCTGCCACCAGAAAGCTTTATATTGCCGGACAACCTACAAATACTTCTGCCTCTCCAAAATTTGATGTATTATATAAAATTTGAGACTAAGTGATTCTGAAGGCCCATTCAATATTGGGAACTCTGTAATCGTAGAAACTATTTCATAAAATAAAGAAGGAAGATTTAGGGGATGAGAATGAGAGAGAATAAACCCATTTGGGACAGTTAAAATTTCCTTTATATATAGAATAGAAAAGCATGAAGCTTGAATTCCTTATCAAAAATTAAAATAGTAGGCCTGACCGGTTTGGCTCATTGGATAGAGCGTCGGCCTGCGGACTGAAAGGTCCCAGGTTCGATTCTGGTCAGGGGCATGTGCCTTGGTTGGGGGCACATCCCCAGTGGGTGGGGGGGAGGGTGCAGGAGGCAGCTGATCGATGTTTCTCGCTCATAGATATTTCTGACTCTCTATCCCTCTCCCTTCCTCTCTGTAAAAAATCAATAAAATATATTAAAAAATAAGTAAATAATAAAAATAGTAATACTAACAATCTAATTAAAAATTCTTCATCCATTGTGTTTCCTTTTCCAAAAGAAAGTAATTCTGTCCAAGGATTTCTTCAGGGCTAATTTGACATCCTTATTCCTCAGGCTGTAGATTAAGGGGTTCAACATGGGCACCACAATGGTGTAGAACAGAGAAGACACTTTCCCCTGGTCCAGGGGTAAAACAGAAGGCGGTTTGAGATACATGAAAGCTCCTGAACCAAAGAAAAGAGAAACTGCAATTATGTGGGAGCTGCAGGTACTGAAGGCTTTGGACCTGCCTTCAATGGAGCTAATGTGGAAAATGCTGGAAAGAATGAAACCGTAAGAGATAAAAATGGTAGCAATAGGCAGCCCAATGCCAATGGCCACAACAACAAAGACCACCAGCAAGTTTATGTAAGAGCTGTTGCAGGCCAGCTCGAGGAAAGGAATGATGTCACACATATAATGATTGACAAGGTTGTCAGCACAAAAGGTCAGAAACATTATATTTCCTGTATGAGCGAAAGCCCCCCAAATCCCCATCCCATAGACACCCAGCAAGAGAGATAAACACACCTGCGGAGACATGGTGACCGTGTACAACAGTGGCTTGCAGATGGCAACATAGCGGTCATATGCCATGGCTGAGAGGATGAAGGATTCCGAAAACACAAAGAAACAGAAGAAAAATAACTGAGTCATACATCCTGCATAGGAGATGATGTTCTTTTTGGAGACAAAACTCATCAGCATTTTGGGGGTGATGGTAGTCGAGAAACTCAAATCTATGAAGGACAAGTTGAAGAGGAAAAAATACATGGGAATGTGAAGGTGCGAGTTCAGCCCAATCAACGTGATCATGCCCAGGTTCCCCACCACAGTGACCATGTAAAAACCGAGAAACAGGAAGAAGAGGGGCAGCTGGAGTCCTGGCTGGTCTGTCAAGCCCGAGAGGATAAACTCTGTCACCGAGGAGGCGTTATCTGCAGCCATTCTCCTCCGGGAGGGTCTGGGAGGGAAAAGGAAAAGAATTGCTTAGAGAAAGAGAGGGGAGGAACCCCATTCTTTTTTTTTTTAATATATTTTATTGATATTTTACAGAGAGGAAGGGAGAGAGATAGAGAGTTAGAAACATCGATGAGAGAGAAACATCGACCAGCTGCCTCCTGCACACCGCCCACTGGGGATGTGCCCGCAACCCAGGTACATGCCCTTGACCGGAATCGAACCTGGGACCTTTCAGTCCGCAGGCCGACGCTCTATCCACTGAGCCAAACCGGCTTCGGCTGGAACCCCATTCTTAAGAACAGCATTCGAACACAGGTTTTGAACTTCAAAGAAGATGGCATTTTCTTGTACCTGCATCTCTGTCTTTAGGGTCCCAAAGTGGCTTGAACCATTCTAGTAACTGAGGGTGAGATTTGCCTCCCAGGTAAGGGCGAATCCAACTGAGGAGAAGTCCACAAAGCCCGGCTGGGGTGACCCTGCAGCCTGCCCTCTTCTGGCGCTTCCTTCCCTCTAAAGCCCTCGCTCAAGTTCTGTAAAGACCTTCTCTCAGGTGCTCTTGAGAGGCTGAAGCCAGTGGGCCCTGTTTCAATGCTCTGTGGCGATCTGATTAAACCCCTTTAACAGATGAGGACACTGGGCATACCAGTAAGTTCCTTGCACAAGTCCCAGTCCTTCTAAGTGGCAGCAGAGGGGACCCAGGCAAGTCTGGCTCCCGGGCTTGGAGGTTAACCTCTCTGCTCCAGGACCTACCGTGCCAGGCAGGCACTCCCCTCCTTCTGCCTGGAGTCACTGTGCTGCACTGCGCTGGCTCCCACCCATCTCTCTCCTGGAGACTCAGATGGCCACCCCCTGGTGGAAAGGAGGTGACAACTCAGAGCTCAGGCCCCTCTGCTTCTGCTTCTCTCCTTTAGAAACCAAAACCTCCAGGTGGCTTTGGTTCTCCTGTGATCCCGGCCTGGCTTTGTCCTGAGCCTCCTGTCCAGCATCTGGGGGTGAGACAGCACCTGGATAACGCCGATGGGTAAGTGGGGACTGAGGAGTTTTATTCTGGAGCAGAGCCCGCAGTGACCTAGTTACAGAGGCTCCCTCAGGATCACTGCTCTCTAAGGAAGAAGAAGTGTTTTTTAGGCCCTTGATAATGCTTGATGGGGCTTTTAATGGCCTAACCTGTCATTCAGATTACATCTTTCCAAGTACAATTAAGAGCAAAGCTCTGTGGTAAAAATAATTGTTGTGCTTGTATTGAGCACTTATCTGGTACTGTATACTGTGTATTTGATCTGGAACCCTCATCCAAAGAACCCAAAGCAACACATAAATAATTTTACTGTGTTTATTCCTCACAACAACCATATAGGTTAGACCTATCAATCTCCACTTTAAAAGTGAGGAGCACACATAGCTTGTAGGTTCCAGAATCTTGAGTCAAATTCTGGTCTGTCCAACTCTAAACTGTATGGGGGCCAAGGATCTTGCAGGGTTTCTTAAGCAAACACAGGCATTGATGTATGTTACTGACAGCACCCAATTTTGTCTCCAGGCAACAGTTCTGGCTACTGTCACCCACACACATTGTCAAATTGTCTAAGAAGGAATTTCACTTATATAGGGACTAACACAGTTTAGTGGGGCAGCTTGCAGTCTACACCCCTTACCAGGGTTTGTTTTTTTTTTTTTTACATATTCAGAATGAAAGATTTTTTAAAAAAATATACATATTTATTGAATGTAGAGAGAGAGGAAGGGAGAGGGAGAGAGAGATAGAAACTCTGATGAGAGAAACATCAATCAACTGCCTCTTGCACACCCCCTGCTGGGGATCGAGCCTGTAACGGGGCATATGCCCTGATGGGAATGGAACTGGTGACCTCTTGGTGCATGGGTCAGCGCTCAACCACAGAGCCTCACTGGCCGGGCAAGGATGCAAGATTTTATAGCCAGTGGATTATATAGGTTTCATCCTATGTTAATGGCAGAAGTTCTTTTGGGGAAGATAGGAAATCAAACCACAAAGGCAGAATCCATCTTCCTCCAGGCAAGTCCAACTAAAACCACTGCACACAGGCCTGTGTGTGTTTCTGGGGATGTGCAGGTGTAGCAGCGAGGACTTGCTCACCCCCAGATAAGACTCAGCAATCATGGTGCCTCATCTGTCTATTTACTCTGCTTTCACTGAGAATTGTCCACTACCCAGAGTAACTCTCATGGATCCCAATCCCTGTTGTCGATCCCACTGAACAAAAAGGAGGAAAATAATTCATTAAAATGAAAATGAAATTAAAATAAGCTCTTCTTAAGATCCAAGTGCAAAGACAAAATTGGGGGTTCTCTGAAAGCTCTAGGGGGATTTTGCAACATCAGAGACAGTTTCCATGGCAACCTCATTTCCAGATGCATCTTCAGCAGGGCTTCTCTAAAGCCATGTTACCTGATGACTTGTTATAACACAGAATAAAAACAGCTATTTTGTCTTTTTTTTGTGCAGTACTGTCGCTTTTCCAAAACTGAATCCGTGGAAAATGGCTTCCTTCTTTATTTCTAACGTAAACTATATATTATACAGGGCACATCACGGGGCATGTGGAGATTTACATATAATGAAAGTCTGTATATATGTCACATATCTGTGCATGAGGTCTTAGCCTTCTGGTAGGTAATCAAATGCATGAATATGGTACTAAACCCATCCCTACATACAGGATTCCCAGCTTCAAGAAGAAACAGAAACCTGGCCAGAGAGAAGAGACAGCAGCTGAGAGACCTTCATGTGAAACAGCTTCGATGAGCTACTGATTTTGTTCACTTCCATGTCTTGAGTTATCTCCTGTTGATGACTTCTAAATCTGTATTGAGATCCACATCTGAACCCCCAACAGTCAACTAAAATTCTACACATTAAAAAAGTATATCACTACCTTTCTTCAAAAACGTTCGCTTCCTATATTCCCTACTTTAATAAATGATACAATTTCCCACTGCTCAGTACAGTAATAAAGTCAAATTGATTCTAACTAAAGGGGTTAGGCCATTTCCCTGAAAAAATCAGTTCCAGAAAGCGAATTCACCAACAGGCGATTTTAAACTGGTCAATTTACAAGTTGTTTATAGATGTGTATTTATTGCCATTTTATTATTCATATATTTCATCTTTTTTCCCTTCTCCTTTTTAAAGAAGAGCCGTTAACATTTCTTGTAATACTGGTTTGGTGGTGATAAACTCCTTTAGCATTTTCTTGTCTGGGAAGCTCTTTATCTATCTTTTGAATCTAAATGGTAGTTTTGCTGGGTAGGATAATCTTGGTTGTATTACTGGAGGATATGGGATCACAGGAAATGAATTTCAGGGACACACATATAAGAGGATTTTAAGCACAAGTGGTAAGATTTATTAGAGTGAAACAAAGGAAAGGCTTAGGATAGAAGAGGCAAGATCACATTAGCGGGAGAGTGCCCAGACTGGGCTGCCTAGACTCAGGGAAGGAAATTATAGAGGCAAAAAGGAGAGTCCTTAAAGCCCACTGCTTCCCTAGTTGTAAGTTTCATGGGGACCCTTTGCATTTAGGAGAAAAGAAAACACAACTATGGTCCAAGAGAAGGAAGGGTGCACAGAGCACAGATGTCCCCGCAAAGGCTGCCACGCTTGACAAGGCACTTCCTGGCACTCAGCTGGTAGGCTGCGTTCACTACCACCAGGCACACCATGCCCAGTGCCTCATCCACGAGCAACTCGTTCAACTCAGCTCACTGTGGAAGAAGTCCAGATTTCAGGGTGCCCACCAGGACCAGAAGGGCCAGTGCCCAGAGTTGCTATGCCATTACCCTGGCATCCAAGGCTTCAGCAGTCGAGCTCAGTTTCTGCTTCCAGCTGTTCTCTGGCCTGTGTGGCTGCCAAAAAGAGACTGGGGCCTTTGTTAAGCTTCCTTCTATTTCCCTGGGCCTGGGAGAGGAGGGTAGGCTTTCTTTCAAGCCGTCCAATCTCTTTCCCAGATTTCCCCAGGTTTCTCTCATCTCCTTTATGGTCGCCATTTTGGCTTCTACTGCACATGCACTAGTGAAAAGACTTCCCCTGCACTACCCCCCCCCCCCACCTGCCACTTAGTGGGTACACTCGCCGGGGACATTGTAAAGCTTAATCAGGCTTTTGATTGGTTCACTCCTCCCTTTCGGTCAATAGCCAACTAACTGCCTACTATAACATTCATAAGTCCTTGCTTTTATCACTTTGAATATTTTGTGCCAATCCCTTCTGGCCTGAAATGTTTCTGCTGAGAAATCAGCTGACAGTCTTATGGGAGCTCCTTTGTATGTAACTAACTGCTTTTCTCTTATTGCTTTTAAGATTCTCTCTTTGTCTTTGAATAACAGAGTGACATTAATTGATTCATCCAACAAATATTAATTGAGAAACTCTATTTGGCACTGTTTTAGGGACTGCACTACACAAAACACAGTTCCCTGTCTTTGTTGAGCTTTTACTCTAGTAGGGGGAAGACAAACAATTAATAACATAAGTAACTTATGTAATATTTTAGAAAGTAATAGGAGCTATAAAAAACAAAGAGGTGTGGGTTGTGAGTTGTATGTTTAAATAGGATGGTAAGTTAGGCAATTTAAGGAAAGTCTTGAGAGACTATGGTCAGAGCTGTGCTGTTAACATCAACTACTTTAATGGACTCACAAGTGAACATATCACTCCTCCAAGGCCATGCATTACTGTCCTGGGCCTCACTGAGCTGCTGTGTAGCTACCTTTAGTCCAAATATATTTATGCAGAATTTATGATGTTTTTGGCCAAAGGCCGGAGGGATCTCTACTTGGAGAAACTCAAGCTTCAGTGAACAAGTGATTAAGCTATGTTTTTGATCAGGGCATCTCATGAGAAGTTTATGAAATCATACCCAAATGCAGGAACCCAGCTTCTTGTCAAGTCCAACTACCATCACTATACCTATCACTGTGCATATGTGTGTGCTCACATCAATCAATGTCTGCTGGCTTATCCACCTCTGTGAGACATGTTTAGCTAATACTCCATAATAATGGTGCTTTATTTGTAAGATTTACACTTAGAACTTTGCTGTGTCCTCCAGTGACTCTAATGACTCCCCAAGCCTAATCTTAATCCCACTACACATAAGTTAGAAATGGAGAAAAACAATGAACTCTCAGAAACTCCCTTAGGAACGCAACTGCAAAGAAGACCTCAGGGGTTCATTAAAAGTTCACTTTTCTCTAGGAGCCTTGGAGGATTCTTGTCTGTGTGATGCAATACCAGGTAAACTTCCACTGAGTTGATATCACTTCAGAGACCATTGCCATGAAAACTGTATTTCAAATGCATTTTGTCTATGGCTTCTCCAAGATCAAGTTCCCTGATGGCTTGCTTTAACACAAGCAGGAAGCAGTATAGGAAGAAATATTTTTGACCATATTCATTTTGGTTCAAAGTCTGAATCTCTGCCTCATAGTTTCTTTGCTTTAGTTATTTCTAGCTCAGGTCTAATGTATATTTTATTTTATCATATATAATGTAAATCTGATACTTAAACATGTATACAATGTCTTACACATATGTCTCAGAGTCCATCAAAAGCACTAGGATAGACTTTAGTAAGTTGTTCATCACTCTCCACCAGAGAAACACAAAAACACACATTACTCCAAAAATGAGGGTCTCTGGTACCTAACTTTTGGCCTTGAGACACCATTTTACCTCTAAAAGAAACCAAGTTTCTGGAGGAAATGGGTTATTTCCTGGTCTGAAGAATGAAACATATGAGATGAGCTTGGAACATCTTGTCATATCAGATAGCAAGGAAGCGGTTAGAGACTAATAGCATTGTCAAAAAGACAGGAGGAAAACTGAAGAGAATTCTGCAGGCCAAAAAAAAAGTTTGGCAACAAAACAAGAATAATTGCAGTAGAGTAAAACCATAAAATATGTTTAAATTAGTGAGAGTATAAATATACTAAAGAAAAATAACTGGTCCCTGGTCACCTTTGGAGGATAATAAAAAACTAAAACATTATTTGAAATATTAGAAAATGAAAGCAATGTGTTTTTATTTGAGCTGTAGTGGATACATGAACCTATGCACGCAATCAAATTGTATCAACTACACACATATACAGATGAGTACTGGCAAAACTGGGGAAACCTGAGTAAGATCAGTGGATTGTGTGTGGCAATTTGCACTCTCCTGAGTGTGATGTTGTAGTGAATTTTGCAAAATGTTACCACTGGGGAAACTGTACAAAGGGTGCAGAGGATCTCTCTATGTTATATCTTACAACTGCATGTGAATCTATAATTATTTCAAAATCTATAATAATAAAAGCGTAATATGCTAATTAGACTGGACGTCCTTCTGGACTGCAAGGGAAGCCCGGGTCCTGGGTACCAGAGGGAAGCCGGTGCCAGCAGCCAGGGGAAGGAAGGCCTACTCTTGCATGAATTTCATGCATCAGGCCTCTAGTATTTTAATAAAAATCTTCATTAGCAATATTTTCATGGATAATATGTTACTGAATGTATTTTTGAAAAGTACATTTTCTTATGAACATATTTCACTTATGAATGAGGATATATGTATGAAGAGTTCTTAGAAGTCTGTTTTCTTGTGTCTCTCAACCTCCTGCCATTCTATACTGTCAGTGTGTAGGTATCACGCCAGGGTGACAATTTAATGTTCCTTATACATTCACATTGCTTGGCTAAAATTGTATGGTTGGTTTTAGTAAAATATTTGAATTTGTTTAAAACCCCTTTAAGCCTAGTTAATTATGTGTAATGATAAGTAATCATAATGATAGTAAGTGGTGATGATGTTGATGGTAATGACTGAGGTGGTTTTGGTGGTGGTGGTGGTGGTGGTGATGGTGATGGTGGTGGTGATGATGACAGTGGTGGTAGTGGGGGTAATGATGGTAATGATGGTGGTGGTGGTGATGGTGATGGTGATGCTGATGGTAATGGAGATGATGATGATGGTGATGATGATGATGATGATGATGATGATAGTGGTGGTAATGATGGTGATCATGGTGATCATGGTTGATGACTGGGTTGTTCATAAAATGTTTGACTGTTAGCTTTAGATTCTAAGTTTCCCAAGCTGCAAGATAACTCTATCAAAGGAAAATTACCACACCTGGGAGACAAAACATGCTTCACAGCAGAGATGTAAACCAGGACTTAATTGTTCCTTCAGCAAGGACTCCAGTCTCTGAAGTGACTGCATCCCATGAGAGGCTCTGCCCATAGACATATAAACATACGCCCGGGTCTCCCAATCTCAGGGACCCATTTTTTTTTTTTACTCCTGCAATAGCCTCTTTGAGTAAATTTAACACTAGAAATAAATCTGTATGGTTCTCTCATTTTTTCTGACATTTATTTCCTGATTGTTGAAACCAAGGCATCCTCTAAAATTTCCAGGAGACTTCCATTTTTCCTCAGCACAGGTATTTACAGACTTAAAGCAATTTTATGAAAAAAATATGTCTTTCATGAACTCCTGTTTTTAATGTGTGATATTTCCAACCATTTGTTTTCCTTCATCTCTAAGTGTTTTCTCATCAACAGCAATCCTGAGCCTCTGATGGTCTAGTAAAACTAGAGGTAATAATTGCAATAGCTCATATCAAATATGTGGGTCATATTTTTTCTATTTGTACCATTAGATGACCATGGGAGTAAAAATGAAAACAATTCTGTCTAGGATTTTCCCATCTGCCCTGCTTTGTAAAGCACTTTGAATTCTGGTAATGG
>NW_005367694.1:3157166-3191831 GCF_000412655.1 Myotis brandtii
CAACAATCACTGGATGAGGTTGGAAGCTGACCCTCCCGTCCCAGTCAAGCTCTGGGATGTCTGCTGCTCCAGTCAACATCCTGATTGGACCTCATGAGAGACCCTGAGCCTAACAACCCAACTAAGATGCTTCTAAATTTCTGATCTACAGAATTTTTGAGATGTTTGTTGTTTTAAGCCCTCGGTTTCAGTGCAATTTTTATGCAGCATTAGAAACGACTGCATTTCAGCTAATAGAAGAGAAGCTAGAAAGCCTGAATAGTCAAATATTTATTCAAGAACTTGAATCCACTAAACTAGATGCCTTCACCTGCAAATTCTTCTAAAAATTTAATAACTGACACGAATCTAGCACAAACTTTTCTGAGAATAGATAAAAAGGAAATACTTCCTCACTCTCTTAGTGAGGCCAGGATAACCTGCCAAAGTCCTTACAAGAAAGGAAAATAATATCCAGCTTGCTCTTTTTCATAAATATAAATGCAAAATCTTTAACAAAATTTAAGCAAACTGAAACCACCAAAAATGAAGAGGATATATCAGAATCAAATAAAGGTTTTTCCAGGAAAGCAAGACTAGTATAACATTCAAAAACAAATCAGTACATCTCATCACAATGACAACTATAAGGAGAAAAATAATCATATGAACATCTCAAATTATACAGAAAAGTATTTTGAAAAATTGAACATCAAATTAATTACACTTAGTAAAGTAGGAATATAGGAGAACTTAATATAAAAAAGAATATCCAAGAGAGAGAGAGAGGAGAAATAAGATAAGGATACCTACTATCACTACTTATATTCAGTATTGTACTAACCAGTGCAATAAGGCAAGAAAAATAAATTTTCAAAAAGAAATTAAAGGCATAAAGGTTAGAAAAGAAATGATCATTTTTCACAGAGGACATGGTTGGGTAGACAGAAAATCCGAAAGAATCTACAAACTATTAGAATCAATAAATGAATTTAAAAGGTTTGCTGGATAAAAGATCAATATGCAAAAATCAGTTGTAGTTCCTTATATTAGCAACAAGTAGAAAATAATTTTTTAAAATATTTTATTGATTTTTTACAGAGAGGAAGGGAGTGAGATAGAAAGTTAGAAACATCGATGAGAGAGAAACATCAATCAACTGCCTCCTGCACACTCCCCACTGGGGATGTGCCCACAACCAAGGTACATGCCCTTGACCAGAATCAAACCTGGGACCTTTCAGTCCGCAGGCTGACCTCTATCCACTGAGCCAAACCAGTTTCGGCGAAAATAAATTTTTTTAAAAAGTACTCTTAATAATATTAACAAGAAAGATCAAATACCTAAGAATAAATCATAACAAAAGATGTGTAAGACATTCACACTGAAAACTAAAAATCACTAGGAATAGAAATTAAAGAAGACCTAAATAGAGAGATATATTGTGTTCATAAATTTGAAACCTCAATACTGGAAGGATATCGATTATCCTCAAATTAAGCTAGAGATTTAGCAGTCTCAAAAAATTCTGAAACTGATAAGCTGATTATAAAATTCATATAGAAATGCAAAATGTCAAGAGTAGCAGAACAATCTTGAGGAGCAATAAATCTGGGACATTTACACTATAGGGCAGCGGTTCATCAAAGGGTCGCAGCATTAGGAAGGTTGAGAACCACTGCTATAGGGGAAAAGACCTTAATAGCAGTTAAGATAGTCTTACTGTTGTTACAAAAATAGACAAATTGTCACTTGATTTATGAAAACATCAAACTGTATTACAATGAGAAATGGATGCTCTTTTTAATAAATTGTACTGAGCTGACTGAATGGCCACATGAAAAATCATGTATCTTGAGCCCTTATGACATGTGTGTGTTACATGCCATGGAGTCAGTTCCAATTTCTGGCAAGCATATGAATGAGTGATGTCCACCATGCCGTCCTCACCAGGCCTGCTCTGCTCCTGTGGACTCGAGCCTATGGCTTCCTTTATGGAGTCAGTCCCTCTCACATTTGGTCTTCCTCTGTTCCCAGTGCCTTCTATTTTTTCCCAGCATTATTGTCTTTCCCAGAGAACCCTGCTTTCTTATGATGTGCTTGAAGTAGGACAGTTTTAGTTTTATCATTTTTGCCTCCAATGATGTTTCAGGCTTAATTTCTCTAGGATCCACTTGTTCATCTTTCTGGCAATCCAGGGTATCCATACAGTTCTCCTCCTGGAGGGGTCTCTCTTTTCCGCGTCCAGCGCGGAAAGAGAGTGGTAGGTTCTTTGAGTAGGGGCGGCTGGGGATTTGAGACTACGAAAGAAAGAAACAAGACACAAAGATGGAAGGAAAAGCTGGGACCGGGTGGGACCACTGTCCTCTTCTGACTGAAAGACAGAGAGACAGGGACCCAGCGCCGAAACCACGTGTTTATTTTATACCCCCAATACCAGGAAGTTTCACCAAAGGTCAAGACAAAGTCGCTGATTTGCATTCTTGTAAGGTCACTTCTGGGCGGCCTGAGTCCTATTCATTCCTGGTGCTTGGCTGGATTTACATAATAAAACCCACTCCCAGGCACCTGGGTAAAGATGAAAGTCAACCTGAGAACACTTCTGCCTTTTGGGTAAGATGTGTATCCAGGACGAGGCTCTGCCTGTAGCCCCAGATTCAGCTGACAATTATTAGAAAAATGTCCATGTGCCTTCCCAGGGGCCCTCTACATCCTCCAACATCATATTTCAAATGAATCAATATTTTTCCTAATAGCCTTCTTCACTGTCCTATGCTCACATCCATACATAATAATTGGGAATATGAGGGTGTGGATGATCTTAGCTTTGGTCTCTAATCTCTCTAATCCCCTCTAGCCGCTATTTCTAGTCTCTAATCCCCATCTCATACCATATGTTAAAAAACTAATTCCAAATGACTGAAGAACATGATAAAGATAAAACAAAAATAATTTAGAGAACAGCTAAAATCATTTAGAGAACAGAAAAAATGTTAGGACATTGGGATAAGCAAAAGTTTCTTAAATAGGGTACAGAAAACACTAGCTACATTGACTACCTGAAAAGGATGAATTTCTGGCCATTAAGAGAATGAAAAGTCAAACAATGGAGTGAGAAAAATATAAATAAAACATATCTGATCGTGGTCTTATATGCAAAATATAAAAAGAATTCCTGCAAATCAATAATAAAGAGATAGACAACCTAGCAGAAAAGCAGGAAAAAGTTGAACATACACTTCGCAACAGAAGACATTGGAACGGTCAAGGTGGCCAACTGCATTCATCATTAGAGAAATGCAAGTTAAAACCTCAACCCAATGCTACTACACACTTTGCAAAATGGCTAAATTGTTTGTTAATTACAAAAACAAAATAGTAAAGATGTGGAGCAATTAAGACTCTCACAAACTGCTGATGAAATGTAAATTAATACAACCTCTTTGAAAACTAATAAAGATGAACATATGCAAAGTAATCCCAATATACCAATTCTCACTGGTATATAACCAAAAGAAATGCATATATATCTTCCCCATAAGATACAAATTAGAATGTTCACAGTAGCCAGAAACTAGAAACCCAATTGGCCATCAGTTGATGAAGATATTCAAATTGTTATACTTCTATACAATAAAAGGAATCAAAATTTGATATGCGCAACAACATGGATGAATCTCAAAAATATGTTGAGCAGCCTGGCTGACATGGCTCAGTGGTTGAGCGTCAACCTATGAACCAGGAGGTCACCATTTGAATCCCGGTCAGAGCACATGCCCAGGTTATGGGCTGGATCCCCAGGGTGGGGCATGCAGGAGGCAACTGATCAATGATTCTCTCTCATCATTGCTGTTTCTATCTCTCTCTCCCTCTCCCTCTTCCTTCCTCTCTGAAATCACTAAAAATATATTTAAAAATATGTTGAGCAGAGAATCCAGACACAAAAAATGTATACATGTAATTCCATTTATATTAAGTACAAAACAGGCGCAAATGGATGGTTCTCACAAATATGATGCAGAGCAAAAGAAGCCCAACGCAAAAGAGCACACACATATAATTCCATTTTTGTAAAGTATAAGGCAAAACTAAACGATGCTATTAGAAGTCATGATAATGATTACCCTTTGGGAAATGGCAGTTATTACAAAAGAGCACACAGGTGGCTTCTGGGTGCTAGTAGCATTCAGTTCCCTAATCAGATGAGAGCTGACTGAGCTGTACACTTAGGATATGTGCTTATGAATATAAGTTTATATACTTCAGTAAAGATGTAAACCAGTTTTTTTTTGCCCTGGCTGGTGTGGCTCAGTTGGGTGGGCATAGTTCTGTGCTCCTGAGCGTTGCCAGTTCGATTCCTGGTCAGGGAACATACCTGGGTTGTGGGCTCGATCCCCGGTGGGGAGTGTGCAGGAGGTAGTAATCTGTGTTCCGCTCTCACATTGATGTTTCTCTCTCCCTCCCTCCCCCTACCTCTCCCTCTAAAAATCAATAAAAATATTTTTTAAAGTCAACTATTTTTAAAACTCAAAAGCAAATACATGGATACAAACCAACAACACACATTTGGCAAAAACACTACAAAATTTATCAGACACTGATTTTGTCATTTTGCCAGGACTAACTCAACAAAAGTTTTCACTTCCTACTCTCTTGCAAAAGGTGCTATATTAAAATTATTTTGTGAAAGTAGCATGAGATTACTGTTAATACATTTGAAATTTGCACGTGCTAGGTCAAATAACATGTGAAATGAAATCTTCCAAGAAAGTGGTGGGGCAAGAAAACATGACATAAGGGAAAACAAATTGGATTGGGATTCAAGCTGAGATTTCAGTTCCAGCTCTGCCACCAGAAAGCTTTATTTTCCCGGACAACCTTCAAATACTTCTGCCTCTCTAAAGTGTGATGTATTATATAAAATTCTAGACTAAGTGATTCTGAAGCCCCATTCAATATTGGGTACTCTGTAATCGCAGAAACTATTTCATAAAATAAAGAAGGAAGATTTAGGGGATGAGAATGAGAGAGAATAAACCCATTTGGGACAGTTAAAATTTCCTTTATATATAGAATAGAAAAGCATGAAGCTTGAATTCCTTATCAAAAATAAAAATAGTAATACTAACGCTCTAATAAAAAATTCCTCATCCGTTTTCTCAATTCCTAGTTTTTCTTTTCTAAAGGAAAGTTATTCTGTCCAAGGATTTCTTCAGGGCAAATTTGACATCCTTATTCCTCAGGCTGTAGATTAAGGGGTTCAACATGGGCACCACAATGGTGTAGAACAGAGAAGACACTTTCCCCTGGTCCAGGGGTAAAACAGAAGGCGGTTTGAGATACATGAAAGCTCCTGAACCAAAGAAAAGAGAAACTGCAATTATGTGGGAGCTGCAGGTACTGAAGGCTTTGGACCTGCCTTCAATGGAGCTAATGTGGAAAATGCTGGAAAGAATGAAACCGTAAGAGATAAAAATGGTAGCAATAGGCAGCCCAATGCCAATGGCCACAACAACAAAGACCACCAGCAAGTTTATGTAAGAGCTGTTGCAGGCCAGCTCGAGGAAAGGAATGATGTCACACATATAATGATTGACAAGGTTGTCAGCACAAAAGGTCAGAAACATTATATTTCCTGTATGAGCGAAAGCCCCCCAAATCCCCATCCCATAGACACCCAGCAAGAGAGATAAACACACCTGCGGAGACATGGTGACCGTGTACAACAGTGGCTTGCAGATGGCAACATAGCGGTCATATGCCATGGCTGAGAGGATGAAGGATTCCGAAAACACAAAGAAACAGAAGAAAAAGAACTGAGTCACACATCCTGCATAGGAGATGATGTTCTTCTTGGAGACAAAACTCGTCAGCATTTTGGGGGTGACGGTAGTCGAGAAACTCAAATCTATGAAGGACAAGTTGAAGAGGAAAAAATACATGGGAATGTGAAGGTGCGAGTTCAGCCCAATCAACGTGATCATGCCCAGGTTCCCCACCACAGTGACCATGTAAAAACCGAGAAACAGGAAGAAGAGGGGCAGCTGGAGTCCTGGCTGGTCTGTCAAGCCCGAGAGGATAAACTCTGTCACCGAGGAGGCGTTATCTGCAGCCATTCTCCTCCGGGAGGGTCTGGGAGGGAAAAGGAAAAGAATTGCTTAGAGAAAGAGAGGGGAGGAACCCCATTCTTGAGAACAGCATTCGAACACAGGTTTTGAACTTCAAAGAAGATGGCATTTTCTTGTACCTGCATCTCTGTCTTCAGGGTCCCAAAGTGGCTTGAACCATTCTAGTAACTGAGGGTGAGATTTGCCTCCCAGGTAAGGGCCAATCCAACTGAGGAGAAGTCCACAAAGCCCGGCTGGGGTGACCCTGCACCCTGCCCTCTTCTGGCGCTTCCTTCCCTCTAAAGCCCTCACTCAAGTTCTGTAAAGACCTTCTCTCGGGTGCTCTTGAGAGGCTGAAGCCAGTGGGCCCTGCCTAGACTGTCCACCTTCGGTCAGTGCTCATCAGAACAGGAAGATGAAGTCTTGTTGCCTGGTCTTTAGCTGGGATGGCTGTGGAATAATGTGTGAAAATAATCCTGGAATAGTACAGTAAAGTGACTAATTCAACCTAAGGAACATTGACCCCAGCGCTAACTATGCCAGTGGCACTGTTCCAATGCTCTCGGGCTCTCTGATTAAACCCCTTTAACAGATGAGGACACTGGGCATACCAGTAAGTTCCTTGCACAAGTCCCAGTCCTTCTAAGTGGCAGCAGAGGGGACCCAGGCAAGTCTGGCTCCCGGGCTTGGAGGTTAACCTCTCTGCTCCAGGACCTACCGGGCCAGGCAGGCACTCCCCTCCTTCTGCCTGGAGTCACTGTGCTGCACTGCGCTGGCTCCCACCCATCTCTCTCCTGGAGACTCAGATGGCCACCCCCTGGTGGAAAGGAGGTGACAACTCAGAGCTCAGGCCCCTCTGCTTCTGCTTCTCTCCTTTAGAAACCAAAACCTCCAGGTGGCTTTGGTTCTCCTGTGATCCCGGCCTGGCTTTGTCCTGAGCCTCCTGTCCAGCTTCTGGGGGTGAGACAGCACCTGGATAACGCCGATGGGTAAGTGGGGACTGAGGAGTTTTATTCTGGAGCAGAGCCCGCAGTGACCTAGTTACAGAGGCTCCCTCAGGATCACTGCTCCCCAAGGAAGAAGTGTTTTTTAGGCCCTTGATAACACTTGATGGGGCTTTTAATGGCCTAACCTGTCATTCAGGTTACATCTTTCCAAGTACAATTAAAAGCAAAGCTCTGTGGTAAAAATAAGGCTTGTGCTTGTATTGAGCAATTATCTGGTACAGTATACTGTGTATTTGATCTGGCACCCTCATCCAAAGAACCCAAAGCAACGCATAAATGATTTTACTGTGTTTATTCCTCACAACAACCATATAGGTTAGACCAGGGGTGGGCAAACTTTTTGACCCGAGGGCCACAATGGGTTCTTAAACTGGACCGGAGGGCCGGAACAAAAGCATGGATGGAGTGTTTGTGTGAACTAATATAAATTCAAAATAAACATCATTACATAAAAGGGTACAGTCTTTTTTTTTTTCCAAAGAACCCAAAGCAACACATAAATAATTTTACTGTGTTTATTCCTCACAACAACCATATAGGTTAGACCTATCAATCTCCACTTTAAAAGTGAGGAGCACACATAGCTTGTAGGTTCCAGAATCTTGAGTCAAATTCTGGTCTGTCCAACTCTAAACTGTATGGGGGCCAAGGATCTTGCAGGGTTTCTTAAGCAAACACAGGCATTGATGTATGTTACTGACAGCACCCAATTTTGTCTCCAGGCAACAGTTCTGGCTACTGTCACCCACACACATTGTCAAATTGTCTAAGAAGGAATTTCACTTATATAGGGACTAACACAGTTTAGTGGGGCAACTTGCAGTCTACACCCCTTACCAGGGTTTTGTGTTTTTTTTTACATATTCAGAATGAAAGATTTTAAAAAATATATACGTATTTATTGAATGTAGAGAGAGAGGAAGGGAGAGGGAGAGAGAGATAGAAACACTGATGAGAGAAACATCAATCAACTGCCTCTTGCACACCCCCTGCTGGGGATCGAGCCTGTAACGGGGCATGTGCCCTGATGGAAATGGAACTGGTGACCTCTTGGTGCATGGGTCAACGCTCAACCACAGAGCCTCACTGGCCGGGCAAGGATGAAAGATTTTATAGCCAGTGGATTATATAGGTTTCATCCTATGTTAATGGCAGAAGTTCTTTTGGGGAAGATAGGAAATCAAACCACAAAGGCAGAATCCATCTTCCTCCAGGCAAGTCCAACTAAAACCACTGCACACAGGCCTGTGTGTGTTTCTGGGGATGTGCAGGTGTAGCAGCGAGGACTTGCTCACCCCCAGATAAGACTCAGCAATCATGGTGCCTCATCTGTCTATTTACTCTGCTTTCACTGAGAATTGTCCACTACCCAGAGTAACTCTCATGGATCCCAATCCCTGTTGTCGATCCCACTGAACAAAAAGGAGAAAAAATAATTCATCAAAATGAAATTAAAATAAGCTCTTCTTGAGATCCAAGTGCAAAGACAAAATTGGGGGTTCTCTGAAAGCTCTAGGGAGATTTTGCAACATCAGAGACAGTTTCCATGGCAACCTCATTTCCAGATGCATCTTCAGCAGGGCTTCTCTAAAGCCATGTTATCTGATGACTTGTTATAATACAGAATAAAAACAGCTATTTTGTCTTTCTGTTTGTGCAGTAGTGTCCCCTTTCCAAAACTTGAATCTGTGGAAAATGGCTTCCTTCTTTATTTCTAACGTAAACTATATATTATACAGGGCACATCACGGGGCATGTGGAGATTTACATATAATGAAAGTCTGTATATATGTCACATATCTGTGCATGAGGTCTTAGCCTTCTGGTAGGTAATCAAATGCATGAATATGGTACTAAACCCATCCCTACATACAGGATTCCCAGCTTCAAGAAGAAACAGAAACCTGGCCAGAGAGAAGAGACAGCAGCTGAGAGACCTTCATGTGAAACAGCTTCGATGAGCTCCTGATTTTGTTCACTTCCATGTCTTGAGTTATCTCCTGTTGATGACTTCTAAATCTGTATTGAGATCCACATCTGAACCCCCAACAGTCAACTAAAATTCTACACATTAAAAAAATATATCACTACTATTCTTCAAAAACGTTCCCATCCTATATTCCCTATTTTAATAAATGATACAATTTCCCACTGCTCAGTACAGTAATAAAGTCAAATTGATTCTAACTAAAGGGGTTAGGCCATTTCCCTGAAAAAATCAGTTCCAGAAAGCGAATTCACCAACAGGCGATTTTAAACTGGTCAATTTACAAGTTGTTTATAGATGTGTATTTATTGCCATTTTATTATTCATATATTTCATCTTTTTTTTCTTCTCCTTTTTAAGAAGAGCCGTTAACATTTCTTGTAATACTAGTTTGGTGGTGATAAACTCCTTTAGCATTTTCTTGTCTGGGAAGCTCTTTATCTATCTTTTGAATCTCAATGGTAGTTTTGCTGGGTAGAATAATCTTGGTTGTATTACTGGAGGATATGGGATCACAGGAAATGAATTTCAGGGACACACATATAAGAGGATTTTAAGCACAAGTGGTAAGATTTATTAGAGTGAAACAAAGGAAAGGCTTAGGATAGAAGAGGCAAGATCACATTAGCGGGAGAGTGCCCAGACTGGGCTGCCTAGACTCAGGGAAGGAAATTATAGAGGCAAAAAGGAGAGTCCTTAAAGCCCACTGCTTCCCTAGTTGTAAGTTTCATGGGGACCCTTTGCATTTAGGAGAAAAGAAAACACAACTATGGTCCAAGAGAAGGAAGGGTGCACAGAGCACAGATGTCCCCGCAAAGGCTGCCACGCTTGACAAGGCACTTCCTGGCACTCAGCTGGTAGGCTGCGTTCACTACCACCAGGCACACCATGCCCAGTGCCTCATCCACGAGCAACTCGTTCAACTCAGTCTCACTGTGGAAGAAGTCCAGCTTCCAGGGTGCCCACCAGGACCAGAAGGGCCAGTGCCCAGAGTTGCTATGCCATTACCCTGGCATCCAAGGCTTCAGCAGTCCAGCTCAGTTTCTGCTTCCAGCTGTTCTCTGGCCTGTGTGGCTGCCAAAAAGAGACTGGGGCCTTTGTTAAGCTTCCTTCTATTTCCCTGGGCCTGGGAGAGGAGGGTAGGCTTTCTTTCAAGCCGTCCAATCTCTTTCCCAGATTTTCCCAGGTTTCTCTCATCCCCTTTATGGTCGCCATTTTGGCTTCTACTGCACATGCACCAGTGAAAAGACTTCCCCTGCACTATCTTCTCCTCCCCGCCACTTAGTGGGGTAGACTCATTGTAAAGCTTAATCAGGCTTTTGACTGGTTCGCTCCTCTCTTTTGGTTAATATCCAACTAACTGCCTCCTATAACATTTATAAGTCCTTGCTTTTATCACTTTGAATATTTTGTGCCAATCCCTGCTGGCCTCTAATGTTTCTGCTGAGAAATCAGCTGACAGTCTTATGGGAGCTCTCTTGTAGGTAACTAACTGCTTTTCTCTTGTTGCTTTTAAGATTCTCTCTTTGTCTTTGAATAACAGAGTGACATCAATTGATTCACCCAACAAATACTAATTGAGAAACTCTGTTTGGCACTGTTTTAGGGACTGCACTACACAAAACACAGTTCCCTGTCTTTGTTGAGCTTTTACTCTAGTAGGGGAAGACAAACAATTAATAACATAAGTAACTTATGTAATATTTTAGAAAGTAATAGGAGCTATAAAAAACAAAGAAAGAGGTGTGGGTTGTGAGTTGTATGTTTAAATAGGATGGTAAGTTAGGCAATTTAAGGAAAGTCTTGAGAGACTATGGTCAGAGCTGTGCTGTTAACATCAACTATTCTAATGGACTCACAAGTGAACATATCACTCCTCCAAGGCAATGCATTACTGTCCTGGGCCTCAGTGAGTGGCTTCACCATAAGCACTGGCTCTACTGGAAGGAATTTGGTAGTAGTGACAAGTTAGGGGAAGCAAAGGACCTGTCTGAGCTTTCTTAGAAACTCAGAAGTCACACAATGAAGGTCACCACCCACACACATATCTGGTCTTCAAATAGCCAGCACCAGCTGTTCTAAATTCCCTTAATTTCCAAATCTGCTCTCAGGACAGGATCTGATAAACTCCTTTGTACAGGGACTAACTGAGCTGGTGTGTAGCTACCTTTAATCCAAATACATTCACACAGCATTTATGATATTTTTGGCCAAAGGCAGGAGGGATCTCTATTTGGAGAAACTCAAGCTTCAGTGAATAAGTGATTAAGCTATGATTTTTATCAGGGCATCTCATGAGAAGTTTATGAAATCATATCACAAATGCAGGAACCCAGCTTCTAGTCAAGTCCAACTACAATCACTATACCTATCACTGTGCATATGTGTGTGCCCACATCAATCAATGTCTGCTGGCTTATCCACCTCTGTGAGACATGTTTAGCTAATACTCCATAATAATGGTGCTTTATTTGTAAGATTTACACTTAGAACTTTGCTGTGTCCTCCAGTGACTCTAATGACTCCCCAAGCCTAATCTTAATCCCACTACACATAAGTTAGAAATGGAGAAAAACAATGAACTATCATCAACTCTCTCAGGAACACAACTGCAAAGAAGACCTCAGGGGTTCATTAAAAGTTCACTTTTCTCTAGGAGCCTTGGAGGATTCTTGTCTGTGTGATGCAATACCAGGTAAACTTCCACTGAGTTGATATCACTTCAGAGACCATTGCCATGAAAACTGTATTTCAAATGCATTTTGTCTATGGCTTCTCCAAGATCAAGTTCCCTGATGGCTTGCTTTAACACAAGCAGGAAGCAGTATAGGAAGAAATATTTTTGACCATATTCATTTTGGTTCAAAGTCATTTTGGTTCTTTGCTTTAGTTATTTCTAGCTGAGATCTAATGTATATTTTTATTTTGTCATATATAATGTAAATCTGATACTTAAACATGTATACAATGTCTTACACATATGTCTCAGAGTCCATCAAAAGCACTAGTATAAACTTCAGTAAGTTGTTCATCACTCTCCACCATAGAAACACAAAAACACACATTACTCCAAAAATGAGGCTCTCTGGTACCTAACTTTTGGCCTTGAGACACCATTTTACCTCTAAAAGAAACCAAGTTTCTGGAGGAAATGGTTATTTCCTGGTCTGAAGAATGAAACATATGAGATGAGCTTGGAACATCTTGTCATATCAGATAGCAAGGAAGCGGTTAGAGACTAATAGCATTGTCAAAAAGACAGGAGGAAAACTGAAGAGAATTCTGCAGGCCAAAAAAAAAGTTTGGCAACAAAACAAGAATAATTGCAGTAGAGTAAAACCATAAAATATGTTTAAATTAGTGAGAGTATAAATATACTAAAGAAAAATAACTGGTCCCTGGTCACCTTTGGAGGATAATAAAAAACTAAAACATTATTTGAAATATTAGAAAATGAAAGCAATGTGTTTTTATTTAAGCTGTAGTGGATACATGAACCTATGCACGCAATCAAATTGCATCAACTACACACATATACAGATGAGTACTGGCAAAACTGGGGAAACCTGAGTAAGATCAGTGGGTTGTGTGTGGTAATTTGCACTCTTCTGAGTGTGATGTTGTAGTGAATTTTGCAAAATGTTACCACCAGGGAAAGTGTACAAAGGGTGCAGAGGATCTCTCTATGTTATATCTTACAACTGCATGTGAATCTATAATTATTTCAAAATCTATAATAATAAAAGCGTAATATGCTAATTAGACTGGACGTCCTTCTGGACTGCAAGGGAAGCCCGGGTCCTGGGTACCAGAGGGAAGCCGGTGCCAGCAGCCGGGGGGAAGGAAGTCCTACTCTTGCATGAATTTCGTGCATCAGGCCTCTAGTAGTTTAATAAAAATCTTCGTTAGCAATATTTTCATGGATAATATGTTACTGAACGTATTCTTTTTTCTTTTCTTTTCTCTGAATATATTTTTGAAAAGTATATTTTCTTATGAACATATTTCACTTATGAATGAGGATATATATATGAAGAGTTCTTATAAGTCTGTTTTCTTGTGTCTCTCAACCTCCTGCCATTCTATACTGTCAGTGTGTATGTATCGCTCCAGGGTGACAATTTAATGTTCCTTATACATTCACATTGCTTGGCTAAAATTGTATGGTTGGTTTTAGTAAAATATTTGAATTTGTTTAAAACCCCTTTAAGCCTAGTTAATTATGTGTAATGATAAGTAATCATAATGATAGTAAGTGGTGATGATGTTGATGGTAATGACTGAGGTGGTTTTGGTGGTGGTGGTGGTGGTGGTGGTGGTGGTGATAGTGGTGATGGTAATGGTGATGGTGATAGTGGTGGTAATGATGGTGATGATGGTGATGATGGTGATGCTGATGATCATGGTTGATGACTGAGTTGTTGGTAAAATGTTTGAATGTTAGCATTAGAGTCTAAGTTTCCCAAGCTGCAAGATAACTCTATCAAAGAAAAATTACCACACCTGGGAGACAAAACATGCTTCACAGCAGAGATGTAAACCAGGACTTAATTGTTCCTTCAGCAAGGACTCCAGTCTCTGAAGTGACTGCATCCCATGAGAGGCTCTGCCCATAGACATATAAACATACGCCCGGGTCTCCCAATCTCAGGGACCCATTTTTTTTTTTTACTCCTGCAATAGCCTCTTTGAGTAAATTTAACACTAGAAATAAATCTGTATGGTTCTCTCATTTTTTCTGACATTTATTTCCTGATTGAAACCAAGGCATCCTCTAAAATTTCCAGGAGACTTCCATTTTTCCTCAGCACAGGTATTTACAGATTTAAAGCAATTTTATGAAAAAAAAAATGTCTTTCATGAACTCCTGTTTTTAATGTGTGATATTTCCAACCATTTGTTTTCCTTCATCTCTAAGTGTTTTCTCATCAACAGCAATCCTGAGCCTCTGATGGTCTAGTAAAACTAGAGGTAATAATTGCAATAGCTCATATCAAATATGTGGGTCATATTTTTTCTATTTGTACCATTAGATGACCATGGGAGTAAAAATGAAAACAATTCTGTCTAGGATTTTCCCATCTGCCCTGCTTTGTAAAGCACTTTGAATTCTGGTAATGGTATATTTAAGGTGGATTTTCTATCTTTTGGATTGTTTTAAGAGGTAGAAGGGGATATATAAGAATTTTTAACCTATTGTTATCTAGAGGAAATGTATTTTTGTCTTTGTAATAAATAGAAATAATATTCAAATAATCTTAGCTACCTCTTTTAGTAGTTAACATGAAGTTAGATGCTTCTTAAATACCTCACCACCAATAATGTAACACATAAAGTTCAAAATGCAATGCAGATTTTACTCTCTTAAACCACATCCTAAGGATTTAAAGACTCCTACACCTAGGGAAAAAGAAATACAGTTAGTGCTGGCGTTATTATTATAGGACTCAAATGAGACAGTGTATTTTAAAGTGCTACATTAAAAACCAGGCTAAAATGTCTTAAAAAATACATATATACCTATACACACGTAAATGCACATATGTACTGAAAAAATCGAGAAGGGTAGTCATTACCAGTGCTAGTCTCCAAGGAGCAGGCAAGTGGTATTTTATTTTTGCTTATTTGAACTTCTACTTTTCTACAATGAACATATACTACCTGGGTAATTTTCTTACCTGAAATTGGTAATAAATTCTTTCCTCTACCTCCAAAAACTCAATAAATTGCGAAATTATAATACATTTCTAAACAAAGATAAGCTACAGCAGCCCTAACTGGTTTGGCTCAGTGGATAGAGCATCGCCCTACAGACTCAAGGGTCCCAGGTTCGATTCCGGTCAAGGGCATGTACCTTGGTTGCGGGCTCATACTCAGTAGGGAGTGTGCAGGAGGCAGTCGATCGATGTTCCTCTCTCATCGATGTTTCTAACTCTCTCTCCCTCTCTCTCCCTCTCTGTAAAAAAATCAATAAAATATATATTTTAAAAAACAACCAACATAGCTTAGTAGGACGAAACAGACTGGTGGTGAGAAGTTATGGGTGTTAGGCCTACTTCTGCCCTTTTAGAGCTTCATTCTCCTAGCGAATGGAAAAAATAACATAGCATTCCTCTTTTTTCTATGCTATGCACAACCCAAGGCATCAAGTGTAAAGCACGTTCAACTACAATATTTCTTAGAGCTGCAGGTGTGCAGATATAGAAGGCTACACACTTGGGCCAAGAAAAGAAGCTAATGACCAAGAGAGAGCAGTCTGAGCCCCAAGTCCCAGTAATGGAGGCTGGCACTCAGTCTTCTCAATATGAAAATCCTACTCTAAACACATTTCTCCTCATACCCCAAAATTTTAGGGGCAGTTAATAAGATGGACCTTTGAAGAGCATTATAGAAAAGTTAATAATTATATAAGGAAGAATTAAAATAGTGAGAGTTTGTGGTTTTCTTTCTTTTAAAAAAATATATTTTTATTGATTTCAAAGAAGGGAGATGGAGAGAGAGAGAGAGAGAGAGAGAGAAACATCAATGATGAGAGAGAATCATTGATTGGCTGCTTCCTGCACACTCCACACTGGGGATCAAGCCCATAACCCAGGCATATGCCCTGACTGGGAATCGAACTGTGACCTCTTGGTTCATAGGTTGATGCTCAACCACTGAGGCACACTGGCTGGGCAGTTTATGGTTTTTAGCTTAAGAAATACATCTCAGAGACAGTTAGGTATCATATCCAGCAATGATGATCCATGCTTCTTAGGTTCATGTCTATAATTTCAGTCCTTTGCCAGTAGGTAGGTAATGGCCATGGTTTAATACTATGATCTGGAAATAATAATGGTAATGATGATGGTAATAATAATAATGATGGCTGTGGTGCACTTACTCTGGACTATTCTGTGTGCCAAGGCTCAGGCTGCATCACAGATCAATTAAATCGAGCCTCTGTTGGTGGAACCCAGACATCATTCCTTCCTTGTTAAATGCTTCAAGTAGTTATAATATACAGTCAGTGTTGACAACCACAGTCTTATGGGCTAAAGTTTAGTAAAGAACAAATTCTAGACACCTAATGACAACTCACGTTTCTATAGCAACTGAATACTTGCAAAGAAATTCTAGCCCTAGCTGGTTTGGCTCAGTGGATAGAGCGTCGACCTGTGGACCAAAGGGCCCTGGGTTCGATTCCAGTCAAGGGCACAGACCTTGGGTGCAGGCTCCTCCCTGGCCAGGCCCTGGTTGGGGCTCGTGCAGGAGGCAACCAATCGATGTGTTTCTCTCACGTCCATATTTCTCTCTGTCTTTCCTTCTCTTTTTCACTCTCTCTAAAAATCAATGGAAAAATATCCTTGGGTGAAGATTAAAAATATAAATAATTTCTAAATGTGCATTATCCAATGTTAGTTTTACACCCACTTTTAGAAATGCTATTACTAACTTCTTTATCTTTCAGATGCAAATGGATTTGTACTCAATGATACAGTTGCCCTGTCAGTGCCTCAATTTGAGATAGGCATCCATACATTCATACTCAATAAATATTTAGGAATTGCATAGATGATAGTGAAATTTCATTTTTTAAGCAAAATACATCACCAACTATAAAATATGAAATACACTGCTTGTTACCTACAGGGCAGAGGTTCTCGAACTTTATCATGCACTGGCATCGCCTAGAGAGAATGTCAAACCCAGATTGCTGGGCCCCATCCCCAAAGTTCCTGACGTGGCAGGCATGCGGTGAGGCCTGAGAGTTTGCCTCTCTAACGTACAGGTGATGCTGAGGAGGCTGGTCCGAGAACCACACTGTAAGAAGCAATGCTCTAGGGCAGTGGTCGGCAAACTGCGGCTCGCAAGCCACATGCGGCTCTTTGGCCCCTTAAGTGTGGCCACGAAGTTTCAATCGCACTGTACGTGTGCGCCCGCACGTGGTATTTTGTGGAAGAGCCACACTCAAGGGGCCGCAGTTTGTCGACCACTGCTCTAGGGCAGTGGTTCTCAACCTTGGCTGCACATTAGAATCACCTGGGAATCTTTTTAAAATCCTGATTTCTGGGCCTCATCCTCTGGAAATTCTGTTTCTTTGTTACTAATGTTGTGGCCCCACCCCATAACAAAGAAACAGAATTTCCAGAGGATGAGGCCCAGAAATCAGGATTTTAAAAAGATTCCCAGGTGATTCTAATGTGCAGCCAAGGTTGAGAACCACTGCTCTAGGGTATTTGAGAAACAAGTGTTAAATGACCCAGCTCTTGGCCCCTTTTTCCTCTCATTTCCTTGATCTTTGAAACACCCAGGATCTGGTCTTCCTCCCAGCAAACAGCAGGATGAGGGAAGGATGCACCAAGAAAGAGCCCACGCCCAGCTGGCGTGGTTCAGTGGTTGAGCATTGACCTGTGAACCAGGAGGTCAGGATTCGATTCCTGGTCAGGACACATGACTGGGTTGTGGGTTCGATCCCCAGGGTGGGGCATGCAGGTGGCCAATCAGAAACATCATCATTGATGTTTCCCTCTCTCCCTCTCCCCTCCTTTATGAAATCAATAAAAATGTATTTTAAAAGAAAGAAAGAGAGAGAGAAAGTTAGAGAGAGAGGAAGGAAAGAAGGAAGGAAGAAAGGGCCCAGGATCATCAGCTGCTCCAAATGCTCAACACTAGCTTCACCAGGCAGTCCCAGACGCAGCCTCTCACGGGTTCTCTCTTCTCCCCACAGGGCACCCAAACAAGGAAAATGGCCACAGAAAATCACTCCGCGGTGGTGACAGAGTTCATTCTCCGGGGATTGACAAATCGACCCGAGCTCCAGCTCCCCCTCTTCCTCCTCTTCCTGGGGATCTACTCGGTCACCACGATGGGGAACCTGGGCATGATAGCGCTGATTCGCCTGAATGCTCAGCTTCACACCCCCATGTACTACTTCCTCAGCAACCTGTCACTCGTGGACCTCTGCTACTCCTCCGTCATTACCCCCAAAATGCTGGTGCACTTCGTGTCAGAGAGGAACGTCATCTCCTACGCGGGGTGCATGTCACAGCTCTACTTCTTCCTGGTGTTCGTCATCGCTGAGTGCTACATGCTGACGGTGATGGCCTACGACCGCTATGTCGCCATCTGCAGGCCTTTGCTTTACAACATCATCATGTCTCATCACGTCTGCTCCCTGCTGGTGGCGGTGGTCTACGTCATGGGGTTCATTGGCTCAACAATAGAGACTGGCCTCATGTTACAGCTGCCCTACTGTGAGGTCCTCATCAGTCATTACTTCTGTGACATCCTCCCCCTCATGAAGCTCTCCTGCTCGAGCACCTACGTGGTTGAGGTGGCTGTCTTCTTCTTAGCGGGATTCAACATCATAGTCACCAGCTTAACGGTCCTTTGTTCCTACGCCTTCATCTTCTCCAGCATCCTCCGCATCAGCACCACGGAGGGAAGGTCCAGGGCCTTCAGCACCTGCAGCTCCCACCTTGCGGCTGTGGGGATGTTCTATGGGTCCACCGCATTCATGTACTTAAAACCCTCCACCGCCAGTTCCCTGGCCCAGGAGAACGTGGCCTCTGTGTTCTACACCACAGTGATCCCCATGCTGAACCCCCTCATCTACAGTTTGAGGAATAAGGAGGTAAAGGCTGCCATACAGAGAACACTGCACAGAAAAATGTTTTGATGCGAAAGTTATTCTTCCTCAACTTGAAAAGTAAGTTGTGACAAACACCAGCAAGAAGCCTTCAGAATGCCCAACCACAATGGGGAACAATCACTTTTCTCTACTTTTTTATTTTTTGATTTTTTAACCCTCACCCGACGATATGTTTATTGATTTTAGAGAGAGGGAAAGGGAGAAAGAGAGAAACATCGATGTGAGAAAGAACATCAGTTGGTGGCCTTCAGAACACACTCCGACCAGGGACCGAATCCACAACTTGGCTATGTGCCTTGACTGGGAATTGAACCCAGAACCTTTTGGGGTAAGGAATGAGGCTCCAACCAACTGAGCCACACGGGCCAGGTTTTGAGAGCTTACTCTGAGTCATGCAACTCTTCTAAATGCTTTACATGTATTATTTTAATTAACCCTTACAATAGGTAGGCACTATTGCTGTCCCCATTTTACAGATTTGGAAACTTAGTTTAGTCACTTGTTCAAGGTCACATAGCTGGTAAACAAAGACACAGGGATTTAAACTCAAGCCGAAGTGACTCCAGAGCCCAAACTCCTGGCTCTCAATCGTTATCCCCTTTGCTTTAGGCCAGTGGTTCTCAACCGTCTGGCCCTTTAAATACAGTTCCTCATGTTGTGACCCAACCATAAAATTATTTTCGTTGCTACTTCATCACTGTAATGTTGCTACTGTTATGAATCGTCATGTAAATATCTGATATGCAGGATGGTCTTAGGCGACCCCTGTGAAAGGGTCGTTCGACCGCCAAAGGGGTCGCGACCCACAGGTTGAGAACCGCTGCTTTAGGCTAACACTCCCTTTGAACAGCCTATGACGCTTGCCTAATTATGCTCCTCCAAATTTCAAGGGCCTCCTGAAAATAATTTCCCAGCCTCCCACTTTTATCATCCGCCCTAGCCTCTTCCCATTTATAAAAACTTCTTCCGGATGACTGGGGAAAGACTACACAAGAGTCACCAACT
Source organism: Myotis brandtii (assembly GCF_000412655.1). Taxonomy (NCBI): domain Eukaryota; kingdom Metazoa; phylum Chordata; class Mammalia; order Chiroptera; family Vespertilionidae; genus Myotis; species Myotis brandtii. Next base: position 3,176,886 of record NW_005367694.1, read on the forward strand.
CAACCTGGTTTTACAACTGCAAGTCCCACGTCCTGGGAGACACGCGATCACACACAAACCAGAACGCTTGTCCGTCCACGGTTACATGCTGCAGAAGCTCTTCCTGATTAAACAACCGACAGACCTACTGCCAACCTCACTCAGGGAACCCAGTGGCCACGGGACAAAGTTCCTCCCTGCCCCCCTTGTTTATAACGACATCAAGGATATGGGATTTGTGGACATCCTCTTGTTATTTCTAGCTATTTTGGGTATAATAGCCTACCAATCAGTGGTTTACTATGGGAAACAAAAATAACTCTAGTTTTCTCAAGCAGAAGATTTCATACAGGGAATGACTTGCTTACAGTGTTTTTGAACGACTGAAGAAGGGATGAGGGAGCCCCCAAACGGACTCTGAAATAGATGTGACCCAGAGGTCAGGAAGCTCACGTCTGTCACCGGGAGCGGTGCCTCTCACACTCACAAAATTGGTAACTACACAACTGGACCCTCGTTTGAAACGCAGATTTGGGGGCCTGCTCCACACCCACAGAATTCCTGGGTGGGGCCCAGCAGTCTGTGTTTTCATAAGCCTTTGGATAATTCTGATACGTACTGAAGTGTGAGAGCCACCTCACTCCCACCTTCCAGATCTCACACCGATTCCCCTCCAGGGCTCCAGCTACAGGCGAAACTGGGATACGTAATTTTTATTTATTTTATTATTTAAAATATATTTTTATTGATTTCAGAGAGGAAGGGGGAGAGAGAAAGAGATAGAAACATCAATGATGAGAGAGAATCATTGATTGGCTGCCTCCTGCACACCCCTGACTGGGGATTGAGTCTGCAACCCAGGTATGTGCCCTGACTGGGAATCAAAATGTAACCTCCTGGTTCATAGGTCGATGCTCAACCATTGAGCCACCCTGGCCGGGCGGATATGTAATTTTTAGCTCTCAGACCTGACTACCAGGAGGGTGGGAGGATTGTTGAAGGGCTGTTACTGCCAAGTGGCCACTCCACCCTTTTCTTCCTGACTTTCCTCCAGCAGGAACTGAGAGCTCTACCACCACAGATCCCCTCTAATAAGAAGAAAATGTAGGAAAATATCTTTGTTATCTAAAGATGAGAAACCACAAAGCCAAATAAATGGGTGAATTTGATAATATAAACTGATTGATTTTTGTTTAGTAAAGGACACTGGGGATAGACTTAATAGAAAGATAACAAAAAGGAAGAAGATATCAAACTGGCATCATTCAACATCAACAAAAACAAAATGGACACAGTATATAGAACAAACAGCTTACAGAACAGAAAACCCGAAGTGCCCCTCAGCATACGAGGAGATGCTGGAGCCTATTGCTAATCAGAGGAAGTGCAAAATGAAACAAGGTATGTCTTCACACCCACCACTGGGCAAACCAACAGGTAAACTGTAGTGGAGACTTTGCAGCAGTTACAAGCAAAGGATTAGCTCCAGGCTACATAGCTCGGAGCCATAGTGCTCTGTGAGAAAAGCGAGGAAGACAATGAGGTATAAAACACACTGTTATTGGCAGTGCCCTCAGCGGCCCCCAGATCTATCTCTTGCTTCAACAGTGTTTCGACGGAACAGACCCAGGGACGCTCCTTCTTCCAGCCTCCGACCACCCTCCAACCTCTTTTCCAGTCACCACCTTTGGAACCACTTCAGCCGTCCTCACCTCTGAGACCAGCCAGCACTGTTTGGTTTTTGTTTGTTTGTTTGTTTGTTTGTTTTTACCTTAACTCCTATTGCCGAACCACCATGAGCTCCCAAATTCGTCAGAGCTCCACCGAGGCTGAGGCTGCCGTCAACCACTGGCCAACCTGCCTCTGCGGGCCGCCCACACCTACCTCTCTCTGGGCTTCTATTTCCACCATCACGCTGTGGCTCTGGAGGGTGAGTTGGTAAAGACGCTGGAGGGCTCGGAGCATCTCTTAAACATGCAAAACCAGCGTGGCGGCCGGGTTCTCTTCCAGGACGTGCTGAAACCGCCCCAAGGTGAGTGGGGTGACACGCAGGACGCCATGGCCTCGGAGAGGAACCTGAACCAGGCCCTTGTGGAGCTGCGGGCCCTGGTTCTGCCCGCACAGACCCTCAGCTCTGTGACTTCCGGGAGAACCACTTCCTGGGTGAGCAGGTGAAGCTCATCAAGAAGATGGGCAACACCTGACTCACCTCCGCAGGCGGCCGGCCCCCAGGCTGGGTTGGGCGAGTATCTCTTCAAAAGGCTCACCCCCAAGCATGACCAGGAGCCTGTGGAGCCCAGAGGCCTTTGAGGGGCCCCTCTGCATCCCCTGGTGTCTGGCTTTTGCCTGAGCCTCTCCCTGAAACTACTAGCCGTTCTTTTAACCGCCCTGAAGCCCACTCCCATGCACTGGACCGAATGGAAACAATACAGCTTTTTGCAGCAAAAACAAAACCAAAGCAAACCAACCATGATGTTATTTATGATATTAAAGTTACATGCACACAAACCAGAAAAAGATATTTAGAAAGAGAAAAATAACTAATACTCATTGGGCAGGTTAGAATGGTTACCTAGAGAGCTAAGATGCATGGAAGTAGGGAGTGAGAAAAAGAAACAGAAACAAAACTTCTTTTCCTAGACCCACCGCCAGGTGCATACCAGTCAACACACCCCGGAGGCTCTGGCTCAGAGTTAGCCACGCCCCTGTTGAGTAGGGAGACAGGCAGGCCCCTACCCTTAATACTGTGGGCCCCGGGGAAAGACTCTCTAAATGTTTATTTATTTTTACTTAAAAATGTTTATTTATTAAATTGATTAGGGTGACATTGGTCAACATGAACATAAAGGTTTCAGGTCTGGGTTTCTATGTTATAAGATCTGTATATTGCACTGTATCCACCGCCCAAAGTCAAATCTCCTGTCACCTTATATTACGACCCCTTTGTCCCCTCTCCCCCTTCCCTCTGGCAACCACCACACTGCTGATTGTGTTCACGAGTTTCAGTTTCATATCACACATATTCTAAATATTTAGAAGTTAAAAATCAAGCTAACAGCCCTAACCGGTTTGGCTCAGTGGATAGAGCGTCGGCCTGAGGACTCAAGGGTCCCAGGTTCGATTCCGGTCAAGGGCATGTACCTTGGTTGCGGGCACATACTCAGGAGGGGGTGTGCAGGAGGCAGCTGATCGATGTTTCTCTCTCATCGATGTTTCTAACTCTCTATCCCTCTCCCTTCCTCTCTGTAAAATCAATAAAATATATTTTTAAAAAAATCAAGCTAACAAAAGGCTAAATAACTATTTTCTCCTTCTTACCTTGACAAATATATCTTCATAACTAGAGAAGACCCTGTTTAAATTTAGAAATATGAGGATTCTGAGTTCCGTGCCCAGAATGAAATACCAGAGTGTTGACATAAGAATGTCCAAACCAGTAGAGGATTTTTATGAGTTTATTTGCACCCAAACTGACCCAAGGTGGCAGACTGGGTGGAAGCTGCACTCAGCTCCTCCAATGACCACATCAAAATTATAACTAAACGACAGAACGATTAACCTGGAGAATCATCTGAAGACTAGCTGAACAGAAGTCTTTTAACTAAGGATATACAGAAGAAGCCACATCAGGAGTGGTAGGAGGGGCCCAGCCAGTGTGGCTCAGTGGTTGAGCATCAACCCATGAACCAAGAGGCTGCCGGTTTGATTCCCTATTAGGACACATGCCCAGGTTGCAGGCTTGATCCCCAGTGTGAGGCGTGTAGGAGGCAGCCAATTGATGCCTCTCATCAATGCTTCTATCTCTCTCCCTCTCCCTTCCTCTCTGAAATCAATAAACATTTATTTAAAATAAATAAAATTTCCGAAGCAATTTATGTGCCTGAAGAAAATATAAGTAGTTAAGAAAAAAATGAGATACTAAAAACACCATATTTCCTCTAGCTAGTGATTACCATTCTTAATTACTTAGTATCTATCCTTCCATATATTTTAGTATGGATACATATGCCTTTTTCTCTGAACTGAGACATATAAACATGCATATGTGTGTAACTTGCTTTGGTGTGTTGCATTTTTAAATACATGGTTTCATATGATCCCCTCCCTTCCAAAAATACCTGCCCTAACCACTTTCCTCTGGGCTTCAGATTGGCTTCAGATTGCAGCAGGAAAGAGAGAAATCCACGTTGCATAATCATCTTTATACCTTAAATTACGGTGCCAGATACGGCACCATTTATTCATAACTACAACTCTTTGAGTTGTGTTTATTACCCCCATTTTACGATAAAGGCTTTGAAGTTCATAGAGAGGTTAAAAAAACGTACCACTGTCATCCAGCTAGGAAGTAGCAGAGCCAGGATTTGTACTGAGATCAGACCCGATTCCCAAGTTTATTCTCTGAATACTTAGTGGAACCGTATAATTTACCACCAACTGGGATATTTCTGAGAATGACAGGGATGTCAGCAAAAATGGCAGAGTAGGAAATTCCCCAGTCCTTCTATCCAGAGAAGCAATGAATAAACTGGCAAAAACATTCAAAATGAACTTTCTTGGAACTCTGGATACTAATCAAAAGCTTGCAACAAGCGGGGGAACACAAGGGAGAAAGTTAAATCTCAGTGAGAGAGCTCTGTGGCATGTTAACTTGTTCTGAATGTGTCTCCTGCTCCCAGCTGAGTGCTGGCCTTGGAAACAACAGCCTGCATTCCTGGTAACAGAGCTTACTCTCCAGGAATTGTGGTTGTATGTTCTGTCCTGTCTGGTGGCTCTCTGGAAGACCCGCTCAAAGGGATTGCCTCTGTTTTGCCTAACCTGGAACTCTCCCAGGGCAGAGGCGGCTTGGGGGGGGTGGGGGGGCGGCCAGAACGAGGCCGTTTGTGGAAAATGTTTAGCAGCGGTTCTCCACCTGTGGGTCGCGACCCCTTTGGGGGTCGAACGACCCTTTCACAGTGGTCGCCTAAATACATCCTGCATGTCAGATATTTACATTACGATTCATAACAGTAGCAACATTACAGTTATGAAGTAACAACGAAAATAATTTTATGGTTGGGGGTCACCACAACATGAGGAACTGTATGAAAGGGTCACAGCATTAGGAAGGCTGAGAACCACTGGTTTAAAGGCTAATGCATTAGTCACTGCCTCCTGGGGCAAGGGGTTAACAGTTGGGGCAGTAATAGATGAACCAAAAAGTTTGGGAGAGAGACTAGGGAATGAGATGCTGAGAGAAATCAGCTCACACATATTCCTGAGAGCCTAGAGCCGTGGTCGGCAACTGCGGCTCGCGAGCCACATGCGGCTCTTTGGCCCCTCTTCCTAAGCCTTAGGAGTACCCTAATTAAGTTAATAACAATGTACCTACCTATATAGTTTAAGTTTAAAAAATTTGGCTCTCAAAAGAAATTTCAAACGTTGTACTGTTGATATTTGGCTCTGTTGACTGATGAGTTTGCCGACCACTGACCTAGAGGACCACACACAGACTGTGTGCACACGCTCAGAAAAGACCTGAGAGGACTGTAGGTTATCACCTCTGATTGACCTTCAGGCAACATTGTTTATAATAGCTCCTAAGTGGGAGCAACCCAAATGTCCATCGACTGATGCATGGATGAATAAAACGTAATGCATCCATACAATCGAATACTATTCAGCCCGAAAAAGCAATGAAGTAACTGCCGCAACCTGCCACACAACACGCCACAACACGGACAAACCTGGAAAATATTATGCTGCGTGAAGGAAGCCAGACACAAAAGGCCACATATTATACGATTCTGTTGGTAGGAAATGACAGAATAGGTAAGACAATAGAGACAGACAACAGATTAGTGGGTCCCCAGGGCTGGGGGCAGGAGGGAAGAGGGAGTGACTCCTTCTGGCATGGGCTTCCTTTTGAGATAATGGAATGTTCTGGGTTTAGATAGTGCTGTGCAACCTGAACAGTGCTGCTGTTTGCACAGCACTGCGAATGTATTAAAAGCCATAGCATCTATGCTTCAACATGCCTTAAATGGTGAATTTTTAAAATGTCATGTGACTAGCCGGAGCCGGTTTGGCTCAGTGGATGGAGCGTTGGCCTGCGGACTGAAGGGTCCCGGGTTCGATTCCGGTCAAGGGCATGTACCTGGGTTGCGGACACATCCCCAGTGGGAGATGTGCAGGAGGCGGCTGATTGATGTTTCTCTCTCATCAATGTTTCTGACTCTCTATCTCTCTCCCTTCCTCTCTGTAAAAAAGTCAAAAAAAAATATTAAAAAAAAAAATGTCATGTGACTTTTACCTCAATAAAAAGTAAAAATAAAACTAAATAAAAGAGGGGGAAGTGCTCCAATAGCTTTGAAATGCAGCCTCCCTGGCAATTGACATCAACGCAGAGCAACTTTCCTTGGTGTTACATCATCCAGACAAGAGCCCCTCAGAGGTTCTTAGAGAAAAGCCCACTTTTAATGAACCCCTGAGGTCTTATTTGCTCTTCAGTCCCAAGGAGAGTCTGTCTTATGGGGCTTATTTGAAGTTTGTGATAATGAATTGTTTTACTCTATTTGTAAAATTTCGTCAGTCGAATTGAGGACAGGGATTGGGGTTTAGTGATGAGAGTGAGGATGTAGCAAAATTCTAAGTGAAAATCTCTCAATAAGACACCATCACTGCCAAGTCTTGGTTGAATGTGGGCTATAGAGAAAGACCAGCAATCACTGATAAGTGTATACGTGCATACACTCATAAACAGACCTTTAAAAATGGATTTCAGTCTCTGTTATGATTTCATAACTTCTCCACAGGAACTCCAGCTTATAACTCTGACCCAAAATATATCTAACCTACCCGCTCACTGAGTCTTGAATTTCTCCTAATTGAGATTTTTTTTTTTTTTTTTTGCTTTGGCTGAACAGTCTGTCCTCCTTAAAATAAAAGTGTCCCTAATAAGGAATGCGGAGTACAGGCGATCACATACCAGCTCTAGTCATCTCTGAGGACTGAGTTTATCGAATCCCTTCCTGAAGCCAATTACAAAATGAATGGAATTTAGAGCAGACAGAGCTGGGTGCCTGAGAACAGAATTGGGAATATATAGGTACCTTCATGATATGGACTTTGGTTTTTAAAAAATGCTCACAAAAGCCTCTTGCTCTTCTAAACTCTGTGTATCTAAAATTTCTTTCCTTACAGCAGTGCTTTGGGTGAAGGTATGGTTACTAAAGCCCATGATAAAAGGTATTGCCTGAAAGCAATGTTTCATTGAACCATGTTTACCCAATAGGACATGAGAGTAACTGATATTACTGAACAAAACTCTGGCCATGTCTTTTTCAAGTAGTATTTGCAACTCCAAACCACAGGTCATAAAAAGCACTGTGGCTTCCTGTTGGCCCTCTGCCTTGGATCACCTGCTGGGAAAACCACCCGCCACGTTGCCCAGGAAGAGGCCCTCCTGATGTGGAACTGAGGCCTCCTGTCAGCTCCAGTCAACACCCAACAAGGCACTGAGACCGCCAGCAACAATCACTGGATGAGGTTGGAAGCTGACCCTCCCGTCCCAGTCAAGCTCTGGGATGTCTGCTGCTCCAGTCAACATCCTGATTGGACCTCATGAGAGACCCTGAGCCTAACAACCCAACTAAGATGCTTCTAAATTTCTGATCTACAGAATTTTTGAGATGTTTGTTGTTTTAAGCCCTCGGTTTCAGTGCAATTTTTATGCAGCATTAGAAACGACTGCATTTCAGCTAATAGAAGAGAAGCTAGAAAGCCTGAATAGTCAAATATTTATTCAAGAACTTGAATCCACTAAACTAGATGCCTTCACCTGCAAATTCTTCTAAAAATTTAATAACTGACACGAATCTAGCACAAACTTTTCTGAGAATAGATAAAAAGGAAATACTTCCTCACTCTCTTAGTGAGGCCAGGATAACCTGCCAAAGTCCTTACAAGAAAGGAAAATAATATCCAGCTTGCTCTTTTTCATAAGTATAAATGCAAAATCCTTTAAAAAAAATTTGAGCAAATTGAAACCACCAAAAATGAAGATAATATATCAGAATCAAATAAAGTATATTCCAGGAAAGCAAGAAGAGTATAACATTCAAAAGCCAATCAGTACATTTCATCACAATAACAACTAACAACTATAAGGAGAAAAAAAATCATATGAACATCTCAAATTATACAGAAAAGTATTTTTAAAAGTTGAACATCAAATTAATCACACTTAGTAAAGTAGGAATATAGGAGTTAATGTAAAAAAAGAATATCCAAAGACAGAGAGAGAGAGAAGAAATAAGATAAGGATACCTACTATCACTACTTATATTCAGTATTGTACTGAAGGTCCTAACCAGTGCAATAAGGCAAGAAAAATAAATTTTCAAAAAGAAATTAAAGGCATAAAGGTTAGAAAAGAAATGATCATTTTTCACAGAGGACATGGTTGGGTAGACAGAAAATCCGAAAGAATCTACAAACTATTAGAATCAATAAATGAATTTAAAAGGTTTGCTGGATAAAAGATCAATATGCAAAAATCAGTTGTAGTTCCTTATATTAGCAACAAGTAGAAAATAAATTGTTTTAAAAAGTACTCTTAATAATATTAACAAGAAAGATCAAATACCTAAGAATAAATCATAACAAAAGATGTGTAAGACATTCACACTGAAAACTAAAAATCACTAGGAATAGAAATTAAAGAAGACCTAAATAGAGAGATATATTTTGTTCATAAATTTGAAACCTCAATACTGGGAGGATATTGATTTTCCTCAAATTAAGCTATAGATTTAGCAGTCTCAATAAAACTGATAAGCTCATTATGAAATTCATATAGAAATGCAAAATGTTGCCCTAGCCGGTTTGGCTCAGTGGATAGAGCATTGGCCTGCAGATTGAAGGGCCCCAGGTTCAATTCTGCTCAGGGGCACATGCCCAGGTTGTGGGCTCCATCCCCAGTAGGGGGGTGCGCAGGAGGCAGCTGGTCAATAATTCTCTCTCATCATTGATGTTTCTGTCCTTTATGGAGTCAGTCCCTCTCACATTTGGTCTTCCTCTGTCCCCAGTGCCTTCTATTTTTCCCAGCATTATTGTCTTTCCCAAAGAACCCTGCTTTCTTATGATGTGCTTGAAGTAGGACAGTTTTGGTTTTATCATTTTTGCCTCCAATGATGTTTCAGGCTTAATTTGCTCTAGGATCCACTTGTTCATCTTTCTGGCAGTCCAGGGTATCCATACAGTTCTCCTCTAACATCATATTTCACATGAATCAATAATTTCCCTACCAGCCTTCTTCACTGTTCTATGCTCACATCCATACATAGTAATAGGGAATATGAGGGTGTGGATGATTTTAGCTTTGCTCTAATCAAGAGGTCATTTAACACTTCTATGTTTCTCAAATAACCTAGAGCAGTGGTCAGCAAACTGCGGCTCAGCAAACCGCGGCTTGTGAGCCACATGCGGCTCTTTGCCCCCTTCAGTGTGGCTCTTCCACAAAATACCGACTTCTGCGCATGGGCCAGGAAGTTTCAATCCCACTGTACGTGCGCGCCCGTATGTGGTATTTTGTGGAAGAGCCACACTGAAGGGGCCAAAGAGCCACGGTTTTCCGACCACGGGTCTAATCTCTCTAATCCCATCTAACCGCTATTTCTAGTCTCTAATACCCATCTCATACCATATGTTAAAAAACTAATTCCAAATGACTGAAGAACATGATAAAGATAAAACAAAAATAATTTAGAGAACAGCTAAAATCATTTAGAGAACAGAAAAAATTTTAGGACATTGGAATAAACAAAAGTTTCTTAAATAGGATACATAAAGCACTTTCCTTAAGAGAAAATACTAGATACATTGACTACCTGAAAATGATGAATTTCTGGCCATTAAAAGACTCCATTAAGAGAATGAAAAGTCAAATAATGGAGTGAGAAAAATATAAATAAAACATATCTGATAGTGGTCTCATATGCAAAATATAAAAAGAATTCCTGCAAATCTATAATAAAAAGATAGACAACCTAGCAGAAAAGCAGGAAAAAGACCTGAACATATACTTCATAATAGAAGACATTGGGAAGGTCAAGGTGGCCAACTGCATTCATCATTAGAGAAATGCAAGTTAAAACCTCAACCCAATGCTACTACACACCTTGCAAAATGGCTAAATTGTTTGTTAATTACAAAAACAAAATAGTAAAGATGTGGAGCAATTAAGACTCTCACAAACTGCTGATGAAATGTAAATTAATACAACCTCTTTGAAAACTAATAAAGATGAACATATGCAAAGTAATCCCAATATACCAATTCTCACTGGTATATAACCAAAAGAAATGCATATATATCTTCCCCATAAGATACAAATTAGAATGTTCACAGTAGCCAGAAACTAGAAACCCAATTGTCCATCAATTGATGAAGATAAGCAAATTGTATTTCTACACAATACAAGGAATCAAAATTTGATATGCACAACAACATGGATGAATCTCAAAAATATGTTGAGCAGCCTGGCTGACATGGCTCAGTGGTTGAGCGTCAACCTATGAACCAGGAGGTCACCATTTGAATCCCGGTCAGAGCACATGCCCAGGTTATGGGCTGGATCCCCAGGGTGGGGCATGCAGGAGGCAACTGATCAATGATTCTCTCTCATCATTGCTGTTTCTATCTCTCTCTCCCTCTCCCTTCCTCTCTGAAATAAATAAAAAATATATTTTTAAAAAATGTTCAGCAGAGAATCCAGACACAAAAAAATGCATACATGTAATTCCATTTATATTAAATACAAAACAGTTGCAAATGGATGGTTCTCATAAATATGATGCAGAGCAAAAGAAGCCCAACGCAAAAGAGCACACACATATAATTCCATTTTTGTAAAGTATAAGGCAAAACTAAACGATGCTATTAGAAGTCATGATAATGATTACCCTTTGGGAAATGGCAGTTATTACAAAAGAGCACACAGGTGGCTTCTGGGTGCTAGTAGCATTCAGTTCCCTGATCAGATGAGAGCTGACTGAGCTGTACACTTAAGATATGTGCTTATGAACGTATGTTTTTTATACTTCAGTAAAGATGTAAACTATTTTTTTTCGCCCTGGCTGATGTGGCTCAGTTGGGTGGGCATAGTTCTGTGCACCTGAGCGTTGCCAGTTTGATTCCTGGTCAGGGAACATACCTGGGTTGTGGGCTCCATCCCCGGTGGGGAGTGTGCAGGAGGTAGTAATCTGTGTTCCGCTCTCACATTGATGTTTCTCTCTCTCTCCCTCCCCCAACCTCTCCCTCTAAATATGAATAAAAATATTTTTTTAAAGTCAACTATTTTTAAAAATCAAAAGAAAATACATGGATAAAAACCCAACAACACACATTTGGCAAAAACACACAGAATGAAAAGATTCAGAAATGAGAGTGTGGAGAGGCTAAAGGGAAATGAAATAAAGGATCCCTTTTCTTGCTCCCATGCCGGGGCCACTCCGGTTAGCACACACTGAGCAGCTCTGAATCAGAGCTGGCCTCTAGCCTGGGGATGGGGAGAGAGACAGGCCCAACCCAAACATTTGTGGGCCCAGGAAAAACAGTTCAAATAGAGGCCCACATATCATATATCTAAAAAATTAAATGTTATAAATAAAGCTAGCAAACTGTTAAATAAAATACATTCTATCTGCCTACCTTGACATATTTAGACACAGACACACACACACACCAATTCATAATGATCTGAATGTCAGATTTAAATTTAGAATCCCCCCAGATCCCTTCTTCCCAACACGGCTAAGCCCCCACATTGTAAGAAGCCTCATAATTGCATGTACGGGCATCCCGGGCTTCTACATTCCATCCAACTCCCTCAAGGCGCCTTTCCTTGGTCCTAGGGGTGCACACCAGCAGCACGATCTGTCCACGAGAGGATACACCCAAGGAAAAGGCCTGCACGGGCCCTGGGAACAGGCTGGGGCCATCTGGGCACGGAATTACAGCGTCCCAGGTGCCAGAAGAGTGGTCTAGAGGAGACTCTGAGTGGGTGCATCCCCTTGGCCCCACGGACTCTTTGCCTTGTGAGAAGGCCACAGCCGAAGGGGACCCATGTGAAGGCCAAAGTCGGGGCCTCTCAGGGCAGATGCCTCACTCACCCAACCCCACCAAATGGAAATAAGAGTTGCTATTTACCCTACACTTTACAAAATGCCTTCACATATAATACTCTCAGTCAAGCCTCTCTGTCTTGTAAGATGACAACATCATGCCCTTTGATAGCTGAGACTCCTGGCCAACGTCACACAATAAAAATGAGCACTGCTCGGTCTCCCGTGGAAGCCTTTCTCTCCAAATTTCTAGTATTCAACACTGCCACCTGTCCCTCGGTTTTCTAAAGAACTGATGAAGGCTAAAAATAAAATAAAATAAAATAAAATAAAATTGTAAATATGTGGAAGGAAATTTAACACCAAATGCAGAGTCCTTTCTGAGAAAGAGCCTGAGATCAAAGCACATCTCATCACTGGGACACAGAATACTATGTAGTAGTAGTTGTAATCCCGGCCGAGTCGTGGGGTCCCTATCTCCACCCCAAACCACAAAATGAGCACCTTCAACACAATTAAGCCCTCTCCACCCAAATTCCACACCAATTACATGGGAGGCCTGGCCTCACACCCCGCCTTCTCTCCACCACCCCACTAAAAATACTTTATTAATAAGAGGGCAGCATAAAGCCACAGACCTCCATGGGCTCCAGGGCAAGCCAGAGAGCAGCCTGACACCAGCAGCCCCCGCTGACACCCGACCCTCCTCTAGCGAGGACTGAGGACCCACTGCGCTAGGCCTCCCTCTAATTACCAGGTGTCTGGCTCAGGGGCCGGCCAGTTATTTAGAGAACCAGCGCCTGCTCCTGGCACAGATGTCCCAGAGGCTGGGGTTGCAGGCTCTGTCTGCTCAAAGCCAGCTGCCCGAAGCTGCCATCTCCTCACTCTACCATCCTGGGACCCCTCCTGCTGCCTCTGCACCCCAAAGCTCAGCAGCATCATGTCACTTGCACACGCAGCTGCAGAGTACATGCTATCAGACGCCCTGCTGCCCGACCGCAGGGGCCCCCGCCTCAAGGGACTGCGCCTGGAACTCCCCCTGGATCGCATAGTCAAATTCGTAGCCGTGGGCTTCCCCTTGTTGCTGATGTCCCTGGCCTTTGCCCAGGAGTTCTCCTCCGGTAAGTGGCTTCCCAGACCCAGTATATAGGAGGTCTCTCTCTCTCTTTCTCTATCTCTCTCATTATATGGACATACTATTGATTTCAGAGAGGAAGAGGGAGAGATACAAACATCATTGATTGGCTGCCTCCTGCACGCCCCCTACTGGGGATCGAGGCAGAAACCTGGGCTTGTGCCCTGACCAGGAATCAAACCATGACCTCCTGGTTCATAGGTTGATGCTCAACCACTGAGCAACACCGGCTGGGTAGTTCACTCTTTACATGGGTTCTGATGCAAGGCAGCTCCCACATTGCCTGGGTGGTATGACTGGCCTGGGCATTACCCAGCCGGCTGGGTGGCATGCATTTAGGGCACCAGCAAAGCAGGGGCACCAGCATTTTCTGAAAGTCATTTCCAAAATGTTACAATAAAAAGATTTTGTTTAGCCCTAGCTGGTTTTGCTCAGTGGATAGAGCGACTGAAGGGTCACGGTTCGATTCCTGGTCAGGGCACATGCCCAGTTTGTGGGGTCGATTCCCAGGAGGGGATCTCTGGAATCAATTAAAAAAATATTTTAAAAATTTTTGTTTAAATTTCAGTATTCATGTATTTTATGTCATTGCAATAATTAAACCTTCATTTTATATGGATGAGGGAGATTGTGGGCCTTATAATCTCTTCAGGGCGTAGGATTTCATATATATTTCTGAGAGGAAGGGAGAGGGAGAGAGATAGAAACATCAATGATGAGAGAGAATCATTGATCGGCTGCCTCCAGCATGACCCCCTATTGGAGATCGAGCCCACTTACTGGGCATGTGCCCTGATCAGGAATCAAACCGTGACCTGGTTCATAGGTCAGTCCTCAATCACTGAGCCACACCAGCTGGGCAGGACCTAGGACTTCTAAAGGTCTTTGCCATCCATGCTTTCGACAAGTCTCTTACCTCCTTGGAGCCTTCTTCTTACTCCCTACCGCCAGGGTCACTGACTTAAGAACTTACGTTAGGTGCCTGACAGAGCTTGGAACATCACAGGTGAATAAACCCACTCATTCCTCTCCACACACACATGAACAAACACATGTATGTAGTGTCCTAGGTGATGGATGACCTCAGCAAGTTTGCCACCTCTACTGGAGGGAAGGCGGATTTCCCATGAACTGGGGTTTCTGGCTTTCTTTTCCGGCTGTGTGATGACCTGACTACATTTCCCAAGGAAGTGTGCCGACTCCCACTGCCTCTTCATTTACCCGCAGATGGGAAGAAGTACTGGGTCCCATTTCTGCCTCTGTCTAGAGCAGTGGTTCTCAACCTTCCTAATGCCGCGACCCTTTAATACAGTTCCTCATGTTGTGGTGACCCCAACCATAAGATTATTTTCGTTGCTACTTCATAACTGTAATGTTGCTACTGTTATGAATCGTCATGTAAATATCTGATATGCAGGATGGTCTTAGGCGACCCCTGTGAAAGGGTCGTTCGACCCCCAAAGGGGTCTCGACCCACAGGTTGAGAACCGCTGGTCTAGAGAATTGGGAAAACCCAACACGAGATATTCTCCCTCCAAGCCCACTTTCCTTCCACCACCTCTCCTCCACCTTTTCTCTCGATTTGGGCTCAGAAGTCCAGGCAACTCAGCCTCGAAGCGTTAGAACCCAGGTGTCAGCTCTCTGAGAAAGGAGATGTCACCATGAAACTGCAACCTTCTGGGGCCAAGCTGTGAGAGTGCAGGGAGCCGTCTCTCTCCACCCCCCCAC
>NW_005367694.1:3191925-3195651 GCF_000412655.1 Myotis brandtii
CACACACACTCACTGCACCTCCCACCCCTGACCCCCTGCTGCCTGCCTGTCTGGGAGTCCAGGGAGAGCTCAGAGTGCAAAAAACTGGCAGACGCCAAAGGCAAGTCAGTCATGGGCAGGCCTGAGTCAAACAGCAGAGTGCTGTCCAGCCTGGCCCGTCCGACGGTGACACGATGACACGGGCTTGCCAAACCCAGAAACTGGGGCACGGGAAGAAGGAAGTGCCTGCCAGGCACACAAACTGGCAGAGCCGTGGAGGTGACTCCTAGAAGGTTTTAGCTGCGTGCCCCCTGGATTCCCGTTCCTCACTCCAACTCAGGGCTTCCTCAAAGCCGTGTTCCTGTTCCAGGGTCTCCCATCAGCTGCTTCTCGCCCAGTAACTTCAGCGCTCGGCAGGCCGCCTATGTGGACAGTTCCTGTTGGGACTCGCTGGTTCACCACCAACAGGAGGAGCCTGGTCGGTACCAGCTGAAATCCCTCTGGCCTCACAAGGTAACGTGGGCCCGGCTCCATCAGGCCGGCCTCACAGCTGCGTGGGGTGGGGCTGGGCTGCATCACTATATTCTCTCTCGTCTCTTCGCCACCCCTCCACTTTCATATGTTGGTCACGGACTCACGTTTCAGGCGTTCGTCAAACGTCTGGTGATCTTGGGTTTCCCACTGTTATCTGACTAGAGTTTTGTGCTGATGGATGAGGCTTGTTGGCCAGCAGCCCCGAGTTGAAGGAGATCCCTTGGGCCATTTCATTGTGAAAACCTCGAATGTCAGCGTCTGTAATCCTTTCTCTTGGGCCGGTCCGTTTTCCGAAGAAGAATGATTCGATCCTAATTTTTGTGGAGGGGGCAGGGTGGAGCTGATATCCAGCTCAGCTGCCAACCCTCTGGGAACCAGAAGTGGGTCCCAGCTTTCAGTACTCATGTAGCTCCCCCCGTTCTCAGTGTGGTCCCCTGCAGAACGGACCACAAGTGCTGAATCTCTCTGGCTCAGTTTCTGGGACGTAACCACAGCCTCCCGCAGGGGCGGGACAGGGCCCTCACTGAGTGCATCATGTTGCAGAAAGAATCTGCAGGGCTGGCTTTTCAATATCCCTGTGCTCAGCCCCATCGGCAGCCCCTTTCAGATGTACCCGCATCCCTAACTCCGGGGCCTTTCTGGTTCTGTGGTGAAGACAGCTTGCTTGCTCGCTCCTGCCTCAGCTGCCATCCACCCACAGGCTGGTCTCTTTCGTCACGCAACTGCTTCTCAGTTGCTCTTGTCTCCTCTCCTGTTTTCTTCTTTTTTAAAAAAAAATTTTTTTTATTGATTTTAGAGAGGAAAGGAGAGGGAGAGAGAGATAGAAACATCAATGATCAGAGAGAATCATTGATCAGCTGCCTCCTGCAGGCCCCGTGCTGGGGATCGAGCCTGCATCCCGGGCACATGCTCTTGACCAGAATGGAACCTGGGACCCTTTAGTCTGCAGGCAGACGCTCTATCCCAGTGGTTCTCAACCTTCCTAATGCTGCGACCCTTTAATACAGTCCCTCATGTTGTGGTGACCCCCAACCATAAAATTATTTTCGTTGCTACTTCATAACTGTAATTTTGCTACTGTTATGAATCGTCATGTAAATATCTGATATGCAGGATGTATTTTCATTGTTACAAATTGAACATAATTAAAGCACAGTGATTAATCACAAAAACAATATGTAATTATATATGTGTTTTCTGATGGTCTTAGGCGACCCCTGTGAAAGGGTCGTTCGACCCCCAAAGGGGTCGCGACCCACAGGTTGAGAACCACTGCTCTATCCACTGAGCCAAACTGGCTAGAGCTCCTCTCCTGTTTTCTTTGTTCTTACAAGATTATGTCTTTTTGATCCCTTCACTGTTGTTCCCGAGTGGTTTTGTGAGGGAGCAGACGTCACGTAAATGTCCAATTCACAACGTTTAATCAGAAGTCACCCGTGACGTTTTGTAGTTATGACAGTTTACAAGGCCTCAAAATACCCTAGTTCCAGGACCCAGACAAGCCAGACTTAATGCAGAGATTCACGAGGCCTCCGTCCCGGGAAATGTCAAAGCCAGAGGCGGACGGCAACAAGTTCAAGACAGTGCAGAGGGAATTCTACGTCAGGAAAGAGTAAAATCTCTAGGAGTGAAGACTGTTTACAAGGAATGTTATTTTTTAAAACAGGTGTGAAAAGGTCCTAGTTCTCTCTCATCGTCCAATATACCTTTCAGAGACTCACACATTCTCTTTCTCTTTCACACACACACACACACACACACACACACACACACACACACACACACACACCCCTGGATGCCAGGACCACGGTTGGCCACGATTTCTGGTTAGCTCATAACATTATGTAGTTAAGACAATTTACAAGGCTACATGCATGGGGAATGGGGGGCCCTCTCTACCCACCCCATCCCTGATTCCTCTCTTACCTCCTTCCGTCCTCTCTCCCTCTCTTCCTCTCTTTCTGCCTCTTCCCTCTCTCCTTCCTGGGACCCTACACAGACCCCAGATCAGCAAAGTGGAGCTGGGGAGCCTGGATACTCGCTATCCCTTCTTTCCTGGGCCTCACTGTATTCGGCCTTAGGTCCTGGGCCTGTGGTAGCTCCTTCCCCTTTGAGGCAGGGGCCCTTCCCTCAGAACTCTCCGCACCCTGGGCCTCCCTGCTCAGCTCGCTCTCGTCCCGCAGGCCCTCCCCTACTCCCTGCTGGCCCTGGCCGTGGCCATGTACCTGCCAGTTCTGCTGTGGCAGTACGCAGCCGCGCCGGCCCTCAGCTCGGACCTGCTGTTCATCATCAGCGAACTGGACAAATCCTATAACCGCTCCATCCGCCTGGTGCAGCACATGGTGAAGATCCGGCACAAGAGCTCGGACCCCCACGTTTTCTGGGACGAGCTGGACAAGTGAGTTGTCTCTTCCACTCCTCTCTGAAGGGCTCCTCCCGGCATTAAAGTGATATGTGTGCGGTCATGTTTAAACTCACCTCTATACCAGGGGTGGGGAACCTTTTTCCTGCCAAGAGGCCGTTTGAATATTTATAACATCATTCACGGGCCATTCAAAATTATCAACTTAAAAATTCACCTGCTGTATTTGGTCAAACATTTAACTAACTCACCCCTAATGCCTTGGCAGGGCCAGACCAAATGATTTCCTGGGCCTTATATGGCCCGCGGGCCAGACGTTCCCCACCCCTGCTCTGTACCACCCTTCCCAAGAGTGCACAGTGGTGAACACCTCCTCTCATTAACTCCCTACCACCTGTGTACCGGGAGAGGAGAAAGGACTCTGCCCCCAGTTTGCAGATGAACACGGTCAGAAAGGGACTGGTCACTCAAAATACGACTTCCTATACCACTCCCCTGCTTGGAAACCTCCAACAGCTCCCCTCATGCATATAGAAAAATATCCACATTCCCCCAAACATTCTTCCACGGCCCTCTACATACACTGCCACCAACTACTTTTTCTTTCTTTTTTTAAATACAGTTTTATTGATTTCAGAGAGGGAGAGGGAGAGAGAGATAGAAACATCAATGATGAGAGAGAATCATTGATTGGCTGCCTCCTGCATGCCCCTACTGGGGATTGAGCCCGCAACCCGGACATGTGCCCTGACCAGGAATCAAACCGTGAGCCACGCCGGCCGGGCTGTTCTGGGTGCTTTAGATGTGTGTCCATGTGTGTGCGCTGGGGGGCAGAGGTGCGGAGGGGCGGG
>NW_005367694.1:3195716-3200001 GCF_000412655.1 Myotis brandtii
AAAAGCTACACCTCCCCATTCTGGGCTTAATTCTATCAAGGGAAGACAAGACAGCAAATAATCATAACACATAATTACATGGTAGAAAATAAGTGGTGTGAAGAAAAACAGTGAGCAGGGTAAGGGTGGGGGTGGTCAGAAAAGCCGGGAGGCTGTGGAGTGGCACGGTTTTAAATAGAATGGCCAGGGTGGGCCCCACCAAGAGGATGGTTGAGCTAAGATTTGAAACCACATTCTGTCTCGGGATTGTGCACACACTCTTTTCTGAAACCTATCTGCCTCTTGAAGGCCAAGTCTAAGACAATATTCTCCATAAAGTTTTCTGGCCACTCCAGCCCCTACGGTTATCCTCTGTCCTAACTGACAACTAGCATGGTTTGCAGTCATCGTTTTAACAACAAATCAAGTGCTATTTTTATTTCATGTATGCGTAGCTTATCTGCCTCTTCCCCACAAGCCAGACTATAAGCTCCTTCAGAACAGAGACTGGCTTACATGTGCCTGAATGTCACAGCTCTCAACAAGTACTTGCTAGCACATTTACTTTTAAGGAATTTAAAAATATATATTTTATGGATTTCAGAGAGGAAGGAAAAGGGAGAGCTAGAGACATCAATGATGAGAGAGGATCATTGATTGGCTGCCTCCTGCACGCCCCCTAATGGAGATGGAGCCCGAAACCTCGGCATGTGCCCTTGATGGGAATCAAACCCGGGACCCCTCAGTCTGAAGGCCGACGCTCTATCCACTGAGCCAAACCAGCGAGGGCACACATTTATTTTTATAAACTAAATGAACTGGTATAAAAAAATCACAGAGTACTCAGACCATGAACCAGAACAGGCTATTTAGACTCCCAGTCCAGTGCTAATTTAATAAGCCTTACTGCTTCCTAAGAATCCCACTTCTTCTGCTTAGAGGTTTATTCTGCCTTGCTGGGCAGAGATCCCTTGTGGCAATTTATTCCTCATGGATCATTCACCGGGTTTACTGCATTGCACTCAATGCTTGGGGAGTGAAGATGTACTTACTTATTCCCTCCTTTTGGGAGGAGGGTGGTTATGCTCAGAGAAGGCAGGTTTTCATGGTTGAGAATGCCATGTTGGATACACAGAGTCTGTTACTTTGGATACAGTTCTCAACGGGCCCTCCTCACCTTGCCTCCTCTCTTTCCCCTGCCCAGGGCCCGCACAGAACGATACTTTGAGTTCCCCTTGCTGGAGCGGTACCTGGCGTGTAAGCAGCGCTCACACTCACTAGTGGCTACCTACCTCCTGAGGAACTCCCTCTGGCTCCTCTTCACCTCAGCCACCTACCTGTACCTGGGCCACTTCCACCTGGATATCTTCTTCCAAAAGGAGTTCAGTTGTTCTGTCAAGACAGAGCTGCTAAGCAATGAGACCGACATCCCCGACCTCATCACCTGCCGACTGACCTCCCTGTCTGTTTTCCAGATTGTTAGTCTCTCCATTATAGCAACATACACCCTCCTGGTGCCTGTGATCATCTACAACCTCACTCGGCTATGTCGGTGGGACAAACGACTCCTGTCTATCTACGAGATGCTCCCAGCATTTGACCTCCTCAGCAGGAAGATGCTGGGGTGCCCCATCAATGACCTCAACGTGATCCTTCTTTTCCTCCGAGCCAACATCTCTGAGCTCATCTCTTTTAGCTGGTTGAGTGTCTTATGTGTGTTGAAGGACACGACCATCCAGAAGCACAACATTGACACGGTGGTCGATTTCATGACTTTATTAGCTGGCTTAGAACCCTCAAAACCTAAACACCTCACTCGCCAGGTGAGTGATGAAAACCCATAGTGAAGAAACCGCAGAGCAAGAAATTTTACGGGTAAAAGTCTTTCTCCTTCCTCACAAGCCTCACACACTATCATAAAAAAATATATCTCCTCTAGAATTGCTAAGCTCGGATTCCGCTGAATTATATATCCTGTAGCGTGTGAGAAGATATAATCAACACATGGAAACAAATCTGAAAATTAGAGCTGAAAAGTCAGAGAACTAAAAAATTAGATCTAGAGCATAATATAAGGGGGGGGAAAGCTACAACTAAAATTAAAGTGTAGACATTCTATAAGGAAAGAAGGTTCTAGAGCAGTGGTTCTCAACCTTCTGGCCCTTTAAATACAGTTCCTCATGTTGTGACCCAACCATAAAATTATTTTCGTGGCTACTTCCTAACTGTAATGTTGCTACTGTTATGAGTCGTCATGTAAATATCTGATATGCAGGATGGTCTTAGGCGACCCCTGAGAAAGGGTCATTCGACCGCCAAAGGGGTCTCGACCCACAGGTTGAGAACCGCTGTTCTGGAGGCTATTAATGGAGGCAGCTTCTTCTCTCTGTATGTACTCCATAGCCCTTCAGGCATATGTACTCAGCAGTGGGGTAAGCTGGTAGGAGAATAAAGATATGAAATCCAAAGAAGAAAACAAAACAAAACAAAAAGATAAGAAATCCCTGGGAACACTTTGGTGTGGCCTGAGACCCTAGGAGTATGCCCAGCTTGCTTTGTGAGTCATCAAACTTGGCCAGGCCCCCTGTGGCCTGCAAAGTGGGCAGGAGAACATGATGGCAGGAACTTGCAACATGCTCTTGGGGCTTCAGGACAGTGTAGAACAAGGTCTGGGCCATGCACCAGCCATGGCTGGAGCCATGAGGTGTGCAGATACACCTTTTCATCATTTAAATCAGGGACTCACTTAACCAAGGGCTGGAACTTTAGGCTGTGGACTCCTTCACAACTCTTAATGGGTACAGGTGTGCTTTTCATAGCCCAGGGAGACTATACATCCACTTGGAGCCAACCGCTGACGAGCAACCACTTAAGTAAAATGCTGGTGAGCCCCTTCTCTCTCTCCTCTGACTCATCACCCCATCTTATCTGATCACTCCCATCCCTGTGCCTGTATTTAATGGAACCTTACCTGACTCCCAAAGCCATACTCAGCCCACAATACCAACTATCTCTCATTTGATATTTATTTTTAAAGGTGCACATTATTATACCCTTTTTCATATGGGTATGTAGAAAAAATATGTTGTTCCTGACAAAGTTGGATAAGTTTACCTAAAACAAGCAAAGGGATTGACACATACACATTCATTATTGGCTTCCTATTGTCATTGGTAAAAGTCTAACTCTTCAGATTGGTACACATGACCCTTTGCGATCCAAACACTGCCTACCCCTTCAGTCCTCTCGCCCCTCTCCACGTACTGGTACATCTTTCACTCTAATCAACTACTTGCATTTTCTATGCTTCTCACGATGCTAAGCCTTAGAATATGCTGTCCCCAGTGCCCACGATGCCCTCCTGTTCCTCTCTCTTCAGAGTCAGCCTGGGCACATTCAAGAAGCCTTCCTGCCCAACTGGGTGGCTCAGTGGTTGGGCATCGACCTAGGAATCAGGAGTTCTCGGTTCAATTCCCAGTCGGGGCATAAGCCCGGATTGCGGGCTCCATTCCCAGTGTGGGGTGTGCAGGAGGCAGCCGCTCAGTGATTCTCTCTCATCATTGATGTTTCTGTCTCTCTCTCCCTCTCCCTTCCTCTCTGAAATCAATAAAAACTTTTTTTTTTTAAGAAGCCTTCCCTACCACCTCCGCCTTCCCTAACTGGGTGCTGCCATATCATCCACTACCTGCCTGAGATAAAACTGACTCCACTGTATGAATATTGCCCCTTTACCGCCTGGCTCTCCCCCTTAAATAAGTTTCCTAAACATTCTGCCCTAATAGGAACTACATATTCTTCTGAATAACGAAGTGACCGATGAGTTGCTTGATAACATTACAATGTTTGGAGCACCAGACCCAGCCTCTAAACAACCCTGTATGGAAAAAGCTTTGTGCACGAAGATGCTCTCTGATGACCCAAAAGTCAAACAACGCGGAAATAAATATGTAACATTCCTTTGCCATCACTGAAATATTGCGGGTACCAAGTGTAAAAGCTGGTGTTGACAGCCGAGGGCGGTGGGAGCCCGAGGTTCGCGCTGGGAGGGTTTCCGCCGGTTCCTGCCTCAGCCCAACCTTCTCGGTCCTCTGCTACGCACGCTGTCGCGAGTGACTGAGGTTTACGTCAGCCGGCGCCGTGCTTTACGTTAGTCGGCGCCGTGACGTAACTTCCGGGCAGGGTTACTTCCGAGGCAGCAGCGGAAGACCCGAGGCTCCGACTTCATTTGCGGGTTCTGGCCTAGCGCGCGCCGAGGAGCGTTCTGGAGAAATCGGTTCCTCCGGACCCGCTTCCGCCAGCGCAGACC
>NW_005367694.1:3200130-3216923 GCF_000412655.1 Myotis brandtii
GTTCAAGGCCAGGATGAAAAAGCTCCCGAAGCGGAGCCAGAACGAGAAGTACCGGCTCAAGTACCTGCGGCTGCGCAAAGCCGCCAAAGCCACGGTGTTTGTGAGTCGCACGCCGCTCGGCCCGTCGCCCCGACGCCCGCACCCGCGAAAGCTTTCCCCAAACCGTCCCCTTCCCGGGGGGCGGCGGTAATCTATGTGTTAGCCTTGGCAGTGCACGTCGCTTCTCGGTAGCCCCGTGTCCTGGGACAGGTCACGTCCTTCTGTAATCCTGGTTCTTGTCTGTGAGATTGAATAACTACCCTGAGAGTTGTGAAGATTAAATGAGGCAGGGAAAGGCTTTGGTGTCTCGCTGTGCCCGTAAGTCTAGCGGCTCTAGCCAGTATCCTTATAACCGCAGCACTCTTGGGAATGCGTCTGGTTTGCAAGAGAACCCTGAGGACGAGGCACCGTCTTTAACATAACATTGACGCCCGGAAAGATAATGGGCGGAAGGGCGCTGTGTCGGAGCCCTGCCCGACTGGACACCGCGATTCTCGTTTCTTCATTACTTACCCCCCCCCCCCCCCCTACCCCTACCCGAAACAGACACATGCACGAAGCTTTCAGCAACGTAACCCCTTCCGACCTCTGAGCCTCCCGTGTTCCTGCCCTGCTTTTGCTGTAGAGGCGCTGGGGCCCCGGGTGCAGGAAGGGGCTGTCTGCCAATGTCTGGCTCCGCCCAGGCTTGCTCGGTATTTGGCAATAGTAGAGTCCTCAAAGGTCCTCCCCCCAGGTCGGGATCACCCACCACCTGACCTCTTCTTTCTACCAAAAACTTGGAAAATCCTTCAAGCTGTTTTTGGAAGCATAAGGACAGGTTTGGAAATGAGCACATTCATTCCCCAAACATTTACTCAGCACTTGCTGTGTGCACTGGAGAGAAGTAAGCAAAGTCAGATTAAGAGGATCGGATACCTTATTCCCCCCTCCCTACTTGTCAAAGGCACATAAAGCTTGGAGCCGCTGTTATTAGAAGGACTTTGGTTCCATTAAGTGTTACGTAAAGGTTTTGTGGAGAAAAGGGCTGTTGTTTTGAACATTCAGAGTTTGAGGGCCCACCTTGTGGAATGTCCAGCTTGGAGCAGCCCCTTCAGGACTGAACGAATGAGTGAATGAATGAATGATGCTCGGGAAATAGATTGAGTCATCAGTACAGGCAGACAGTACTTGGATAAGGAAATTTAAGCATTTTACATACTGGAGTTGATTTTGTTCATCCCATTTTTCTCTTTAGGATTCATATTGCACTGGATGCTTTGGGTTAGGTTGGTTTTCTAAGCCCCTCGAAGTGAAAGTACTTGGGAATGGATATTCATATTTTTATGGGTTGAATTTAAGCATCTGTGGATTTAAGCCATATTCCCTTTTCTCTGCCAAAGGCTACCCTACTTAGGATGACTGTACATCTTGGTTTGCCTAGAACAGCCATAGTTTACCATATTGTTCTGGTGTTATCATTAATAGTGCCCCCTTTTTACTCAGATACCCCAGTTTTGATAAATTCTATAATTACCCTGACTCTACCCTTACCTACAGGTTCTTTTATAGTTTGCACGGTAGACTAGTTCTTCCTTCTTATCTAGCAACAAAGACTTCTTTGGTTTGAAATAGAACTCTTCTTCCCAGCATAATACTTTGATCTTTTATTCATTTTATGTGATTACTAGAGGCCCAGTGCATGAAATTCTTGCACTTGGGGGGTGGCCCTCAGCCCAGCCTGAGCCCTCTCGCAGTCCGGGCTCCCACCACCACCACTGCGCTCACCAGCTGTGAGCCCAGCTCAGGGCTTCTGGCTGAGCAGTGCTCCCCCTGTGGGAGCGCACTGACCACCAGGTGGCAGCTCCTGCGTTGAGCGTCTGTCCCCTGGTGGTCTGTGTGTCATAGTGACCCGTCATTCTGCCGTCGGTCCATTTGCATATTAGCCTTTTATTATATAGGATATTTCTTTCTTTTTTTAAGGAAAATGCTGCTATTTGTGATGAAATTGCTCGTCTTGAGGAAAAATTTCTTAAAGCAAAAGAAGAAAGACGGTGAGCAGACTTCATTTTGTGTTCAGAACCTCAGTTTTGGTGATTGATATGATGTTATCGCTCTGGGGATTTCTCTCCAGTGGGAGTTTTGTGCATTGCACAGCCCGCTGGCCACTGATCAAGTAGAGAAACCTACAACCTGTGGTACTGGCTCCTGTTTACTCAGGTCGTGTTAGACCAATAGTGATGAGACAGCTCCTCTATTCATCTCTCTGATAAAGCCCTCTTGCTCCAACTAATAAGTAATCTAATTATGACTCCACAATTATAAAAGAAACTCTTATTCTGCAAATATTTACTCTGTGCAAAGCACAATGAGTATATATATATCTGCAATTCATGGTATATGCCCTTCAGAAGCCTAATACCTTCCAGATGCAAAGAGATACAGTGCAATCCTTTATCCTTGGCTCCTTGAGTATTCTCCTCTGGAACTTTATTATTCTCAGGGTCCAATAAGAATGTTACCTTTGTGAGTACATTAATCTTTATATATAGTTCTGGCTTTCCCAGAACGTAAGTAAAATACTGACCTGAGATGAAAGGGAAGTTCATACATCTGCTTCCTCTCCTTCCCACCTAGGTACCTGCTGAAGAAGCTCCTGCAGCTGCAGGCTCTGACTGAAGGGGAAGTGCCACCTGCCGCTCCTGCTCACAGCTCCAGTTTGCCCCTGGCTTATGGTGTGGCCAGCTCTGTGGGAACTCTGCAGGGACCTGGGGCCGGTTCCGGGCCCAGCACTGGGGCTGAGGAACCATTTGGGAAGAAATCCAAGAAGGAGAAAAAAGAAAAAGGCAAAGAGAATAACAAATTGGAAGGTACCTCAGAGGACATATCAGTTGCGCCAGTGGCTCAGCAGTTACTGACAACGACCTGATGCTAACTGGTAGACACACACAGCCACAGATATCCTTAAACTCTCATCTAGTCCTTAAGCAGCCCTCATAGCCTGCGAAAAACTAGTGGATCAGAGCCACTTTGAGTGGAAGAATTCCAGTTAGACCTGGTCAAATGCGAAGGGAGCAGCTAAGGCTTCCACCTTCTTCCTTATCCCCAACTCTCTGGGTTGCCTTCAGTTCTGTCTTTCCTAGACGCAGGGAAACGACTGATGTGGCCTTTAGAGCACACTGCTGGCTTGGGAAATTTCTGATCTTTAAAAGTGAAGTAAGAGGCCTTAAAATGTTCAAGGCTTGCCTGGCTGGTGTGGCTCAGAGGTTGAGCATTGACCTATGAACCAGGAGGTCACATTTAGATTCCCAGTCAGGGCACATGCTGGGGTTGCGGGCTTGATCCCCAGTAGGGAACGTGCAGGAGGCAGCCGATCAACGATTCTTTCTCCTCATTGATGTTTCTATATCTCTCTCCCTTCCTCTCTGAAATCAATAACAATATATGTATTTTTAAAAGTACAAGGCTTTTAGGTCCTAAGCAGTAATATTAAAAGTGGTAACTGCTAGGTGGGTGGGTTAGAAAGATACTCAGGGCTTTCGAGAAAAGTCCCATGTGCCCATTCAGTGAGTGTGTAGAACCAGGATTGGCGTATTACTCTTAGCACTTATATGTAAAGTTTTCCTTTCCCCGTAGCATTGGGAGGGGCCTAAAGTGGGTGACCCCAGATTTGCGTTTCAGTTCTGAAGAAAACATCCAAGAGAAAGAAAATGGAGGGAGGTGCTCGCAAGCTGGTTCAGCCCATTGCCCTGGATCCCTCAGGACGGCCTGTGTTCCCCATCGGACTGGGGGGTCTAACAGTATATAGCCTGGGGGAGGTGAGTGAGACCAGCGATGTATAGAGAGGAGAATCAGAAATATGGGAATGGGGTTGAGCCTTCCTTCCCTCTTCCCACTAGTAGCAGCCCCTTGCTCTTCCAGACCAACCCCAGAAAATCTCCAGTCCCTAGGACCAGGTTGGTTTTGTCTGCAACATAGCCAACACTCTTTCTGTGTGATTTGAGTCACTCTTTGCAGCCCCAAAGTGGTTCCAAAGGCTACCTATGGACCTCTGAATTCTCCAGTGACCTCAACTGCAGGTTGGGGGAATCTTTTTTATAGATCATCACCGACCGACCTGGCTTCCATGATGAGAGTGCCATCTACCCTGTGGGCTACTGCAGTACTCGAATATATGCCAGCATGAAGTGCCCAGACGAAAAGTGTCTGTATACCTGTCAGATCAAGGATGGCGGTGCACAGCCTCAGGTATTTCTCTTCATAAAAATTTATCGAACTTTGTAGAAAACTGGTCAAGGAATTAAGTTGAATAGCCCTGTTACAAAAATACTTCCTTGGCAAAAATTCATATTAATATAATTTTGATCTAACAGTTTTTTAATAAATAGTCAAGGTATTTTGCAATTCAAAAAATACAGAAATTGAAGTGGGGATTTGCAAATGGCCTATACTCCTCTTAGATGTAAAATGATATGGAGAATGATTTCACTTGTTTTTAAGATACCAGTTGCATCTGTACTTATAGGTGTAAGTAGATAGGAAGGGGTCTGGGCAGGCATGTAACCAATTAAGTGTTGACGTCTGGAGAGCAGTCAGGCCAGGAGTGTAGAATTGAGACAGTTGAAGGACTTTCTGTTTTCTTTGATTTGTGTGAATTTTAAATGGCACTGTAAGAAATTGTACCCACCTCCTAGTATGGTATACATCAGCTTCAAGTTCCAGAGTAAAGAGCAGTTGCAGGAGTAGCATGACTTTCTCTCTACTACTTTTTCCTTGAAAAGTGCTCTCATGGCTCCTTTATCTTTCTCAGTTTGAAATCGTTCCTGAAGATGACCCTCAGAATGCCATTGTCAGCTCTTCTGCAAACGCCTGTCATGCAGAACTGCTCAAGGCCATAAGGGATACTATGTAAGTTGACCAGCAGCTTGAAGACAAAAAAAGATCACTTTGGTAGGGAGAGACTTTTTCTCTTGCTTTTAATGAGCAGAGATCCCCATTTTATCCAATGCTTCCTTTCATCCTTCAGATGTCTTAGCAGCTCGTCTCCAGAGTGTCCACGTCAAGAAAGCTTACTCTGGGTGTTCATGCCCACATTCCATCCCTAAACCCATTCTCATCTCCCTCCAAGCCAGTGGTTCTCAACCTTCCTAATGCTGCAACCCTTTAATACAGTTCCTTATGTTGTGGTGACCCCCAACTATAAAATTATTTTCATTGCTACTTCATAACTGTAATTTTGCTACTGTTATGAATCTAATGTAAATATCTGATATGCAGTATGTATTTTCATTGTTACAAATTGAACATAATTAAAGCATAGTGATTAATCACAAAAACAATATGTAATTATATATGTGTTTTCCGGTGGTCTTAGGCAACCCCTGTGAAAGGGTCGTTCGACCCCCAAAGTGGTCGCGACCCACAGGTTGAGAACCGCTGCTCTATGCGCTCGGATTAAAGTTCTCCCTCTCCTATTTAGGGGGAAATTAATGCCTGACCTGCTTCCATCTGGAGCTGACTTTTTTGGGTTTTCTCATCCAACCATCCACAACCTGATCCAGAGTTGTCCAGGAGCTCGAAAATGTGTCAAGTAAGTGAGGTCAAATCCATTCCCTTGAGAGACGTTCCATGATCAGTGGCCAGGGACCTAAACTGTGTGGTTCATTTGTACATTTACTGAGCCGCTGCTGTGCACAGCATGTTTGTTCCTTGACTACCGTGCCTTAGTATTGTCTTAGCCTCTGGACAGGGAAGCAGAAGCCAGTACCCCATGTATGTAATTGTCATTTTTTGTGTGTACCATGACAGCAAAGGAAATCTGAAGAATAATGTGTCACTAAAGAAGCCTTTCTATCTTTTGAAAGTTTCTTTTTTTTTTTTTAGTTAATATGTTATTAGAAACATAGTGGAGAGAGCTACAGAAAAAAGTACCTGGTCCCATTGGAGGACAGCATGGGCTGTGGCTAACAGACAGCTCTTGCTAGTGATCCCCTTTGATCCTGCAGTTACCAGTGGGTGAAATACGATGTGTGCAAACCTGGAGATGGGCAGCTGCCCCAAGGACCACTGGAGAATGATGCAGCTGTAAGCTTTGAAGCCTTTCAGAGACAGATCTTTGATGAAGATCATAGTGATGATCCCATTCTGCAAGGTATCTTTTAATATTATCTTTCTGGTTTGAAGGTTTTCCATATTTAGGCCCTCTTCATTCATAGCTGAGTTCCCCAAATGTCTGGGCAGTAAGTGATTCAGGCTTTCACTGCTCCAATCTTGGAGAGTCCTGAGCCAGGAGGACCCACTGACGCTCTCCAGCAGTCCCCCCTGAAGTCACAGGGCACGGCTGTGATCATAGTAAGGCAGGGCCCACTGAGAAATTAGGGTTTCTCATTTTCTACTGAGGTTAAGACCTGAGCAGAACTCCAGGGGACGGTTTACGATGCAGGACTAAGATTCCAAGTGGGATAAAGGGGATCAGGTCAAGGCCTTGGTCCTGCCTCTGTACCATGGATTCCCTACCATAAATGGAAGGAGCAATT
The DNA here is from genome assembly GCF_000412655.1 of Myotis brandtii. NCBI lineage: Eukaryota > Metazoa > Chordata > Mammalia > Chiroptera > Vespertilionidae > Myotis > Myotis brandtii. The sequence continues at coordinate 3,206,682 of NW_005367694.1, forward strand.
GGGATTGGCACTGGGATCATAGGGAGAGCTTGAACTGGAAATAAGAAAACAATTAAAATTCTCACTCTTTGCCTAATATACTACATAACCTTAGGCAAGTCACTTAAATCTATTTCAGCCACAGTAAAAGTAAATGTCCTATCTTATCCAACAAGGATGAAATTGGGCTGACAGATGCAAGGATGTTAAGGATTTAAAGGAACATATATGTATCTGATCAGCCTCCTGAGATTTCTAGGCAACACTGAAACTTAAGGAATTTTCCCCCCAGGATCCTTGGACCTCCCAGATCTTCAGCCTACAGCCTTTGTGTCTTACCAACCCATGTTCCTGACAGATGAACCCTTGGTAGATGATCACCTACAGCACTTGAAGTCTCCATCGCAGTGCAGCCCGACGCAGTCTTCAGATTGAACGAGAAGGGATCAGATACCACATCATTTTCATCATGATGATTTTAACTTCAACTAAAACTTAAAATATATGGAAAGAGGCAGCAATTTAAAAGTGGAGATTAAATTAACACATTTTGTCGTGGAGGTTCCCATGGTGACAGTTTTCCCTGAGAAAAACTTCACCTGCTTTATTTTTAGTAATAAATTTCTCTTTACAATTCTGCTTATTTTCATCTTGTCATCAGGATATGATCTGTTTTGCTTAGCTCTGCCTCAGGTAGAGTAAACTTAAGTCCCTTATTAACCAGAGTGAGAGATGGCTGCTGACGCATAAAGGAGTAAGACCCCGACAACCTTCTACCCTTGATTCTAATCCTAGTTCAAGGCATGTTAAGTCCCAGCCCCTGCACTGGAAATGGCTGTTTTATTTTTGTGTCGGTGTCATCAAAATCAAGTCCTGCTCATCCCCAAGCTGGAGAGTCCAGCCCAAGGCACACTCCATCCCTTTCTTCACATGTACATACCCTTGGAGGGGAACAAAAGGTTATCTTTAACACTGTCTACATTCTCTTTGTGATTTCTTATTGGAGAATGTGCTTTTAACTAAGTACATTGAAACTGCATGGTAACACAGATATAGAAAGGATTAGGAATTGGCTCACAGGCTCCGTAACAGACTCACCCTGTCATTTCATTAACCATGCAATAACTCTGCACTCGGTGCGACTGAATTGTCTGGACCCTGCTTATGGCATTAAGGTGGAGGCTCACCACCTCACCTCATCCTGACCACAACAGTCGGCTGGATGGGCAGCGAGGGCATCCCAGTGAGGATCCATCTTAGTACCAGAGCTGGCTGGAATGGAGGAACAAAAGGACCCCAGAAGTAGAAGATTGGGGAAGGAGTGGTGAGAACTGGATTGTCACTGCGCTACAATTCATAACTGCTAACCGGGGACAATGCAAATGGGATTCAAATTTTAGAGGAATGAATCTGGCCAGCAGAGGGAGGGGCCCAGCAGTGTTGAGAGCACAACACACGTCACTATAAAGTATCAGAAGCAAGTAACATTAATTTTACAACTCTTAGTTATAGTCTTTATATTTTGTATAGCTTTTACAGTCCAAGAATTAAGTATTATAATTGGGATTATGGAAAATCGAGGGTAGAGTTTTACTCAAAGCTGTTAATGTTTTAATACTTTTTCTTTTGTAAGTTGCCTGAACATATCTGTACTTACACAGAAGTGACATAGGCTGCTTTTATCATACAGAAATTATCTTTCCATTCCATTATAGCTTGAGTAAAACATATTAAAAGAAAGGCTCATTTTAAGAAAGACATTTTTTTAATAAGTGTGCAGTTTATGCTTATTAAAGAGTGTTCACTTTGTAGCTTTCCAAGAACAGAAAGAACCCATTTGCTGTTCTTAAACTTAGGGAGTCAAGATGTGCATCGATTGAAACTTTGGTATCAACTATGATGTGTATACATGTATTTATATAAATATCACACATGCATTCACATGTATGGGAATACATGGAATATCAAATGTTTTTCCTATGGATCATTTTTAAAAACTTGAAAAATACTGCCTTATACTTAAAATACCTTTTCATCTACTGAATTGTTAAGGATGTTTTGGATTTGACAACGTGCAATATCAATGAGAATGAGATAAAAAATGGGACTATACCTTGTTGGGAATGTAAACTGTTGATCCCTTGGGAAGATAAAGCTGTTGGTATCAAAATTTTAAATATATTTATCCTAAACCTGTTATTCCACATTAAGGGCCCTAAGGAAATTAAGTGTGGTGTGATGTTTGCAAGTAACAATTATCACAGTATTAGTGATACTGTGGAAAATTACAAAAAAATTGGTTGTCCACTAATGGGGAATTACTTAAAGAATGGGGCTCCCATCCCTGGCCTCTGTGGCTCAGTTGGTTGAGAGTCATCCTATGCACCGAAAGGTCGCAGGTTCGATTCCCAGTCAGGGCACATACCCAGGTTGCGGGTTCAGTCCCCAGTTGGGGTGCATGCAGGAGGCAACCGATAGATGTTTCTCTCAAAAAAATCAATAACATTTTTTTAAAATGGGATTTCCACAAAATGTCACACTAAATCTATATTCAATTTACATAGGAAAATTATTTTGTTAGAATAAGTAAAAAACAGATGAAAAATAATATCCAATTAGTGTGTAAAATATGACCCAAACAAATCAAGTGACTATTCACCAAAATATTAGTGTTTCCAAATGATGAATTTTGGGGTAATTTTTACTTATACTTTTTATTAGCGCCCAAATCATCTACAGTGATTATAAATTTCATTTTTCAAACAGTAAAATGTTATTTCATTTGAGAAATGACCTGAGTTCCCATGGAATTTTTAAAATTTTCAACAAAAATAAATTTTATATGACTTCATTAACATATCCACTTCCTAATCCTCATTTTTCAAACTGTGTGCTGTAGGTGTTTGGGGATGAAAGGAACCTGAGCTTAACTATCTAGTTTATAAAGTAAAAAAGTTACAGTAAGCTAAGGTTAATTTTTTTTTAAATTTTATTTTAAAAAAATATATTTTACTGATTTTTTTACAGAGAGGAAGGGAGAGGGATAGACAGAAACATTGATGAGAGAGAAACATCGATCAGCTGCCTCCTGCACACCCCCTATTGGGGATGTGTCTGCAGCCAAGGTACATGCCCTTGACTAGAATTGAACCTGGGACCCTTCAGTCCACAGGCTGACGCTCTATCCACTGAGCCAAACCCATCAGGGCAAAGGTTAATTTATTATTGAAGAAGAATATTTTATGTTAATTTAGAGCAGCCTACGTGTGCAGTGTTCATAAAGTCTACAGTAGTGCACATAATGTCCTAGGGCAGGCCTTCACATTCACTCACCACTTACTTCACTGGCACCTGGAGCAACTCCAGTCCTGCAAGCTCCTTTCAAGGTAAATGCCCTGGACAGATGTACCATTTTTTATCCTTTATACCATTTTGTCACTGTACCTCTCGTATGTTTAAATACACAAATACCACTGTGTTAAAACTGCCTACAGTAGTACAGTAACATGCTGTATGGGCTTGTAGCCCAGGAGCAGAAGGTTACACCATCTAGGTTTGTATAAGTACACTCTCATGTTCACATGACAAAACTGCCTAATGAGGCATTTCTCACCCTGTATCCCTTCAAACAATGTGACTTACACTTTCATTTCTAACTTCTAATAGACAACACACAATTGTCAAGAGCCGTGAGCTGGTTTTAATCAACCAATAAACAGCACTGATTCTTAACAGTACACACAAGAGCCCTCTTTCACATTTGTCCCATGGGATTATTTTTCTAAATACTTATCAAGTAGCTTCACTTCCAGCCTCATTTTTTTCTTCCATCTGGATTATCGTTTTTATAGTTAAAACTCTTACCTTTAAAGAGCCTGACATGTATTTTTTTGTTGTTGTTACTCCTAACTGGAGGATATTTTTTCCAATGATTTTAGAGCGAGTGAAAGGGAGGTGGGAGGGAGAGAGAGGAGAGAAACATCCGTGTGAGAGAGCCACATCAATTGGCTGCCTCCCGCACAAGCCCCAATCGGGGCGGGGAACCTGGAACCCAGGTATGTGCCCTTGACCACAATCGAACCAATGACCCTTGGGTTCATGGGCGGACGCTCTGATCATTGAGCAATGCTGGCCAGGGCCTGAGATTTATAATGATCTCTAATGACCTGCTTGCTCCTCAGTGACCTCCAATGTCACATCTTTCTAAGCTGGTGATCCCCAGGACCTGTTACTGGCAGCCTGAGCATCGTCTCTACCACACTTCATTCACCTTTCTCTTCATTCCTAAGGCTGGCCTCAGCACCTCCCCAAATGCCTACACATGGTTCTGCTTTGTTAGCTTTCACCATCCACATTATCATTATTGGAACTGAAAGAGCAGAACTGTATTTGGCTTAGAGGGAAACATCTAACACCTTGTCCTCTTACACCCAGAACTGAGGAAACGAGGGTTGGAAGAAACTTCAAGGCCATGTGGGCCAGCTGGATGTTTCACTCCCAGTTATGAGAAGTAAATGACATTGAGGTTCAATTTGCTTGTAGGTTGGCATGAGTCCAATACAGGCGCCAGCCCAACTAGAGAACAAAAGGCAGGCATTTCATTGTTCACCAGCCCTGGCTCCTCTCAGAATACAGACAGCCCCAGGCTGGGTGGGAACTCTCCAATGAAGTTTTTCTGTTAATTGCCTTTAAAAGCAACAGTTGTCATCATTTAAACTCCTAAATGCCCAAATCTAATTTTTAAAACATGCAATACCTGACTATTTAGTCATGGCACTGACCTCTTTTCCCTTAGATTGTCAAATTAAAAAAAAAAAAATCACCCAACAGCCAACACAATAATAGCTATTGGTGTGAATGAATCAAAATTAAATCTACTTTTTTTGTTGTCATTTACTTATGTCTAAGATCTGATCCTACTGCACTAAATCATCGCAGCCTTGCTGTGATGTCCAGGCATCTGGTTTGCAATAAAAAGCAATGAAGGGAGGGGCTGGCAGGGAACTCTCGGGGTGGTATAGGGGACACCACTTGTATTCGCAAGGCCAAGTGGCCCAGGCATAGCGGAGAGCGGCCACGGCGCCAGGACAAGAACTGATATTCAGGGCCAGGGTCTGGGTGGAGTAAGTGTTCATGGGAGCTGGAAGCCACTTGCACTGATGGTCACCACAACACGAGATCTAATGAGAGAGTCATAAATAGGAAGGGTCAGGTCAGGTAGAATGATGCTCCTCGAGGCTGGGAACTGCTGTTTGAGACAGACTGTAGGGAGAGAAAGCCACTTTGGGCCACGAACCCACTTTCTACAGCGACCAGAGCAAATCTGAGTCAGTCTGGTCACTACAGCCACCGGTTGACAATAAATGTTCATGTGATGAAATAAATAACTCAACCAACAAAGCATAAACTACGGAGGGAGATGGGGAAGCACCATCACATCCAGCATTTGGGGAAGCCTCCCCGAACATCCTTGCGGTCACCCTCCTGACAAGTGGTAAAGCTGCTGCTCCCTGTGGCCCTGCCACGGAGCTGAGGAACGAGGGAAGGGCACAAAGGAACTTTGGATAATGAGGCCTTAACTCAGCAATCCCGGGAAGGGAAGATAAATGATCCAGTGCCCAAGCTTACATTCTGACCGCAACTGTGATTCTGGGTCCAGATGATGGACGGACTGCCAGATACTGACGAAAGTGGAGACAGAATGCAGAAGCCCCCTGGGAGCTAGAATTCCCCTAACACCCAGGGCCCAGAAGCTAAGTGGCATGAACACTGACCAAGCACCGGGTTCCAGAGGAGAAGCTGCCCTGGATAAACGCCTGTGTGACTAAAGTTGTTTTAAATACTCTTTCATCTCCTCTGGTGCCCTCTTTCCGGATGCCCCCAACCCTAGCAATGGCCTCTTGGTTCCCAGACACTCATGTAAATGTTCCATCTACAGAAGAACCTCTTCAATCAACAGCCCCAGTGCCACTGTGGGATGATCTTTAGAAGAAAGTACTTTCATTATACAAATTCACACCAAGCTCCAAATCACCAGGTTTAAGCCTCTTATAGGAGACACTAAACTCAAAAGGATATCAGAATTTAGGATGAAAGACATCTAAGGACGAGGGGAATATTCTGGAGCAAGGATCCTTTCAACAGGCAACCTGCAAATAAAGCTGCAGGCCCTGCCCATAACAAAGATGGCTGCTTTGGAGGGAAAATACAAAAGGAGTATCATTTAAATATGGACTCGTTTTCCCTTCCTTGATTGTCCTGTCTATCAAAACTGCCTCTAAGCCAGCGACTGTCTACCGGTGTGCCGCATGAATTCTTAAAGCATGCTACACCTGACTATTAGTCAGGGCACTGACCGCTTTTCGCTTAGACTGTCAAATGCAGAAATGACAACAGCCAACACAATAGCCATGTGGTGTGAATCAATCAAAATCAGACCTATTTTTTGGTCAGACTGGGAAGAAAATAAGGATTTTAGTAATTAGCTGAGGTGTGCCATGAGACGAAAAGGGCTGAAAATCGCCGCTCAAGGCAAATAATTAAGGGCTATTTATTTGCCCCTCTTAGATAAATCAGCCCCCCACCAAGCAAGCCCTGCCTCGCAGTTACGTTAAATTGAAGAGGTGGGCCTCACTGTGGGGAAATCCTGATAGTGTATCCCTATTCAGGAGGAACCCCCATTGTTTCTGCTGTTCTCACCTCAAATATCTCGTGGTCCTGCCTCTGCACCTCAATTTGCTGGGAGTACGTGAGGCTGAGCAGCCCCTTGTCGGCCAAGAGCTCTATCTTCGCAGGCAGTGGTCCCTGGAAGGTCACCTTCTTCTCCCCATAAGCCACAGCTCGGGCCCCCAGGTGCAGCCGGTAGGCCACGGTCTGCTTATCTCGAGGGTGGATGCTGCAGGACAAAACACAAGTACGGAACTTTGGGTTTGAGCTCAATAATAACCAGATTTTTAAAAAATGTACTTTTATTAATTTCAGAGAGGAAGGGAGAGGGAGAGAGAGAGAAACATCAATGATGAGAGAATCATCGATTGGCTGCCTCCTGCATGCCCCCTACTGGGGATCAAGCCCACAACCCAGGCATGTGCCCTTGACCGGGATTGAACCCAGGACCCTTCAGTCCGCAGGCTGATGCTCCATCCACTGAGCCAAACCAGCTAGGGCAATAACCAGTTTTTAAAAAAAGGAAATTACAAAGCACCCCCAGAAGGTGAGAATAAAGCTGGCTGAGACTAATAGCCAGTGGCTGGTCAGCTTAAGAGAAATGGTGAGTGGTAATCACAGCTGGGGCTCTGGGCCGTCTATGGGCTGGAAACCTTGAATAACAGATGACTTGGAAGGAAGAAATAAAAGGAGGGAGAGATGGGCGGGAGGGAGGGAAGGAGAGAGAGAGGGAGGGAGGAAGGGAGGGAGAGAGGGAGAGAAGGAGGGAGGGAAGGTACTAGAACTAACCAAGGAGAGCTAACTCATAAGACTATTCCAAACAACAGAGCCTGTGTTTCATCTGAACCATCTATTCATTACTTGGTCCCCTCCAGGGTTTATCTGTTCATTCAATAACTATTCATTCATTAAAAAATAAACAAATACTAGTTCAAGCTCCTACGATAATCCAGACACTGTGCGTTGGGCTGCATTGAAACCCCCTTGTATCCTGTGCTATCATGTGGTGGTCGTCGGGGCGACTCCCAAACACTCCACTGCTCCTCCTCTGAGGCCGTGGCAGAATCACGCTTCCCTCTCCCTGAAGCTGGGCATGGCCACGCGACTGCAGGTGGACAATGTGACGTGGGCAGCAGGGTCTTGTGTTGCTTCCAGGGAGAGCACTTAATTGCCCGTGTGGGACTTTAAGGTGACCGTGGAGGGACAGATTGACGCGGGGCCTGTTTCTCTGGATCTGTGGACGACCACGATGGCAAAGCCTCTCTGCTGACCTTTGGACATGGAGCGTGAACAAGAAATACATTTTTGTTGCATCAAAGCACTGAGATGTTGAGGGTTCTTTTTTTTATTACTACAGCACATCCCAGTGTAAATGACTCTAGAGCAGTGGTTCTCAACCTTCCTAATGCCGCGACCCTTTCATACAGTTCCTCATGTGGTGGTGACCCCCAATTTCATTGTTACAAATTGAACATAATTAAAGCATAGTGATTAATCACAAAAACAATATGTAATTATATATGTGTTTTCCGATGGTCTTAGGCGACCCCTGTGAAAGGGTCGTTCGACCCCCAAAGGGGTCACGACCCACAGGTTGAGAACCGCTGCTCTAGAGAATGCTTCTAGGGTCCAATCCTTAGGCCATCTACTCTCTCTCCTCTCACAAGTGAACATCACAGTGAAGGCCACAGATAAGGAACATATGATTATTCAAACAAAGCCCAAGAGGCACCCATACCTGCCGAAAGGCGAGGTCCTGTCACCGAGGTCCATAGCTACAGCCATGAAAGTGTTGGGCATCCTTTGGTTGGGGACATAGCCAACGTCTGCTGTTTGATGCCAACGGATCTGGGGAAATCGATCATCTGAGTCTTCATCAGACAAAACTGCAGACAACTGGGAAGCAGAGAGATGGCGGCGTCAGAATTTTATTGCAGCAGAATCCTACACCGGAGTCTTTTCGCAAGCAAACCCTGGTTCTGCTTCATTCATTTGTTCAAAAGTTCATTCAACAAGTATCTCCTGAGCTTCTCACTGTTGTGGCAGAATCCCTCTCATCCCACCTGCCCCAGTGTAACTCTGCCACTGCTCTCACCACGATGCGGAGTCGATGTCTCCTCCCGTGGAATCTAGGCTACGTGTGTGATGTTCTCTGACCACAGAGATGATGTTGCTCAGAAATGATGTTGGGCAGCTTTCAAGTTTTTGCCTCAGGAGCCCCTGCCTTCTGATTTCGTTCTCCTCGGACCCTGAGATGGCCGGTAAAAAAAAAAAAAAGTCTACCTGCCCTGCTGGAGGAATGATGTAGAGAGAGGGGCCTTGGACACTGGAAGATCATGAAGGAGATAGGCATTTTGCCCCAGCAATCCCAGCAGAGGGGCCAGTGATGTGGATTCTAGATCCTTACGTTCGAACTGCAGCCACAGGGCTCGCCCACCGATGTCACATGGAGCAGAGGGGTGCCATCCCACTGAGACCGCCTGGCCAGCCCACGGAGGCCTGAGCGAAACCAATGGCTGATGTTTTAAGACACTGTGTTTTGGGGTCATTTGTTGCAAAGCAGTAGGTGATGGACACATCTGCATACAACATAGGGTTATTGCAGCAGAATCCTACACCGGAGTCTTTTCGCAAGCAAACCCTGGTTCTGCTTCATTCATTTGTTCAAAAGTTCATTCAACAAGTATCTCCTGAGCTTCTCACTGTTGTGGCAGATTCCTGTCAAGGGCACGTACCAGTGTTGCAGGCACACCCTGACAAGGGCTAAGCAGTGTTTGTAGGAAAGCAAAGAGGAACCTGTCTTTGAGCATGTGGACAAATTGCATCAAAGGTCCCAATTATTTTTTAAAAATATTTTTTTATTTTTTTTAGAGAGAGAAAGGGAGGAGGAGAGACAAAGAGAGAGAAACATCAATGTGAGAGAGGTACACTGATTGGTTGCACAACCCTGGCCCTTGTCAGGGTGTGCCTGCAACACTGGTACGTGCCCTTGACAGGAATCGAACCATGGACCCTTCGGTCTGCAGGCTGATACTCTATCCACTGAGCCAAACCAGCTAGGGCTAAGGTCCCAATTCTTTATACCTTCCTATATCCACACCCTCTTGTCATATGGCTCTATGGCTTCTCCTATTAAGAGGAAAAGTGCGGGGAGAAACCAAGATGGCGGCATAGGTAAACACCAGAGATTGCTGCCTTGCACAACCACTTCAAAAATACAACTAAAAGACGGAACGGACATCACCCAGAACCACAGGAAGGCTGGCTGAGGAGAGATTCTTCAACTAGAAGGAAAGAGAACAGCATACCGAGGCTCAGAGGAGGCGCAGTGTGGAAAATACAAAGGTACGGAGGTGCGCGTGGAGCGGGCTGGTGGCTGAGGGCGCAGTTGTCGTTTTCAATCGGGAGGGAGTCCCAGGCTCTGAGCTCCAGATCCGGGCGAGTCTCTAAGGACCCAGACTCAAACGGGAGAAGCGGGACTGTCTGGCATCGATCGAAACGCCGGAACGCGAGGGCAGCTTTCTCTCCGAGGTTTGCAGTGGTTGCTGGGATTCTGAGAAGCAGAGCCTCTGGGAATGGGACTGAGAGCAGCCATAA
>NW_005367694.1:3217959-3227900 GCF_000412655.1 Myotis brandtii
AAGGGGTGTGGGAGATGCGGGAAGAGACTGGACAAGAATCGTGCACCTATGGATGAGGACAGTGGGTGAAGAGTGAGGGCGGAGGGTGGGGTGGGAGCTGGAAGGAGGGGAGTTATGGGGGGGAAAAAAGAGGAACAAATGTAATAATCTGAACAATAAAGATTTAATTAAAAAAAAAAAAAGAGGAAAAGTGCATTTCCCCACCACCTGATTCTGAGCTCAGCCACGTCGTTTGCTCCGGCCAATCGATGAAACAGAAGTTACGGTGTGTCAAGTCCTAGCCTCGCCTCAAGAGACCTAGCATGGTTCCACTCACTCTTTTGCATCTCTGCCATCGCCATGAGAATGGCATACCCGGGCTAGCCCGCTGCTCTCGAAAGGAGGCTGACGGCTGTGGGACAGAGCTGCCTCATCTCAGCCAACCAGCCAAGCCTGGCCTGCAGCAGAGCCCCCAGCGGACCCACGGAGACAGGAAAGTGCCCAGTGGGGCTCAGCCAACGTCAATCAACCCCCAGCCACTCCAATACGTGAGCCATAATCATCAATGCTATTTTAAGTCATGGATTCTGTATGCATGCTGAGTACACAACATTTGCTTTCATCTAGATTAAAAGTGGATCGATTCCTATTCTTGCAAAGGGCAGAAGCTCCAGAAAAGTTACTACAATGCACGTGGTCCCGCTATTCCTTCCTTCTCTGATGTTTGTATCACCCTGTCCTCTGCTTTAGACAGCGCCTTATTCTTAGCCTTAGTTCCAGCCAACTCGAGGCATCCACCTCTTATCTCTCTTTATATGCCATGACCTAACAGTAGGCCAAGCCGGACATTAAGAAACAGCCCAGGTGAGCAACCACATGGCCATTGTAAATGTCTGTCCCCATCAGAGGAGCTGCATTAGGAACAGACTGTTTCTCCCAGGCTCGTTACTCACATAGCCCAGGAAACACCCGAGACCATCCCTACAAATGTGGCCGCACTCTGAATAGAGGGCATTTCCTGCCCCTGGAGTTGTTCCAGAAAGAGTAGAAGGTCACCAGGAAAACACTGGAGAGGCTGCAACCGTAGCAGAAGGGATATGGGATGAAGGGCATGTGGACAAAAAGGGACCACATACTAACCCGGCCAGCTCAGGGAGGCCTGCATGGCGGCCTTACAAACTCAGAGGCTTAGAGTAACCACACAGATGGTCTGAACATAAAACTTCCCAACTAAAAGCGCGTCATGCGGGTAGTCCGGTCCCAGGCCTGTAGCTCCCTGGACAAAGGTCAGTCTTTACCTGAGGTGAGCCTGTCCATTGTCTTTCTGCATCTAAGATAACAGACCTTTGAAATGTCAGCGTGATCTCCTTGTCCGGACCTCTTAGGGCACACCTACCGCACCAGGCAGGACACCACGGAACCCCTCACTGTCATCTTGTTCTCCACATGCCGCCTCTATGTACACGTTAGTTAACTATCCTGCACCCACCCATGTAAAAGAAGTGTCTTTCTATTTTACTCTTTACCCAGTCCTAGAGCTTTCCCCGCTTTGCTTTCTCCCACCGCCTTATCCTGCCACTAATGCATTTCATGTAACTCCCTTCCATCTGCTTTGATTCCAATACAGTGGGGCCTTGACTTACGAGTTTAATTCGTTCCGTGATGGAGCTCATAACTCAAATTACTCGTATGTCAAATCAAAAAGTGAACGAGTGAGACACGTGATGCTGGGCTGATGTTGTGGCGTTCACTGTGACGTTCGCTGCGCCAACTAGTGGTGGGGTATCTGAAGCTGGCTCGTAACCCGAATTTTAGCTCGCAACTCAAAGCAAAAAATCGGCCGAGAGATGGCTCGTATCTCGAAAAACTCGTTAGTCGGGACACTCGTAAGTCAAGGCCCCACTGTATATAAAACAAGCTGCACAACTGCCATTCTCTGGAGCAAATCTCCATCCGTTGGGATTTTGCTTCCTAGCAATTGTCTTCCATTTGGCTCAATAAACTCATAAAGCCCTGGCCGGTGTGCTCAATGGTTAGAGCATCGGCCCATACACCAAAGGGTCTCAGATTTGATGCCTGGTCAAGGGCACACACCTGGGTTGCAGGTTTGTCCCCATTCATGGCATGTGCATGGGAGGCAACCAATTGATGTGTCTCTCTCACATGGATGTTTCTCTCTCTCTCTTTCCCCCTCCTTCCCTGTTTCCCTTCCACTCTCTCTAAAAATCAATGGGGAAAATATCCTCTGGTGAGGATTAACAAAAGTAAAAATAAAAAAATAAACTAAAAAATTCCCTACAGGTTTGGACATTTTCTTTTTGTTTTTCTTAATCCTCACCCTAGGATATGTTTATTGATTTTATAGAGAGAGGAAGGGAGAGAGAAAAAAACAACACCCAACACATCAATGTGAGAGAGAAACATTGACTGGTTGCCTCCTGTATGTACCCTGACCAGGGATTGAACCTGCAACCTTTTGTTATAGGGCAGTGGTCGACAAACTGGGGCTCGCGAGCTACATGCAGCTCTTTGGCCCCTTGAATGTGGCTTTTCCACAAAATACCACGTGCAGGTGCGCACATACAGTGCGATTGAAACTTCGTGGCCCATGCACAGAAGTCGGTTTTCGGCCTGGGTGAGTCTATTGAAGTAGGTTTTCGGCCTGGGCGAGTCTATTTTGAAGAAGTGGCGTTAGAAGAAGTGGGGGGTGTCGGTCGGTCGGGCACGCAGACGGGCCACAGGATACACAGCGCGGGGGAGGTGCTCGAGATTCATACACGAGTTGAGTGAGCCGGTCAGTCAGGAGTACCCTAATTAAGTTAATAACAATGTACCTACCTATATAGTTTAAGTTTAAAAAATTTGGCTCTCAAAAGAAATTTCAATCGTTGTACTGTTGATATTTGGCTCTGTTGACTAATGAGTTTTCTGACCACTGGTATAGGGGAACGATGACGCTCCAACCAACCGAGCCACCCGGCCATGGCTGCACATTTCTTATATGGACAGTATGATGTGGGATGTAGGTGATATTTCCAATTCTCTTATTAAAATCTCTTATGCAAATTGGCTTTAATCGATGAAATGATAAAAGGTAGTGAAGCTTCATAATGGAATGTCATGAAAACTAGAAAATTGGATTAAAAGATCCATGAGTCACCCCACTTCTTCCCACAAGACACCCAGAAGACTGAAGGTGGAACCATATTCACCCGTCAGTGCCGGGATGGGAATCGCGGTAACAAAGCTACCAGAAAGGTCTAGGGCAGCAGTTCTCAACCTGTGGGTCGCGACCCCTTTGGCGGTTGAACGACCCTTTCACAGGGGTCGCCTAAGACCATCCTGCATATCAGATATTTACATTACGATTCATAACAGTAGCAACATTACAGAAAATAATTTTATGGTTGGGTCACAACATGAGGAACTGTATTTAAAGGGCCAGAAGGTTGAGAACCACTGGTCTAGGGTAAGTACCAGCCTGCCGCACAACAGGGAGAAATGCCAACAACAGTCACTCATGCCAAGGAAGTTTCTCAAAATGGCAGTTTTGCAGATAATTCCTGCAATTCTGCACTCCCATTTCATTGATTGCACTAGTACATACTGGCCACACGGGGGCACCAGCACACTCCACAACCAAATTGTTTTTCCTAAGGATACAGTGGGGTGCTGTTCAGCCTCTTATGGTGATTAGTAGAAATGCTGCTGCTTCTGAAGGCACATAATAGCCAAAGAATAGAAAGGTGGCCACATCCAGAGGGCTTTACAAATAACATACTGCACTTTGCAGTCTGTTCCACTCCAAACCCCTTTTAAGAAAGCGTCACAGGGACTCCTGCCCCCACCATGCTTCAGGTCACCTCTCCATGAATAATCTCTGACACATGCATCTGGCCCTGGTCTACCTACTGAGCTTGAGTCCTGCATCGCTAACTGTGCTCCAGTTCCTGCAACCATCACTTCAAACCCAACATTCATCTTTCCTTACAGAACACTGTCCCTCCAGATTTTCTGGCCTCTCTCATTAATAAAAACAAACACTGCCCAGCTGGCGTGGCTCAGTGGTCGAGGCGTTGACCTATGAACCAGGAGGTCACGGTTCGATTCCTGGTCAGGGTATATGCCCCAGTTTCAGTCTCAATCCTCAGTGTGGGGTGTGCAGGAGGAAGCCAATCAATGATTCTCTCTCATCACTGATGTTTCTATCTCTCTCTCCCTCTCCCTTCCTCTCTGAAATCAATAAAAATAATAAGTAAACAAAAGCAAATACTAACTTTATCTGACATGTGCCAGGCTTTACATGGATTAACTCACTAACACTTAAAATAACAAAGTAGTTTGATATCTTGTTCAAAATCGCAAAGCTGAAGAAGTGCCGGAGCTGGGATCGGAATCCAGGCAGGCTGGCTTCGATCTGAAGGCAGCTGTGATCCGGTATCTCCCTTTGAAGGTAGATGTTTATAGTCTCGGTATTCCACATGTGACCAACATATTTTTGTTGATGACATCAAGTTAAGCCCAGAGGCTAAGGGGATTCTACTAAACTGGAAGGCCTCGGTGCCAGGACAAGGTCTCTGGTTCGTGCTGTTTCCAGCACCTCGCACAGTTCGGAGCACATTGCAAGCATTCAGCACATACTTCTGGGTTGAGCTGGCTGAAGTCACATTTAAATCAGCAAGTACACAGGCTAAGAGACAAAAAAGTACCTCAAAACCCAAATGTAGTTCCACCAACAGTAACTCAGAACTGTGACAGGAGTTGCTATTTTGATAATAATGAGCAGAATAATCTTGTTTCAAAGTCAAAATAAATGTAAGAAAGAAAATGATTGTAAAGTAGTTATAAGTGCAAAGAGTGTCTATAAAAATCTTTATCCAAAAAAAGTACGGTGAAGTAGGACGAGGTAGAGGAGATGGGTGGCTGGTGGGAAGGGAAACTGTGGACATCCAGAGGCAGCTGTCTGGGAGTATTCTGTCCAACTCAGACGTTAAAGCCCCTTCCCTCACTACGGCGTGAGTTGGGTCTTGGTTTTATAACATTTTACTTGTTTAATTTCCTGTGTTCCAGCAAAGTCAGAACTACCACCTTACTCAAACTTCAGTAAGTCACAGAGGGCTTCCTAAGTGACACCCAGGGCGAGAGCTGCAGGATAAGTAAAAGTTAGCTGGGGAAGTGTGGGAGAGAGAGATTATTTCAGGCAAAGAGCATGTGCCATGGGCTGGGAGTGAGAGAACGAGGTCCCTTCTAAGGAGTGGCAGGGATAACACCAAGTTAGGGAGGGTGTGGGGAAGGGAACGTTCTCACACCTTGTTGCTAAGGGTATACAGTCATACCCACTCAGAAATGTCTACAGGGAACTTTGGGAACATGTTTAGAGCCTTAAAAAGTATTCAATTTAACCTAGCAATTTCATTCCTGGGAATTCATCTTATATAAAAAATTAAGCATGCATGTGAGGATTTAGCTGCAAGGAACAGAAACATGCTGCTGCTTATAAAAGCAAAACATTTAAAGCAGCCTCAGTGCCCATTTATCAAGGCCTCATTAAATCAATTATAATATAACCGTAGTTCAGAGTACTCTGTAATCATTATAAATTATGCCCAAGTCCTGACCGGTTTGGCTCAGTGGATAGAGCGTCGGCCTATGGACCGAAGGGGCCCGGGTTCGATTCCAGTCAAGGGCATGTACCTTGGCTTCGGGCACATCCCCACTGGGGGGTATGCAGGAGGCAGCTGATCAATGTTTCTCTCTCATCGATGTTTCAAACTCTCTATCCCTCTCCCTTCCTCTCTGTAAAAAAATCAATAAAATATGTATTTTTTTAAAAATGTGCCCAAGATTAGTATTTATTGGCTCAGTGGTTGAGCATTGACCTATGAACCAGGAGGTCATGGTTCGATTCCCAGTTGGGACATATGCCCAGGTTGCGGGCTTGATCCCCAGGGTGGGGTATGCGGGAGGCAGCCGATCGATGATTCTCTCTCACCAATGTGTCTCTCTCTCTCTCTCTCTCTCTCTTTCCCTCTCCCTTCCTCTCTGAAATCAATAAAAATATTTTTAAAATAAATAAATAAGTATAATAAATAAAATCTATTTATTAGCATGAAAAATGTTCACAATATAACATTGTGAGAAAGAAAAAGCAAGATATGGTATACTATTGTAGTATGGATCCTATTTCACAAATAATGAGCAGAAAAGTCTGCTTATTTCTGGATGGTGGAATTATAAATGTTGTTTAGCTTATCTTTTTCATATTTCTTTAATAAACATGCAGTACTTTTTTAATAGGAAGACATATTAGTTACTTCTTCACTTGTCCCCGCAGTGAACAGAGATGAATTAAGCCATACATTCAGTCCCTGACCAGCGGCTATGAGGGTGAAAGAAGAATATGGGTTCCAGGAAGGAGATCTCAGTGGCACATCCCCACGGCAAGGTCCGTAGACCCTCCTCCCCTCCACACACACCTGCACAAATCCAAACGGGAAGAGGCGCTCCGTCTGCCCCTCAGAGCCGAGGTGGAAGGTCTGGCGCCAGTCCTCAATGAGCGCGGGGAACGTGCAGTTGTACAGGTTCCTGTTAAAATCGATGTTGGCCTCCCCTGGAAACAGTCCAAGTGGTGAGAGAAGTTTGGGGTAGAAGCAAAAATGGCCACACAATACTCCCCAACCTCTAGCCCTGCCTTAGGAAGTGGGCCTCCCTGCAGTCTCTCTGGACTGGCCTTGCTCGGGCCGACAGGGGCATCAGCAAACATGATACAAGCAGGCTTGAAAAGTGCTTCAGTTCGGGGGTCTGCTCTCTCGATACACTTGGAACCCCGAAACTGCTATGTAAACAGTAAATAAGTCTGAGCTAGCTTGCTGAAGGGTGGGGGGCCACATGAGAGCCACAGGGCCCCAGCTGGTAGACAGCTCCCAGCCAACACATGGGAAGAGAGGCCAATCTAAGTCACTCGGCCATCAACCTGCCAGGTGGCCAAAGACACATAAAGATCCCAGCGGAAATTAGCCAAAGCAGCCCAGATGGAGAACCGACCCTGCTAGACCACAGAACAGGGAGCTAAATAACATTGTTTTTGTTGTAAGTCGCTAAATTCTAGGATGGTTTGTTATGCAGACAAGCTAACTGACAGAGGCCAATTAAGTCACTCGGCCATCAACCTGCCAGGTGGCCAAAGACACATAAAGATCCCAGCGGAAATTAGCCAAAGCAGCCCAGAACAGAAAAACGACCCTGCTAGACCACAGAACAGGGAGCTAAATAACATTGTTTTTGTTGTAAGTCGCTAAATTCTAGGATGGTTTGTTATGCAGACAAGCTAACTGACACAGTGGAGAAATAGCAAATCGAACACTCACCCTGGTACCATATCACGCCTTTCAGAGTCATATTATGTAGTGGATGGATCATGGCGTTCCAGAGAACAGAGTGTTTACTGGGGCCACTTATAGAAGCCGGTGAAGTGAACCTGAAATCGATAAGGCGCACAAGTGTCAGGAGAGAGCTAGCGATCGATCACATTATGATCCCCCACCTGGGCGCCTCTCCAGCTTTTACTTGGGGCAAATTTCTGATGACAGCAACACAGGATTACATTGAACCGCTCTGCCTCACATGGACACGTGTGAACAGTCTCTGAATTTCACCTCCAGGTTCTTCCCAGGATAAGGGTATCAGTCAGTTTTCCACGAGTTCAGCGTGGGCCACCCCAGTTCCCAGATCAGGTCATTAAAGCCACGAAGAGGAGAAGTGTTTTATTACGAGTCTCACACACAAGGCAATAGATCTGTTTGACTAGTCCTCCATGAACGGACACTTAGATCGTTTCAAGCTTTTTGCTTTTGTAAGCAACGCCACGATTCTCTTTCCTATAGCTTCATCATTGCATGCAGACTTAAGTATTTCCTTAGGATCAACTCCCAGATCGGAAACGGCTGGGTGAAAGGACACATTTTTTTTAAAAGGCTTTCAACATGTCCCTAAGTTTCTCTGTAGAATGCCTGTAGGAAGGTACACCCCCTTCCTCACGCCCTTGGAATTGTCCCTTCCATGTCCTCAGAGATCTGGGAGGCCTGGCTTCAGATGCCTCCTGCTTTACCACAGGCAATTCCTTCTGCTCCAAAATGGAATGTCTTCACACAGGCACACCTTTACCCAAGTGAAACCAGGAGCTCAAGTCTACCCTATTCCCAGAGGCCTTCCCAGGACTGATGAGACGATGTCTGTGAAGGCCGTCCACATACTGTTCATCTCTACGTTAGCAGGACGATCAAGATTTTATTAAGTAGCCCGTCCTCTGACCCAAAGCCCGAACCACGTGTCCTTCCTGATCTAGCTTTCCCTCAGAGTGCTTTCCTAATCACTACACTACATATTTCTTTGATTACACGTCTACTTGTTCTTCCTGTTAGAGTGTTTATTCTGCTAAGCAATACAACACAGTGGTTAAGAGCAGACACTGAGGCCAGCCTTTGCCACTTACACGTGTGTCCATGAGCAAGTTACTAAAGCTCTCTCCGACTTAGTATCTTTTTTTTAAATATTTTTTTTATTGATTTCAGAGAGGAAGGGAGAGGGAGAGAGAGAGAGAAACATCAATGATGAGAATCATTGATCGGCTGCCTCCTGCACGCCCCACACTGGGGACGGAGCCCGCAGCCCAGGCATATGCCCTGACTGGGAATCAAATGGTGACCTCCTGGTTCATAGCTCGACGCTCAACCACTGAGCCACGCCGGCTGGGCTCCGACTTGGTATCTTTTTCCACGCTATGTTAACAGTGTCTACATTTCAAGAGACTGTTGTATTAAATGAGTTACTATATATAAACTACTTACAACATTTTTCAGCATAAAGCTTTCAGTAAGTATTAGCTATAATTATTATTAAGAAAAAGACTCATAATTGCTTGTGCTGTTCTCAGAAGGCTGTGGTGGTGGTGACAGTGAAAATAATACCTTGCCTGTGCACGGAACAAGTTAACACATATTTGGACACTCAGCACGCACTTCACCCCCCAAAGGAGACCGCGATTCTCCTCTTTTATCTAATTTCCTGGCAGGCCTTCTCCCGGACTGCGGGATGCTTTCTTACCCTTCCTTAGGGACCCCGCAGGCTCTCAGTGACCTTCCAGATGACCAGGCTTCAATGGGGGTCCCGCCCCACGAAGAGGAGATCAGCCCCACGGGATACCGCAGCGTGTCGTACAGGTTGCGCCCGAAGAGCCAGCACACGGCCGACATGTACTCGAAACTCCCATGGCCTAAGTTTTCTGTTCAGAAGAAGAGGGTCAGGTAGAGAGTAGAGGGATACCGATGGGTCTAGGTGAGAAGAAGGGGTGTGGGCCATCCCTGGTGTTCCTTGCTAAGAATTTCCAAAAGTAGAAGATTGAGAGGCCATGATCTCATTTGCAGAGAACCAAAGCTCCCTGGCCAGGCGAGTGGACCCCCCCACCAACCCATGCTCCCCTCTCACCTACAGGTTCCTGAGAACCTCAGAATACGATTAGTCCTCCTCAACAGGTGAGGGCAGAAAGGCCATCGGGCCCCTTGACCACCCTCACCTCACCTCTACCTTTCCCTCGCCATTCGTCCCCATTTAGCTCCGTGGAAAGAAATGAGGAAACAGGGAGCATGTCAGGAAGAAATGTGTCTTTTTTCTACCCCATTTTATAGCTAATGGTCATGAAGACATGGGCAGCAGGTATGGGATGCAACATCTGGCTAAAAGAGAAAGCAACAAAAACCAAAACTGGTGCTTAAATGTTCAGCGTAGAAAGCTCACCTGTCCATACAGCCCAGTCACTAACACACACGGGAGTGGTCAATCCCATGTGGGAAGAAAGCTGATGAAGAGGGGAACGGGCACACACACACTCACCTGACGGGGTCATTCAACCCAGTATTTCCTAAGGAACTGCTATGTCTAAGGCACTGGCTTGGCACCACTCAAGA
>NW_005367694.1:3227955-3228984 GCF_000412655.1 Myotis brandtii
AGAAGGGGTGTGGGCCATCCCTGGTGTTCCTTGCTAAGAATTTCCAAAAGTAGGAGAAGATTGAGAGGCCATGATCTCATTTGCAGAGAACCAAAGCTCCCTGGCCAGGCAAGTGGACCCCCCCACCAACCCATGCTCCCCTCTCACCTACAGGTTCCTGAGAACCTCGGAATACGATTAGTCCTCAACAGGTGAGGGCAGAAAGGCCATCGGGCCCCTCTACCACCCTCTCCTCGCCTCTACCTTTCCCTCGCCATTCGTCCCCACTTAGCTCCGTGGAAAGAAATGAGCAAGCAGGGAGCATGTCGGGAAGAAATGTGTCTTTTTTCTACCCCATTTTATAGCTAATGGTCATGAAGACATGGGCAGCAGGTAAGGGATGCAACGTCTGGCTAAAAGAGAAAGCGACAAAAACCAAAACTGGTGTTTAAATGTTCAGCATAGAAAGCTCACGTGTCCATACAGCCCAGTCACTAACACACACGGGAGCGGGCAATCCCATGTGAGAAGAAAGTTGATGAAGAGGGGAACGGGCACACACACACTCACCTGACGGGGTCATTCAACCCAGTATTTCCTAAGGAACTGCTATGTCTAAGGCACTGGCTTGGCACCACTCAAGATCCCAATTCAATACAGTTCTGGCACTCAAACAGCTGAGAGTGTCATAGTGGGGATTCAAGTCAATTAAAATTGATGGAGCACCTACTAGGTGCCAGGCACGTCTAGATGGCGGGAGTACAGTAAGTCACAAAAAAGGAGAACCATGGGATCTCTCCTCATAGGTCTTATATTCTACAAAATAAGACATCTATTCAGCTGAGTAAAATATAGGGCAAAATATGGTTAAGTGCCTCCAGAGGTACTAACGTGTATTAAGGGGTTTTAAAAAGAATGAATGTAAAATGAAAGGCAGATCATAAAAATCCTAATAAAGACCTTCCTAATGCTTTCATACAGTTCCTCATGTTGTGGTGACCCCCAACCATAAAATTATTTTCGTTGCTACTTCATAACTGCATAACTGTA
>NW_005367694.1:3228998-3256198 GCF_000412655.1 Myotis brandtii
AGAAGGGGTGTGGGCCATCCCTGGTGTTCCTTGCTAAGAATTTCCAAAAGTAGGAGAAGATTGAGAGGCCATGATCTCATTTGCAGAGAACCAAAGCTCCCTGGCCAGGCAAGTGGACCCCCCCACCAACCCATGCTCCCCTCTCACCTACAGGTTCCTGAGAACCTCGGAATACGATTAGTCCTCAACAGGTGAGGGCAGAAAGGCCATCGGGCCCCTCTACCACCCTCTCCTCGCCTCTACCTTTCCCTCGCCATTCGTCCCCATTTAGCTCCGTGGAAAGAAATGAGGAAACAGGGAGCATGTCAGGAAGAAATGTGTCTTTTTTCTACCCCATTTTATAGCTAATGGTCATGAAGACATGGGCAGCAGGTATGGGATGCAACATCTGGCTAAAAGAGAAAGCAACAAAAACCAAAACTGGTGCTTAAATGTTCAGCGTAGAAAGCTCACCTGTCCATACAGCCCAGTCACTAACACACACGGGAGTGGTCAATCCCATGTGGGAAGAAAGCTGATGAAGAGGGGAACGGGCACACACACACTCACCTGACGGGGTCATTCAACCCAGTATTTCCTAAGGAACTGCTATGTCTAAGGCACTGGCTTGGCACCACTCAAGACCCCAATTCAATCCAGTTCTGGCACTCAAACAGCTGAGAGTGTCATAGTGGGGATTCAAGTCAATTAAAATTGATGGAGCACCTACTAGGTGCCAGGCACGTCTAGATGGCGGGAGTACAGTAAGTCACAAAAAAGGAGAACCATGGGATCTCTCCTCATAGGTCTTATATTCTACAAAATAAGACATCTATTCAGCTGAGTAAAATATAGGGCAAAATATGGTTAAGTGCCTCCAGAGGTACTAACGTGTATTAAGGGGTTTTAAAAAGAATGAATGTAAAATGAAAGGCAGATCATAAAAATCCTAATAAAGACTGGCCTCCCCCCGCGCTTCCACAATACTCTACCAGTGGTTCTCAACCTTCCTAATGCCGCGACCCTTTCATACAGTTCCTCATGTTGTGGTGACCCCAACCATAAAATTATTTTCGTTGCTACTTCATAACTGTAATTTTGCTACTGTTATGGATCGTAACGTAAATATCTGATATGCAGGATGTATTTTCATTGTTCGCGACCCACAGGCTGAGAACCGCTGCATGCATAGTGTTTCCCTGACCCTACTGAACTATTCGCTTAGTTCACCGTGTTCAGTGTCTGGACCTACCAGAGAGTCAGTAGATGTTTGTGGGCTGGTGTTGGGTGGTTGTGGGTGGCTGGTATGAAGCTGGTTTCATTGATGAGCAGGTAGAGAGAAAAGGTAATGAAGAGGAGCAGGGAGAGCCCTGGCCAGGGTGGTTCAGTTGGTTGAGCGGTATCCCATGTACCAAAAGGTCACTGGTTTGATTCCCGGTCAGGGCACATGCCCGGATTGCAGGTTCCACCTCCGATTAGGGTATGTATGGAAGCAATCAATCGATATTTCTATCTCACAGATTATTCTCTCTCTCCCTTTCCCTTCCTCTCTCTCTAAAATCAATAAAAACATATTTTTTTAAAAAAAGAGGGAGAGAGGTGAAAAGTCTGGAAGGATAGACAGAAGTTGAATAAGCAGAGCTGGCATTCTAGGCAAAAAAGACAATATATTAAAAGGCACAGAAAAATGTTGAAAGTGTTGGACTGGAGCATAGGTTATAAAAGGAAGCTAAGAGTGGGGGGAGGGGAGTAAAGAAGATGGAAAGCCCCTTGAGAATGAGATTGTGTGTAGGCAGAGCAGCCCCCCAAAAATGTCCACACCCTAATGGTTATAACCTGTGGCTATACCTTTCGTGGCTAAAGGGCTTTTGTGAATGTGATTGGGGTTAAGTGATTAGGGTGTGTATGGAGGCAATCAATCGATATTTCTATCTCATAGATTATTCTCTCTCTCCCTTTCCCTTCCTCTTTCTCTAAAATCAATAAAAACATATTTTTTTAAAAAAAAGAGGGAGAGAGGTGGGAAGTCTTGAAGGATAGGCAGAAGTTGAATAAGCAGAACTGGCATTCTAGGCAGAAAAGACAATATATTAAAAGGCACAGAAAAATGTTGCAAGTGTTGGACTGGAGCATAGGTTACAAAAGGAAGCTAAGAGTGGGGGGAGGGGAGTAAAGAAGATGGAAAGCCCCTTTAGAATGAGATTGTGTGTAGGCAGAGCAGCCCCCCCAAAATGTCCACACCCTAATGGTTATAACCTGTGGCTCTACCTTTTGTGGCTAAAGGGCTTTTGTGAATGTGATTGGGGTTAAGGACCTGGAGATGGAAGAGGGTCCTGGATTATCCAGGTGGGTCCAAGCTAATTACGTGAGTCCTCAGCATCAGGAAGCCTTCCCAGCGGCAAGCAGAGAGATGTGACCACAGCAGAGGCAGGAGAGACACGAAGTGTGAGAAGGACTTGGCCTACTGTGCTCCTCCCCAGATATCTCACTGCCTCACCTCCTTCAGGGTATCACTGAAATGCTGCCTTTCTCACTAGGAATTCCACGGCCGCTCTAAACTGGAAGCCACTACCTATCACAGACCCCAAGTCTGAATTGACTGCCTTCCCTGATGTACGTATTTATTTAGTGTCATTAGCACGCATCACCCTCTAACGGTTAGAGTCTAACCCCGTGGTCGGCAAACTGTGGCTCGCGAGGACCCTTGAGTGTGGCTCTTCCACAAAATACCACGTGCGGGCGCACGTACAGTGCGATTGAAACTTCGTGGCCCATGCGCAGAAGTCGGTTTTCGGCCTGGGCGAGTCTATTTTGAAGAAGTACTGTTGATATTTGGCTCTGTTGACTAATGAGTCTGCCGACCACTGGTCTAACCTATCCCTCAATATCCCAAATTTATCTGGTGTCCGAGTTCAGAGAGTTAAAGGGGGGTGATAGCAAGGTATGCACCCCTTATCCAAATCTAAGTGATTCCTGAGTTTTGGATAACATGTGGTGAGAGTTCACAGACCAAAACATTCCTCCCAAATTGACCAAAATCAATTTAGTTCCTAAGTTCTTATAGGGAGAGCTCAGATAGTGTGATACGGAATACATCAGGTACTTCCTAGAAAGTTTACTGATTTTATTATTCATTTTCTACATCCCCCTGCTCTAGAATACAAGCTCCATGAGACCAGCTGTTTTTGCCTGTTTTATTCACTGCTATACCCCCAGCACCGAGGCCAGCGCCTAGCACATAGTGGGCATTCAAATAGTTGGTGAGTTGATTAATATTTGAAGATGTAGGAGCCATCGAGGTTCCCGAGGTAAAGCATGGACAGACAAAACAGAACAGGGACTAGAGAGATCACCAGGGGCCACACTGGAGGAAGGAACTGGAGAAAGCAGAGACCTCGGGCGGGAAGACGAGGGAAAGGACGTACCACGCCAGCTAACAGGAAAGTGCGGCTCCCAAAGGGGGCGGTGGGCAGAGTCGAATGCTTAGAGGTATTCAGAAGGTATCGTGAGAAGGACAGGAGTCATTTTGAGGTGAATGAGTTGCTGAGATGGAAGCAGAAGACAGACAATAAAGGGCTAAAGAGTGACCGCATGGAAAGGCAGTGAGAAGAATGAGAAAAAGAAGATGTCCTAGAAAGTTTTAACAAAGCAGAGGGGAGAGCGGGGGCACTGTGTGAAGGGTGTCTGTTATGTTCCGTTTGGCTGTTTCGTTATAAAGGAAAGCTAACCTCTGAGAGCAGGGACTGCGTCTGCCTTGCTCACTGCTCTTCCCTTGAGGCCGCACACAGAGCCACTGGGAGTGGGCGGGGAATAAAGATTTCCTGCTGGACGCACAGACCAGAGCCGGATGGGCGGGAGAAGGCCGCAGAGGAAGTGAGAGCCCGCATCAGGGACAGCCATGAGAGGACCCCAGTCAGCTGTGTTCTGACACGGAAACACAGGAAGAAAGAGGAGGGCAGAGCATTGAGGCACGGAGGAGGGGGGCTCGAGGGGTCACGCGGAGCGGCCTCGGGGTGCTCAGTGAGGCTGAAGGTGGAGGCACTGCTCACAGCAAGGAAGACGACTCGGCAGTGGAGTCTTGGGAATAAACGTATGGAATGGCTACCATCAGGAACAGGGTGAAGAGTCGATAAGAAATGAAAAAAGGCCTGGCTGGAGTGGCTCAGTGGTTGAGTGTCGACCCTGAACCAGGAGGTCGCGGTTCAATTCCTGGTCAGGGCACATGCCTGGGTTGTGGGCTCAATCCCTAGTAGGGGGGTGACCAATCAATGATTCTTTCTTATCACTGATGTTTCTCTCTATCTCTCTCTCTCTCTCTCTCCCTCTCCCTTCCTCTCCGAAATCAATAAAAACGTATTTTTTTAAAAAAAATGAAAAAAGGATGGTTGCAACCTAATAAATAGATTAAGAACCAAATTCAGGGTCTCAGAGCCCACCCGGGGCGCTGACACTCCGTGTAGAGATGGCACCTGCTCCAGCAATCACTCACCTGCGGTGGGCTTAGACCACTCCAAGTCAACCTCAGCGAGATCCTCGAGCTCCTGCTCTGCCTGATTGAGAGACACGGAGAGGATGCGGACAGACGTGTAGGCCGTGGTGTTGGCCAGCTCGCTTACAGCATTAAATATCTAGAAAAGAAATAGGAACGTCATTTCTTACACCAACCTGTTTGGGGGGTGGTCAACTATCCAACTGCCTCTTGAACACCATGAACTGTGGACCAAAAAAGGGGGCCCATCCTAAACCTGACAAGCTCGGGGGAGGCCAGTCTGGTGGACCCTACAAACTCAGAGACTGAAGGTAACCACAGAGGATGGTCTGAACATAAAAATTCCTAAGGAAAAGCGAGTCACGGCGGGTAGTCCAGTCCCAGGCCTGTAGCTCCCTGGACAAAGGTCAGTCTTTACCTGAGGTGAGCCTGTCCATTGTCTTCTGCATCTAAGATAACAGACCTTTGAAATGTCAGCGTGATCTCCTTGTCCAGACCTCTTACGGCACACCTACCGCACCCGGCTGTTACCTTCTCTACATGCTACCTCTATGTACATGTTAGTTAACTACCCTGCACCCACCCATGTAAAAGAAGTATGTGTCTGTTCATTTTACTTTTGATCTGATTCCAGGTATTTCCTTGCGTTGCTTTCTCCCGCCCCCTTAATCGACCACCAATGGATTTCATATAACCCTCCTTGCGTCTCCTCCTTTGCCATTCTCTGGAGCATTTTCTCAATCCACTGAGATTTAGGGGCCCATCCTAAACCTGACAAGCTCAGGGGAGGCCAGCCTGGTGGACCCTACAAACTCAGAGACTGAAAGTAACCACAGAGGATGGTCTGAACATAAAAATTCCTAAGTAAAAGGGAGTCACGGCGGGCAGTCCAGTCCCAGGCCTGTAGCTCCCTGGACAAAGGTCAGTCTTTACCTGAGGTGAGCCTGTCCATTGTCTTCTGCATCTAAGATAACAGACCTTTGAAATGTCAGCGTAATCTCGTCCAGACCTCTTACGGCACACCTACCGCACCCGGCTGTTACCTTCTCTACATGCCACCTCTATGCACATGTTAGTTAACTATCCTGCACCCACCCATGTAAAAGCAGTGTGTGTCTGTTCATTTTCCTTTTGATCTGATTCCAGGTATTTCCTCGAGTTGCTTTCTCCCGCCCCCTTAATCAACCACCAATGGATTTCATATAACCCTCCTTGCGTCTCCTCCTTTGCCATTCTCTGGAGCATTTTCTCAATCCATTGAGATTTTGCTTCCTGACAATTGTTGTGAGTGTGGCTCAAATAAACCCATAAGAATTCTCTACCGGTTTGGATATTTCTTATGTCTGAACTCCTTCTGAGCCTTCAATACACCAATATGAAACGAATAACTGAAACCAATGATGGGGTGGTATGAGTCACCTTGATCTACCCTGTCCAAAAGAGATCATGAAGAATCATGTCCCCAAAGAAGGTCAGAATGCAATAAAACCTGCGATCGCAAGGAGCAAGTCTGTGTTGGATGAGAGGAACAATGGTGTCGTTTAGGCTAAAGAAGAGCAACTGCCCATTGGACCACTGTCATATCTTGAAATGAAAATACTTCTATTCAGAGAAAGTATCTGAGAGCATAAAATTCTTTTAAAAATGGAGCCCAAAAGGCCTGAGGGAGGCAGATTGGTGTCATCCATACCACATAAGAGAAGCATATAAAACACACACACACACACGCCTGAGAAATGATTGCTGAACTGCTGAAACAAACTGAAATCAGCCTCAACGTGCTTATGTTCTCATCTGGGTCTCAGCAAATCACCAAAGAAAAACTTGGGAGAAAATAGCAATTTGAAGAGTAGAGTCCAGGGCGCCTGCTGAGAACAGTCCCCAGAAACGAGACAAAGAAAAGTGTCCATCCCAAATCGCTTTGTGAACCCACTGCTGAGCGTATGACGGGAAGGACGTGGAGTTTTTCTGGACAAGAACATGTGTGGTCCTACTGGGCATCATTCCTCTAGGAGCTTATGCATAAGCGCTATTTTCTTTAATATGATTTTTTAAAAGAAGATATTGTAAAGACATTATTTTGCTTTAGCTTTTGCTTTGTTCTTTCTTGTCTTGTCTCCTGGACTGGTCTGGTGTCCCCAAACAAAGGGCTAACGGAGCGTCAGGAAGCCCAGTCATCACTGGCCTCGGGGAACGCGCGCTCCAGCTGAGGCAGGCCTGCCCAGCGAGAGGCACAGGAGGCTGGCTGCCTTCCATTGGCCGCTCGCCGCAGGAGCGCAGCTGGCTCGCCTTCCCTCCCGCCCACCGCCGAGAATACAGCTGGCCCTCCAGCCCACATTGTAAGATAAATGATGGAGCTGCCAGATTGCCCCACAGAGCATTTCACTGAAATACGCGGCCCCCCGGCCCCCACCCCCGCATCGCCTCTGGACTTGCCGCTGAGCCTGCTGCGGCCACTGAGGTGGCCAGACACAAATGGCTCTTTCGGTCACAATGGAAGCCACAGCCTGAATCGCTCCCTGGGAGCCGCAGCTCTCGCCTGTCAGGGTTACGGGTCTTCCCACAGCTGGGACACACGGTACATACAGTCTCGGGAAAATTCCACAGGAAATCCAGATCCGTGTGTTCAGGATCCTGCCTGGCAAGCTGAATGTAAAATAAACATCAATGCGTGAGGACAGGCCAACGCACTCACAGTGTATTCTGGCAGGGAAATTATTTCTCAGCAGCCAGTACCTGTAAAGAATCATCTCCCTTGAAATTCAGTTCCTCGCTAAGTGCGAAGGCTCGGCTGTTGCTTCCATGGAAACAGTGGATGGAGCTGCTTCCATTCTCTCCACCCACACCAGCTTCCGCAGCCACGGGGAACTCAAGTGCCTCATCGCCTGAGACGCCAGCTCGGGAGGCAGCGTGGTGAACATGCTACTTGTCTTTTACACCCGCCGCTAACACTTGAGATACTGCAAGGCCAACGAAGTCGGGGTGGCTGGCGTTCTCCTATATTGTCACCAGCACAGAGAACTGGATCTAAAACACTGGCTGGAAAACTTCTATTTTCAAACTCACATTTGTGTATTATTTCAAGTCAAAACTTGAAAGCCAACGTGAAGTGGTAACAAAAATGGGGGTGGGGACCCTAGCCGGTTTGGCTTGGTGGGTACAGCATTGGCCTGCAGACCGAAGGGTCTCAGGTTCGATTCTGGTCAAGGTCAAGGGCACGCACCTGAGTGGCAGGCTCCATCCCTGGCCCTGGTGAGGGTGTGGTGCAGGAGGCAACCAATCGATGTGTGTCTCTCACATCGATATTTCTGTCTGTCTCTGTAAAAATCAATGGAAAAATATCCTCAGGTGAGGATTAGCAAAAAAAAAAAGGGGGGGCGGGGAGGGGAGGAAATTCTTGCTGTACCCGATCCTTCTGAACCTGGCGTCCTCCCCCTGTATCAGCAAGCCTTTTTGATGGCTGCATCTCCTCAGGGATATTGGCAACAAACTTAGGAATAAAGAGATTTCAGGAAGATTTTCATTTAAATGACACTTGGCTTCCCTGCTGATGAAAGGGGAAGCCTTACTCCATCTGCTGAGATCAAATTTCATCTCATCAAACACCTCAGTGTAATTATTTTTCCACCAAGTATTTAAATGAGGATGGAAATGAACACCAAGGTATTTGAAGTCATTAGGGCTGCTGGGCTGAGAGGGAGCAACGCGGCCTCTCCAGGGACCAGCAGTCCAGCATCAAAGCAGCTGCTCACCAGTGTTCCATTTGTAACCTTTACACCACATTCTTGAATTAATGAAGAAGCGTCAAGACTCTATTTCCTCGGAGAATCTTGGCATGGGGTCTGCAGGAGGAGCAAGGCCTGTGGGGTGTGTGTGTGTGTGTGTGTGTGTGAGAGAGAGAGAGAGTATACGCGTGTGCGTTCTATATTGCACCTTCTATAGTTATTGGGGAAATTGGGGTCTCCTCTTGCCCACTGGGTGGAGGAGGTGGGGTCCTTACACTATCTCCAGAAAAAGAATTTGGAGTCCGCATGGCTGTGGGCCATGTGGGTGAACACACGGTGGGGTCCTTACACTATCTCCAGAAAAAGAATTTTCTGAGACTCACACGGGAGGATGTGGTTTTCATCTGCGTGGAATTACATCCCTGGTTTTCCAAAGTCCCGTTCTGGTCATGGAAGAAGTAGCTGGGGTTTCGGTAAAACTGGGAGCAAAGCCAGTGTCCAGTTTTGTGTGTGTTTTTTCCATGTTGGAACCAGCTCCGGTTCAGCATCGGGCGAGCAGCAGTCCATTAGTCCACGGTGCTGGAGTCCGCATGGCTGTGGGCCATGTGGGTGAACACAGGAGAGCCAAGCCTGAGCCATGAGCCACGTGTGCCAGGAGGAACCAAGAGAGGGAATGTCTTTGTTTAGGGATTAAATATCCCCCGTTTCTCATCCTTGCAGCGGCCATGCCCATTGCGGTCAATGACCTGTTCCCAAGTGTGACTGACAGACCAGTACCTTACAGACGTCACCCCAACGTTACTGGACGTATATCTCGTCTCCTCCCTGGGGTGTGTGCAAAGTGTTTGCTTCCTGGTGAAGTTGCCCAAATGACATGCCTATAATATTTGGCCTTCCCTTTGCTCCTGTCCTATTATTAATAACTAGTTAACGGCCATGGTATCACTACTACAGTATAATACAGCAGTTTTAAAGTTGAGGAAGTAACTATAAATGAGCCATCCATCATTACTTCTGTGGATCTTTCATTGTAATGTGCTAATAACCCTTCTCTTCTGGATTGTAATTTCTCTACTTGGAGAGGAGGAATATGGGGATTGCCAAGATATTGAAAACGGGTTTCCTGTCTAACATTGGCCATCTTCTTCTGAGCCTGCCTAGAAATACCCAAGACTTAAGACCTACCCTGTCTTAGGAGGCGACAGATGAACATTTAGACTTTTCTCCATTTATAAACATCTCACTCGGCGTTATAAATAACACGCGATTTAAAAATTCCACTTCACCCTAACAACAAGATAGGCATGCAATCTGCCATGTCCTTCATTTGAATGTGAAGAGTGGTATGTTATAGTGGGAACTTTACCTCCTCAGAAGAGTCACATGGAGGGAGAAAAGGGGAAAAAAAGAGACAGACACCCTGTGTGTTGCAGTGTGTGTGTGTGGGGGGGGGGGGGGAAAAAAGGGGGTCTTTGGGAGAAAAGGAGCAAAAGGAATATGGAGGAGTCACATACGGTATCCTTTTGATAAAAAAAGTAAGTTCTACAGAATGTGAAGAGACTAGAAACCCTGGCTTTTGGTACTGTCAGCACCTAAAATGCTGTCATGCAAACAAAGTGCATGATTTAAAACCAAAAAAAATAAAGAATTAACACTTGGCTGTGTCAGGTGGACTCTTTCTACCCCCCACCCTCACCCCCCTATATCTCAGAGCTTGTAGCCTTCCTTTAATACAGAAGATGAAAAAGAGTAAATGCTAGGCAGAAAGAATGTGTTCACTCTTATCAAAACCTTGTTACCAGGGTGGGCTGGGAGGGCAATGGGGGAAGATAGGGGGGGCATCTGCACTGTTCTCAACAATAAAGATAAAATTTGTAAAATATATTTGTATTGATTTCAGAGAGGAAGGGAGAGGGAGAGAGAGACGGAAACATCAATGATGAGAGAGAATCATTGATCGGCTGCCTCCCACACCAGCCCACACTGGGGATCGAGCCCACAACTCAGGCATGCGCCCTAACCGGGAATCGAACCGTGACCTCCTGATTCATGGGTTAACACACAATCACTGAGCAACACCGGCTGGGCAAGATAAATTTTTTAAAAATCTTGTTACCATAGGCAACTAGATATTAAGGAAGGAAGCGAAGGGAATGGGGCGTGAGCCTATTTGCTTCACCAGGAAGGTACAGCATCACACCCCCCACCCCAGGGGATCTCAGCATTGCCCGGCCAAGGATTAACATCTCTCCCTTTCCCGTCTGGTACCAGATGGGGGGAGGGGGGAGGTGGGGGCAGTAAGCACATGAGCAAAAGAAGTCAAAATGGTGCAGGGGTATATGCTTGACCACAGAGGCCTGTCAGTCTAACCTGTGAGAGGGATCACTGGTCAGGGGGTGGACCCATCAGAAGCCCAGAAAGATTGGTAAGTTGATCGGTTATTTTGAAAAAGCTCCTGATCGTAATAAGTCCAGGGAACAAAAAGGAGCTCTCTTGCTTGGTGACCTATGCTAGCTCCATTCGTTTGCGTTCTCTCTCTCTCTCACTCTCTCTCTCTCTCTCTCTCTCTCTCTCTCTCTCTCTCTCCTCTGCCCCCTCCCCCCGACACACACACACACACACAGACAAACATGACCATGCAGGTCTAACAGCCAGGCCATGACAGACTGTGTGGGCTCCAAAGGACTAAGCTTTCATATGAAACAGAAACTGTCGACACTGGCCTTGGTTTTGGACTTTCCCATGGCGGATGGAGGGAGGTGGGACACTGGGAACCCAGGGGCAGCTTTCTGGAATAGATTTTGCCACACCACAATCTCCCGTGCCTGGGTCCCTGGAATGCTTTCCTCATGATCCCGTGGAAGAACCCGATTTCCACCAGCAACGATCTGATTTAGCTCAACAAAAAGTGAGATGAGATCCCCTGGCATAGAGTGCTATTGAGAACCTGACTGTATAAATAAAAATAGATCTGGCCCGTGCCTTTCTTTGCAAACAGAGAACTGCAATTAAAGCATTAGGAAAGTACTGTTTTCCTTAACGCGTTCACAGCAATTCTACTTCCATACAAAACCATGCTTTCTATCAAGAGCTAAAATTTCACTTTTGCTGCCATTCACTTAAGTTAAAAAAAATCCAGTTAAAGTTCATTTTAAATATATTTTTATTGATTTCAGAGAGGAAGGGAGAGGGAGAGAGAGAAACATCAATGACGAGAGAGAATCATTGATAGGCTGCCCCGTGGATCGAGCCCAGAACCCAGGCATGTGCCCTGATTGGAAATCGAACCTGGGACCTTCAGTCCGCAGGCCGACGCCCTATCCACTGAGGCAAACCAGCTAGGGCTAAAGTTCATTTTAATAAACATTTACATTCAATAGGTTTCCATATATTTAAGTAGGGCAGGAAGCAAGAGCAAATAAAATATTGGTTAGGAAGACATAAATGCAAGAATTCAGATTTTGAATTAGAAAACTAATAATGAAATGAAGTATATAGGCCCAGAGTAGAATCTTTTTAGTAGCATTATTTAGTAATTAGTTAAAAAAAAAAAAAGAAACTATAAGTGATAGAAGCAAAATAAGAAATCATAAAGTATGTTAAGGGATTCAATTTTATAACAAAAAAAGAAATTCATTGAGATCATGGTCTAGCTGTAGATTTTAAAATCTCAAATTAAATATTCTCAAAGAAAGAGAAATAGATAACAAAAGAAAGGTAGGAAAATAAAAGTCAACTTGAGAAGAAACTGAGTTTTAGAGAAAGAGCTAGGGAAAACAATAATCTTGCCAAGTTCTTAATCTATTATAGTGATACCATTGTAATTAGCTAATTATTAATAATAAATCTAGTCAAGAAGGTAGAAGATACCAAAAACTATAAAACATCGCTGGAAAAAAGTAAAGACATTAATGGAAAGACATCCCATGTTCACAAATAAAATGCCAATACTACCCAAAGAAATCTACAGATTCAAACACAATACCTAACAAAAATCCCAGTAGCCTTTTTTCCCCCAGAAATGGAAAAGCATATTCTCACATTCATATGGAATTGCAAGAACCCTGACTAACCAAAATAATTTTGAAAAAGAAGGACCCAGTTGGAGGAATCACACTTCCCAACTTTGAAACTTACTACAAAGCTGCCGTAATTAAAACAGTGTGGTCCTGGTATAAGGAGAGACCTGTAGATCAATGGAATAGAAAGCCAAGAAATAAACCTTTATATATATGGTTAATTAATTATTGACAAGAGTACCAAGACCACTCAGTGGGGGAAAGGACAGTCTTTTCAACAAATGGTAGTGGGAGAATTGGATATCCAACTTCAAAAGAATGAAGTTAGACCCTCGTCTTACACCATATACCAAAAGTGACTCATAAAGAATCAAAGACATAAACTTAAGAGCTAAAACTATAAAACTCTTAGAAGACAACTTTGGGGAAAATGTCCATGACATTGGATTTGGCAACATTTCATGAATATGACACCAAAAGGATAGACAACAAAAGAAATAAAAATATAAATTGAACTTTATCAAAAGAAAAAACTTTTGTGTATCAGAGAACACCCTCAGGAAAATGAAATAACAATCTAAAGAATGACATAAAACATTTTCAAATCATATACCTGACAAGTGATTATTATCTAGAATATTTAAAGAATTCCTACAATTCAACAACAAATAGCCCAGTTCAAAAATGGGCAAAGGACTTGAATAGACATCTATCCAAAGAAGTCTTACAAACGGTACTCAATATCATTAGTCATTAGGGAAATGCAAATCAAAACCACAATGAGAGATCTCTTCACACCTACTAACATGGCTATAATAAATTTAAAAAAAAAGGAAAGTAACACATGTTACTGAGGACAGAGAGAAACTGGAACATTTGCATATTGCTGGTAGGAATGCAAGATGGTACAGCCAGTGTGGAAAATGGTTTGGTGGTTTCTCAAAAGTTAAACACAGAACTAACAGGTGACCCAGCAATTCCATTCACAGGTATTTTTCTAAAAGAATGGAAAGCAGGGACTGGACCAGATATCTGCACACCAATGTTCATAGCAGCATTATTCACAATAGCCAAGAGGGGGAAGCAGCCCAGGTGTCCATCAACAGGTAAATGGATAAACAAAATGGGGCATATAAAATAGAATACAATTCAGCCATAAAAAGGGATAAAATTTTGACATATGTTACAACACGGATGGACCTTGAAAACGTTATGCTTGATAATCCAGACACAAAGTCAAATATGATTCCACTTATATGAGGTAACTAGAATAGGCAAATTCATAGAAGGAAAGCAGACTAGGCAGCCGTGGGCAAACTACGGCCCGCGGGCCGGATCCGGCCGTTTGAAATGAATAAAACTAAAAAAAAAAAAAGACCGTACCCTTTTATGTAATGATGTTTACTTTGAATTTATATTAGTTCACACAAACACTCCATCCATGCTTTTGTTCCGGCCCTCCGGTCCAGTTTAAGAACCCATTGTGGCCCTCGAGTCAAAAAGTTTGCCCACCCCTGGACTAGAGGCTACTGGGGTCTGGAAGAAGAAGAAAAGGGGAATTATTGCTTAACAGGTACAGAGTTTATGTTGAGGATTAGGAAATAGTTTTAAGTAGAGATAAGGTATGGGTACACACAGGATGGTGAATAAAAGGTGGGGCAAAAGTAGGTTTATAGTTTGAGTGTATTGTTTTATTTTTCTTGTATTATTATTCATTGATTACTGTATTATTTTCCATATGAACAACTGTAAACTTACTTTTGCCCCACTCCGTAGATTTAATGGTTAAAAGAGACAAGTATATTTATTTAAATTTAAGCACATGTTTATAAAGTATACTTTAAAAACAAAGTCTCAAAAATACCAAGTGAGAACACAGCTGCACCAGCGGGGGATGGGGAAGAGCTGAGTAGGCAGAAGCACCTGGGGATGAAGGTTGGATGTTTCAGTTAATAGCAATGGAAAATGAGGATTCCAAAAGAGCAAGCGTGAACATGGCTGCATTAGTAGAAATATAGTTCTCAAAACAAGGGAGGGACCATCGTATTGGCCAGACCAGTGGCGGAGACCCGAGCTCTGTTTGGGGCCTCACCCCCAAGAGGACAGTGGTATCCTGGGTTGTATTTGGGGAAGACTGACTAGCATGGTGAAGGATACGGAAACCCAGGACATCTAGGGATCAGCAGAGAGAATCAAGAATGTCTTTTCCCATTTAGCAGGACCTCGTAGTTACCCAAAGAGCCAATCCTGACAAAAAGGAAAAAAAAAAAAAAACACCAAAAAAACAAAAAGAACTTGAGGAAAGCAGGTTTTTTGCTCAGCTTAAGGAAGAACTTTCATTTCTCCTTTTTCTTTTCTCTTGTTTTTAAAAATACCAAGTGATTTGCTCTAAGCCATACCCTAGTAAAAGGCTAAGCCAACATTCAATCTTATTTTTTCAATCTCCATGACAACAGAAGACAAGTAGTGTATTAGTTGCTCAGCATTAAAACAACATCTAATTGTTTTGGTTCCCTAGGCTCTCCCCAGAACTCATCTGCTAAGATCAATCAAAAAGAAGAGTAATCTCCTTTGTCTTCAATTTGTTATGAAACCTCTGTTACCATCAGATACACTCTAGCTCAGCCGTGGGCAAACTACGGCCCGCGGGCCGGATCCGGCCGTTTGAAATGAATAAAACTAAAAAAAAAAAAGACCGTACCCTTTTATGTAATGATGTTTACTTTGAATTTATATTAGTTCACACAAACACTCCATCCATGCTTTTGTTCCGGCCCTCCGGTCCAGTTTAAGAACCCATTGTGGCCCTCGAGTCAAAAAGTTTGCCCACCCCTGCCTAGCTTCTGCCTTTAGCTCAGGAAGGTGAGGCCAGAATGCCTGGTGCACTGACTGTACACTCACCGTGACTGAGAAAGCAGTTCTGGGGCCGCATCACCAGTTCCTACCCTGGCTCCTCTATTAACTGCGACCTTACGCGGGTAATTTAATCTCAGTGATCCAGTTTCCTAGTCTGTGAGATATGAATAAAGTACTTACCTCACAAAGTTGTCAACTCAAACAGGCAAAGCACTTAGAACAGATCTTGGCACCTGGTAAAAAGGTTTCTCTCTTTCCCCTCCTTGCTTTTTCTTCCTCTTTCTTTTCCTTTTTCCACAACATCAACATTATTTATTATCACTGAGACTCTGCAAGTTACCTGTGAAACCGTCATCTGCATGTTGCTTTGCCCACTGCAAAGCCAGACATCTCCGAATAAGACATCATGAACTCCCACGGTTAAGTTTGTTTTTCCAAAAGTCTGCTGTGCCGTCACTTCATAAGGTCCACCGGGCTTCATAGGATCCAGTACCACCATCCATTTATTAGAGTATGCTGAAATAATAACAAAAGGCTCCGAGGAATTAATCAATCAATTAATTAAAATTAAAGCCCAATCCTGTCACGCATCATACTCATTCGTGGCCATTCCCAGCTTCAGTGATCAACTGAATTCGAAGCTATGAAAACTGGCCACATTTCAGACAAGCAAACAGAAATAACAGCAGCGGCATTTCTATCCTTAATCTGTGCCAATCCCTTCTTACTTGTAACTGAAGCGTTTACAAGAGAAATAAATTAGCCAGTTGTAATCCTAAATGAGTACAGGTAAAAATACAAAACAAATTTAAATTCAAGGGATTTAATAAAAACAAAATAGAAATTCTTACTGGACTATCCAGCTGTCAATATTAAAATAATCATAATCTAACACATTTGCACAGTGCCCCAATTAGAGAAAATCATTTGTAATCTGAAAGTTCCCCTTGCCTGATGGTATCATGTTTGTCCTCAATACCCCCACCTCCTCCCCACATTGCTACCAAGGATTAATACTAGCAGCAGTTCTGGGTTCTCCTGTCAACATTTAAACAGGTGAGTGGAGAAGGTGTCACATAAAGAAGTACTGAAAGGCATATAAATTAGTCTCTCTGGCCCAGCCAGGGTGGCTCAATGGTTGAGCATCAACTCATGAACCAAGAGGTCACTGGTTTGATTCCTGGTCACAGCACATGCCCGGGTTGTGAGCTCGATCCCCAGTGGGGGTCGTGCAGGAATCAGCTGATCCATGTTTCTCTCTCATCGATGCTTCTATCTCCCTCTCTCTCTCCCTTCCCCTCTCTCTAAATTCAATAAAAACGCAGGGTGGCTCAATGGTTGAGCATCAATTCATGAACCAAGAGGTCACTGGTTTGATTCCTGGTCACAGCACATGCCCGGGTTGTGAGCTCAATCCCCAGTGGGGGTCATGCAGGAATCAGCTGATCCATGTTTCTCTCTCATCGATGCTTCTATCTCCCTCTCTCTCTCCCTTCCCCTCTCTCTAAATTCAATAAAAACATACTTTTTTCAAAATTAGTCTCTCTGTGAAGAAGACATTTAGACTTGCCCAATTAATTATTTTCAGAATTATTTCCCAGACTTAAGGTTTTCAGGCTCAATTAAAGCGATGAAAAGTTACCCAAGACCCTATTTCAGAGATTCCTAGCATATTCCTTAGGAACCACCTCCCTACCACCTTCCTACCTCTCACCCACTCACGCGGCCACCTCTGCAAACATCATACTCAGAAACTTAAGAAAAATATCTTCCAAGTGGCAAAATTATGCCTAGGAGAACCAAACAACATGAACAAAGTTGAAAAAATGAGAGTGAGAAAATAGAGAAGTAATCTTTTAAAAATAAATCCTCTTGGCATAATGCAGAAGAATAGGAACTGATTTATAATTTAATGTAATTTCAAAGGAAGAGAATGGTAAGAACTGGAAATGAAGCATCCCAAAGTTACTGTACCAGCCTGTAAAAAACAATAATTATAAAAATACTACCCAAGTGACTACTAGGAGCCAGACAGGGTGCTGAGTTCTTTCTAATCAGCAAGAGCTAAGCAGAAGCAGGAGAAGTCCAGATGCAGGAGAGGAGATAAGTAAAAGCTCAAACCATAAAGGACCGCTCATTATTGGGGGGGATGTCCAAGACCCCCAAGGCATCAGGGGAAGGGTGCATGTTTGCTCCTCCGGTTAGCACAACTGACTCATTTGCTCCGCCCAGCCCTAAGAGGTCAGTTAAGCCCAGGACCAAATGCCCGCTACTGTTTTTATACCTCTGAGAGCCAGACATCATCCTGTTATAAGTATAACTCACCAAAAGCAGGAAAAGCACTGCTCTGGAGGCAGTGGGCAGCGGGTACAGACTGTGTCACACAGGTGCCTGCGCTCCGTATGGCTCGCACTTCCGAGCAGGCAGACACGCCAATCTGTCCCAACTGCAGTCTTGCCAAGGTCTTTCCAGGCTCCCTGCACTGACATATCTCACTGGAGCTCTGTCCTGCTGCCACCAGCTTTGCTCATTTATGATGATAAAGTCAACCCCCAGAAAACCAAGGACAGGACACCCCTTTTAGCCTTCTACGACTAAACAATCCATTCCTCGTCACTGCTGGTAACTTGATATTCACTCCGCCTCCATTCAGGCAATATGGCTGGTGAGGAGGACAGCCGTCACCAGAGTTTCTGGAAGTTTTGCTGCCCAGCAATAAGATTAATAAGGGAAGGGGGGACATTTGGGCAAAACATCATGCCAATACCGTTTCACTGCAGCGAAAGGAAGAGCTCCCCCTGCAGGAGGGAAGAGAACTACAACTAAGGCCTGAGCCTTATTCCTAAGCACTGGTCTGAGGAAACGTCTCAGCTGACTTGGAGACCTCAGAGAACTTCCTTCTGTTCTAGTCCTTAAGTTCTTTTAGTTTCTAGCTTTTACCCTCTCCTCCTCGACAGAAAAATAAACTCTGCTACAGTAACGAGTGTTAAGGAAGTTAACTGCCAGGCCCGGCAGGGGAAATCGGATCTACTACAGGGAGGTTACTAATGGTCAAAGTAACTCAGAAACCATCCATTTAAAACAACGAGGACTGCCCAGCTGGCTCAGTGGTTGAGCAGTGACCTATGAACCAGGAGGTCACGGTTCAATTCTCGGTCAGGGCACCTGCTCGGGTTGCGGGCTCCATCCCTAGTGGGGGGTCTGCAGGAGGCAGCCGGTCAATGATTCTTTCATCATTGATGTTTCTATCTCTCTCTCCCTCTCCCTTCCTCTCTGAAATAAAAATGTATTTAAAAAATAAAACAATGAGGATTTACTCCCATGTAAGTATATACACAGGAGAGCAGTCACTGTGTAGACCAGTGGCTCTCAACCTATGGGTCGCAACCCCTTTGGCTTTTGAATGACCCTTTCACAGGGGTCACCTAAGACCATCCTGCATATCAGATATTTACATGACGATTCATAACAGTAGCAACATTACAGTTGTGAAGTAGCAACGAAAATAATTTTATGGTTGGGTCACAACATGAGGAACTGTATTTAAAGGGCCAGAAGGTTGAGAAACACTAGTGTAGACTGTTTCTTAGATCAAAGGCAAGGGTGGGCTTATAAAGGCAGAAGCCACCGTGTTTCACAGGAGAAGTGATTAGTCCTTGGCCTGCGAGGCGAGGACTAGTTTTAAGTGGAGCTCATCACAGGATGATGAAGTCCGGCTGTAGTTTTTAGAAACTGTGTGCATCCACCAGGTCCAATAGGTTGAGTCCAAATAATAAAACCGAGTCACCGACCACAAAGAGTTAAAGTTCACTGTCCAGCTGGCTTCCTGGGGGTCTTGCTGAGCAACAGTTGCTCTGGCTCCTTCTTCTGGGCTCTAATCACTTGCTATCCTGCAACCTCTTTTCCCAATCCAGATGCAGGTTTCTGTAGATTTTCGTCACATCCGAACCTCTGCTTCCTCAGATCTTTCTTCTCCCATCTAGGAAGTTTCATCTCCTTCCTTCATAACACAGCTACTTAGAGTGTGCCAGGCACTCCATCCTGTAAATGACAACCTCCCCCCGCCCCCGGCTCCCCTGTGACACCAACAAGAAAGCCTTGCAAACTGACTGGGGCTTTGTGTTTTCATGTCTGACAGCATATCTGGTGGCCTATTTACTGTTCTATTTTCTCTCCACATTCCAGCAAAAGACACAGGTAAAGAACACTCTATCTCCATTTCCTCTACACCTCCCTGACCAGCCCCCATCTAAAAATGGGAAGAATAAACAATCAAAGGGAAAAAAACTAAAACAATTTGTCTAGAGACATGATTAGTCATGAAGTGCTTTCTTTTTCTTCTTCTTGCTATTCACATCAGATGTTAATTATTTTTCAGGTTGTTGTGCCAAATCTCAGAAGCCAAGAACAGAAAAAGGAAAATTATCCACAACCTTTCCCTTCCCACAAGGAAACACCTAGAGCTGGAAGAAACCACCCTCTCACGTCCCACACAGAATCCTGGCACTTCTCCAGCTGCAAATCACTTTCGTGATTTGTGGGAGTGACTTGGAGGTAAAGGAAGCTTTACAGGCCCCTTTCCTACCTGCATTTATTCTGTATAAAGTCCTCCACCACCACCAAATATAAATGTTTAAAAAAAACAAAAAAAAATATTTAAGTACTTGTTTATCAATAAAACTGTTTATGCAAGTTACTTAAACGGTAGCATGCTATGGCAGACATGCCCTGAGATGACCCCCAATAAGGCACACCCTTGTATAACCCTCTCCCCCTAAGTGCAGGCAGAATGTGTGATTTGCTTCCAACCAAAATGGCAAAGGGGATGAGACATCATTCTCATGATTAGGGTACATTACATGGAAAACATAAAGGGTTTTTATAGATGTGATTAAAGTCCCTAATCAGTTGACTTTAATAAAAAGGGTGATTATCCTGGGTGGACCTGACCTAATAAGGTGAGCCCTTTAAGAGTATCTAGAGACCTGGGTAGTGTGTTCAGTAGTTAGAGCATTGGCCCATGAGCCAAAGGGTCACAGGTTCGAGTCCTAGTCAAGGGCATGTACCTGGGTTGCAGGTTCAAGCCCTGGCCCTCATTGGGGCTCAGCAGGAGGCAACCAATTAATGTGTCTCTCTCACATCGATGTTTCTCTCTCTCTCTCTCTCTCTCTCTCTTTCTCTCTCTTCCTCCCTCCCTCCTTTCCACTCTCTCTAAAGAAAAAAAAAGTCAATGGGAAAATCATCCTTGGGTGAGGATTAAAAACAACAACAAAAAAAACACGAGTATCTGGAGGTCAGAGGTGAAAGGAACCAAGATGCAGCCATGAATCCTACAGGCACAAGGAAATGAATCTGCCAGCAGCCTGGGGAGCTGGGAAGTGGGTCATTCCCCAGTTGAGCCTCTGGATGAGAACACAGCCCACTGATGCCTGGATTTCAGCTTGTGAGACCCAGAGAAGAGCACCCAGCTCAATAACAGCCAGGCTTCAGATCTACAGAAATTGTGAGATAGCAAAGGTGTGTTGTTTTAAGCATCTAAGTTTGTGACAATTTATTATGTAGCATAGAAAACTAGTCTGCATGCTAACACTGCAACCAGGAACTTTTTCTTTTCTAAGTTAGAGACAACATATCTGTTTGCAGACACACCCTCATTTTATCATCCACATATGCACTCCCATGTGTGTGAGAGTGAGAGGATATATGCTAATAGCCCCAATTTTATTCCTGTGTCTGAATTACCATGCATCATTTGACAATCTGAATAGGCCCAGTACCTGACTATATTCTCAACCATCCATCAGGTTTTAATTTTCCCAATGCTGTAGTGCCAGTCTGCCAGACAAAAACCTTTATGTTATCAAATTCCACTTTGCTGTGGGCGCCTAGGGAATACAGGTAATAAGTTGTATATTAACAGAGATAGACAGTGGCAAACTGAGGTAGTCTGGCTGAAAAACCCCAGAGTCCTCACTGATATTTAAATAGACGTCAACCCTTCAATAAACCCTGTAGAATTTCCTACATAACCACCGTCTTTAGTCCAAATAACATTTTATTTTTTTTACCTCATGGGCAGGACAGAGCAAGATGCTGCTGAAATAGGCCTGTGGCTCTACACAAACTAAAATACCCTCGCTCTCTACCAAGCAGATGTGGAAAGCCTAACAAACAGATCTACGCCCACCACCACCATCTTTCTCTCTTCTAGACAGAGGCTCGTTTGTAAGGCTGCTAATTCTCAACTTCTTGACCATCCTCACAGCAACTGCCTTGGGTCAAACCTTCCCTGTCTATTCCCTGAACATCATAATAGCCAGCTAACAGGTCCCACCACTTCTGTTCTGCTCGGTCTCCAATCAGTCTTCCACAGTCCTGCCAGAGTCATCTCTCTAATATACAAAGCTGATTGTGTTATTTTGTGCTTAAAATCCATCCATCCAATACTCCTTAACAATGACAAACAAGCTTCCTTATGTATCCAAACTTGTCTCCTGTCAACCAACGCCAGTCACGTACCCCAGTGTTCCCGACAAACCTACCCATGAGCCATTTCTCCAATGGCCCAAGCTCACTAGTGCCTCCGTGCCTTTGCCAGGCGAGTCCGTCTGCCTGGTTTGCCCTACTCATCTTTCAAGATAAACCTTAGCCTCACAGCGGTTCTCAACCTGTGGGTCGCAACCCCTGAAAATACATCCTGCATATCAGATATTTACATTACGATCCATAACCGTAGCAAAATTACAGTTATGAAGTAGCAACGAAAATAATTTTATGGTTGGGGGTCACCACAACATGAGGAACTGTATTAAAGGGTCTCGGCATTAGGAAGATTGAGAACCACTGCTTAGACTAAGTTAATTATCCCTACTAAGCACTCCCCAGCACCTAGTACTTCCCCATTATGGCACTTACCACACTTCACAGTAATTGCTATTATTTTTCCGTCTCTTTGCCTAACCTATTAGCTTCATTAGGGGAGAGACCACATCTGGTTCGCTCATCACTGTATCACCAGTACCTAACACAGTATCTGCCACAGAGTAGTCACTCAGTAAATATCTGAGTGATTGACTAAAATAATAGTAATAACTATAACAACGGCTCACATTTATTCAGTACTTACTGTGTGCCAGGCACTGTTCTAAGTACTTTATATGTGCTAATTCCTTTAAAACCCACATGGTCTCAAATACTATTATCTCACTTCGCATATAAATAAATTGTGACACAGAGATATTAAACGACATGTCCCGGGTTATATAGCCATGAAGAGACAGAGCCAGGACCTGAATCCAGAGAGTGAATTTCAGAGCCTGGGCTCTAACCACTCCTCCACGCTGCCTCTCCTTTATATGTGATTCGGTTCAAATGCCACCTTCTATGTAAACCTTCCCTTACCATCCAATCTGAGGTAGATGTTTCTCTTCTGTATCCCATGACATCCCATATACACCTTCATCACAGCTGTCATCACACTGCACTATGTAACTCAGTGTCTGTTCCCGCTATTCCATGAGCTCCTTGAGGACAGGCACTTTGACTTAGTCTTAATTTGTATCCTCAGTGCCTCGCACACGGTAAATACGCAAGTAGCTATCAAATAGCTATTATGGATGGATGGATGGATGGATGGATGGATGGATGGATGGATGGATGAGTAACGGGATATAGAGAGCAAGCTTGCATTTTCAGATAATCCAGCAGGTGGCAGAAGAAGATAAAAGCTCCACAGAGAATGGGGGCTGCCGTACCTTTCACATGAGTCACTCTCTTCATGAGGGTTTCCTGCTCTCGACACAGCGTCACTGTCACTGTGGCTTCAGGTGTGCCATAGCCCCAAATCACTGCCCCGGCAGGCTCCTTCTGTAGCACCATGTAATCACCGATGTAGGACGCAAACCGAAAACTGGCACCTAGAGAATTCAGCAAACAGAAGAGCATCACCGGGAAGACTCGTCACTGCTTGAATCTGGTTAAAGAGCAAGGAACATACGGTCTTTATACAAGAGCATTTGAATATACCCGGTACTTTTAATCTTCCAAAACCAGATCTTATTCCTCCCAATGAGGTCAGCAACATAACAAGAACAGTTTCCAACAAGATGCATCACAGTACAAGACCAATAAGGAAAACTCCAAGAGCCCAGGGCAACCCATGTCCTACACACGTCGTCCCCTTCAGAGCTGCTGACCTGCCTTTGCTCTCAGGCCTGGCCCTACTGCTTGACTCTCTCCGCCCAAAGCATTAAGATGCTCCTTTTA
This sequence comes from Myotis brandtii, assembly GCF_000412655.1. Classification (NCBI taxonomy): domain Eukaryota; kingdom Metazoa; phylum Chordata; class Mammalia; order Chiroptera; family Vespertilionidae; genus Myotis; species Myotis brandtii. Next base: position 3,252,332 of record NW_005367694.1, read on the forward strand.
TGCACCCTACAGATGGTGTTTATGAGAAAAAGAAACCTCTTCCTTCCTCTACTTTCCATTCCCACTCCTACTCCCGAGTAGCAGGGAATTAAGAAGCTTGCCTCTCTCCAACACAGCCCTCTCTAATCTCCCCCCCATTTCCACCCTACCAGGGTGAATGTCCCTCGAATAATTCCCCTTATTATGGCTTTTTGACAACCCACTGAAAATGCTAAATAAGCATTTATGAATATCTGCGACAGATTTGCTTCCTTCGAAGGTAAATTCAGATAAACGAAGGTGCAAAAAATAAAGTCAGTGAGAGTTAGAAGGTCACAGTGTCCTTACAAAGGTCTTCTGTCACCATTTTACCCATTTCACAAGCTAAATTATGCACAAGGAACAAGAGAAAGAGCACTCGAAACTGTGGATTTTATTCTACAGTCACTAACAAGACTGAACAAGAACTCACTTTAACAAGATCATTCCTATTTTTAACATCCAGCCTATATAGAAGTATTTCATTAGTAACAAGCATCTATCCAAATTATCTCAGCGAGCTCCTCATCAACACTTAAAAGGGGGGGAGGGGGACTTCAGTTACACCTTTGTCTCAATAAAACAAAAACAAAAATCCCCCTAGAAGAAAATAATTAACACTATTAAAAAAATTTTTTTTAAAGATTTTCAACAAAAATGATAGGCAGGAAAGAGAATCAGACCTAACAAGGTTGACATTTCCCTCCCTAGAAGCTACCTATGATGATGGCCCCTTAGGCGATACTCTAAGGAGCAGCATAGCTAATGGGGCCTCCTACACAGGCTCGGTGGCCTATTTGTCCTGCACTTCGAATAAGAATCCGTCCCTCAACACCCTCAGCTCTCTCTTCTGAGTTAGTTCCATCATGAAACGGACATGACCATCAAAGTTCATGCAGAAGGCCCACTGGGCTGGACATGCGTGGCTGCCTGCGCCCAGGGGAATTGCATAAGCACAGTGCTGGCAGCCTGCGGGAGGGAAGGGGAGAAGCACGTACGTGGGAGGGCCTTGTCTTGGGTAGGTGCTTCTTATGAAACAAAACTGAAGGTCTCAACGCTAAGCCGAGAGAGGGTGGAGGTGAAGGGATAGAGTGAAGAAATCTGGCTGCCACTGGCATAGGAGGCGGTGCAAACGGAGGGCCCCAGATGTGTGCAGCCTCCATCTGAGGCTGAAGGAAACACCTTTCCAAATCGGTCCGTCTTCTCCAACACACACGTAAGGAGCCTCTTTGTGCAGGGCTCTATTCTGAGTTAAAGAACGTTAGAGGTAGACCAGCTGGCGTGGCTCAGTGGTTGAGCAACGACGTATGAACCAGGAGGTCACAGTTCGATTCCCAGCCAGGGCACATGCCCGGATAGCAAACTCAATCCCCAGTTGGGGGGCGTGCAGATGACAGCCGATCAATGATTCTTTCTCATTATTGATGTTTCTATCTCTCTCTCCCTCTCCCTTCCTCTCTGAAATCAATAAAAATAAAAAGAATTTTAGAGGTAGAAAGATCGTTCACACCCAGAGTTTATAATCATGGTATTTACTGACCAACAGACTGAGACCCAAGTAGATTAGGTAATTTAAAAATACAGCTTGCATATTAATCCTTTAACTCAACAAATATTTATTGATGCCTATTATGTGCCAGGCACCATTTAAGCATGGAGAATATAACGGGGGGTGGGGGGGAGAGACATAATCCTTGCCAGCAGGGAGCTTACATTCTATGAATTCGCTTACTTGTGGCAGGCACTGTGCTAAACACACTGCAGACTTTAAGTTTCTTTGGCCCCGAATCACAGAGGTGGTTTATGACAGGACTAGAAACCAAGCCACTTGACTCCAATGTTACTGCAACTTCCACTCAGTCAGGGTTTGAAACTGGCGGTAAATCAAAGGTCATGTTCGCTGTCCTTATAAAGCTTACCTTCCAAACTGAGTGGCCAGTGGAACACTTCAAAGGGATGGAGCAAGGAACAAAACAGGAGGCCACGAAAGGAGGCAGGACTGGGAAGTTTTTGTCAAACAAGAAACTTAGGCTTAAGGTTTTCAATTTTTTTTTTTTAGGTTTTCAATTTTTCCTTCATTTGGATATTAGATTAAAAAAAACAACAACAGGAATTATGCCCTAGCTGGTTTGGCTCAGTGGAGAAAGCCTTGGCCTGCAGACTAAAGGGTCTCAGGTTCGATTCCGGTCAAGGGCACACGCCTGGGTTGCAAGCTCCATCCCCAGTGGGGGGTGTGCAGGAGGCAGCCAATCAATGATTCTCCCTCATCATTGATGTTTCTATCTCTCTCTCCCTCTCCCTTCCTCTCTGAAATCAATGAAAAACAAAACAAAACAGGAATTAGTATTCTGGGGGAGAGACGATCATTAAAAGCAGACTGAGCCCTGGCCAGTTTTCCTCAGTAATTAGAGCATCAGCCCACATATTGAAGGGTCTCGGGTTCGATTCCCAGAGCCAATCCATTTGTCTCTCTCACATAGATTTTTTTTTTTCTCTCTCTCTCTCCCCACTCCTCCTCCCTCCCTTCCACTCTGTCTGAAAATCAATGGAAAAAATATCCTCGGGTGAGGAATAAAAAAAAAAAGTAGACTGAAGAAATTAGGACAGTGGTTACCTCTGGTGAGGAACTGGTGGATCCACTTCGGAGGAACACCCAGGGAATCTCAATAAAACCGGCAGCATCCTAGCTCATATTGTTTCATGGTTACATATATCTTTGTACATCTCAAACATTACATGATAAATATGAACACAGGGAAATGATATGAAGGAAAGAGTTCAGGATGTGCAACCAAATGAAGAAGGAAAACTCAGAGTATCCATCAACAAAAAAGAGCCAGTGGCAATGAAGGTGATGTAAGGATATGACCTAAAGGCAAAGGTAAAATACAGATATCCAAGTTAACAGCCTTTAACCGAGAAAACGGATAGAATAATGGCCCTACTCGCCTCTTCACCTTCCTTCCACATCATATGCTAGATTCAGAGGTCACTGTGGGAGGCTGAGAGAGATAAAGGTTAGTTTACACGCCGGTTAAACCCCAGGAAAGAGCACCCGTGGGCTGCAGCTTGTCTGAACAGGGTACTTATTGGGTTCTGAGGGAGAGCAGCAGTCACTTTTCTGCACTCCAACCATTCTCCCACCTCAACTTCCATTTTTTAAAATATATTTTATTGATTTTTTTTACAGATAGGAAGGGAGAAGGGAGAGAGATAGAGAGTTAGAAACATCGATGAGAGAGAAACATCGATCAGCTGCCTCCTGCACATCTCCTACTGGGGATGTGCCCACAACCAAGGTACATGCCCTTGACCTGAATCGAACCTGGGACTTTTCAGTCCGAAGGCTGACGCTCTAGCCACTGAGCCAAACCGGTTTCGGCGCAACTTCCATTTCTTAACAGGGACCTCTGCGGTCCACTATTTGAGTGTTTGAAGGGGAAAAAACAGGTCCAGCATTATCTTTTCCACTTTGCACTGGCAGACAGTTGTGACCCAGTGTCCAGCCTTGTGTCTTCAAATGACAGGGTCTGCCTTGGACAATAGTCAGGGGGTCGCCCTCCTCCCCAATGCCACGCATGTTATCCCCGCACCGATATCTGTTGGCTGCCCCGGAAACCAAAGCTGAGCCTTAAATATTCTGAGCCAGAGAGGGAGTTGTACTTCACAGCCCTGTCACCACTGCAACTAGTAACATCTAATTCCTTGCCTTAAAGCAGTGGTTCTCAACCTTGGCTGCACATTAGAATCACCTGGGAATCTTTTTAAAATCCTGGTTTCTGGGCCTCATCCTCCGGAAATTGTTTCTTTGTTACTAATGTTGTGGCCCCACCCCATAACAAAGAAACA
>NW_005367694.1:3256795-3258699 GCF_000412655.1 Myotis brandtii
CATATGACCCCACCCTTCCAGGCCGTGCCGTCCGCGAAGCCGTCTGCTGCCGTCCGCGAGGTCGCCCCTTGTCCCTTCTCGGCCGCCGTAGTGGAGTGAAAACACACAAAAAACGGTTCCTCAGCAACGAGAACAAACACCTGGAACCATCGGCACCAGCTCTGGGAGAAGCCAGAGGTGAGGCGGTTTACCCCACTTCTCCAAAACCGAGACCTCGCCCTTTCCCTTCGCCTCCCGAATTCTCTCCGGATCCCCGACACATTCCGGGAACCGGGGCCGGTGGGGGGCCGGCAGCCGTGGTGAAGTCCCAGGTCCTCGACGTGCGGCCTCCGCTCCCCAGATCGGCTCAGGGGCACTCAGATCGGGGCAGGGCCTCACCGGTCCGTGTCACAACCTCAGAGGATTCCATACCGCACCTCCTGGTCCTTCGGGAAAGGGGGTTAAAGAAATCTCCACCGGTCGGGCCTCGTGAAACCGCCCCACGGAGACCCCGGCCCCGGCCCCGGCCTCACTCGGCGTTAACCGTCACAACAGGCCGGGCCGAGGGGCTTTGCAGGCTCCGTCGCCCAGGCCGCGGCCGGACAGCTGTCCTCCATCGAGCCCTTGGGTTCCTAGACGGGAAGACAAGACCTGGTCGAGAGAAAACCAGAAAATAGAGGAATCCCAGAGCTTGGGCGGCTGGGATTGCAGAATCCTGCCCGCCCACCCCTTCCAGGGAAAGACTCAGTGTGAAACGTGCTCGTTTAACAAATTAGAATAATTTCTAGGACCAGGACCAGGGCTGACTTTTAAAAAAAAATTTTTTTTTTAAATTTTAGACCCTAAACAGGGTCTTTTCGGCAATGTATAGTGAAGTTTTAGCAACCATTCTCCCTAAATTCCTGTGAGATGGCAAACATTACTCTCACCTTTTAAAGAGGAAGAAAAAGTACTTAGTGTCATAGTGGAAAATCTGTGATTTTTTTTTGTAATAAAAATGAGCTATTAAATCTGCATTTGTAATATTCTAATGAATAATGATGCATTATTAATGAATTCAAAACTCTTCAGAACAAATGGATGGACTTGGTTTGTGTTGGGGGAAATGCTGAAGGCCAGGAAGTTTGGTATTCAGACATAATTTGTTGCCATAGTTGTGATTACATAAGTATAATCAGATTTAAAGACAGTAAGTACTCTTTGGTGAATCTCTAGGTACAATAGGCAGTTCCTTCCAAGAAGATGTCGATTCCATTCTCCAACACCCACTACCGAATTCCACAAGGATTTGGGAATCTTCTTGAAGGGCTGACACGTGAGATTCTGAGGCAGCAACCGGAAAATATACCATCTTTTGCAGCAGCATATTTTGAGGATCTTCTAGAGAAGAGAGAGAGTAAGCTTTAAAAAAAAATAGGCATTTAAAAAAAAGAGAGAGAGAGACTTAAGTACTTGTTTATGGTGAAACTTGCGTAAGACCATCCCTATTCCCCAGAAAGCCTGTAGGAGGCAGGTGGCTTCATGACAGTTGTTGATGTTTGAAACAACATACCTGCCTTTTGGGCAGGTTCTCTCGAATCACATTATTTCACGTTAGTGAAGATGACCAGTTGATTACCCAGACCTTCTTGGTTGTATTTCTCGTGCACACACTGGGTGGACGGTGACCCCACGAGGTCATCTAGGATCGTTCTCCATTTCCCAGCAGGCCGTTCCCATACATCCAAGGCAGTGGGTGGAGAGTTTGTGGTTTTCTTTACATTTTTTCTCTTTTTACTTGAAGGTATTATAAGTATGGTAAAAAATAATAATAATCCTACATGCCTTATCTTATCTAATAATAGAGAAACATGGTAATTAACCGTAACTTCGCTACCCTTCCCATTGGCTAATCAGCAAGATATGCAAATTAACTGCCAACCAAG
>NW_005367694.1:3259243-3287244 GCF_000412655.1 Myotis brandtii
TAAAAGGGTAATATGCAAACTGACCCTAACAGCAGAAGGACTGGGAATGACTGGTCACTATGACACACACTGACCACCAGTGGGCAGACGCTCAATGCAGGAGCTGCCCCCTGGTGGTCAGGGCGCTCTCACATGGGAGGAGCTCTGTTCAGCCACAAGCCAGGCTGATGGCTGCCAGTACAGCGGTGGTGGTGGGAGCCTCTCCTGCCTCCTCAGCAGCGCTAAGGATGTCCGACTGCAGCTTAGGCCTGCTCCCCGCTGGCAAGTGGACATCCCCCTAGGGCTGCCGGGCTGCCAGAGGGATGTCTGATTGCCATCTTAGGCCCAATCCCCCAGGGAACGGGCCTAAGCCAGCAGGTGGTCATCCCCTGAGGGGTCCCAGACTGTGAGAGGGCACAGGCCGGGCTGAGGGACCCCCCCCTCCCCCCTGAGTGCACAAATTTTTGTGCACCGGGCCTCTAGTATTACATAAATTGGTATTTGCTGAGGGATATGAAACTGCCCTACAATAAAGGCACAGAGAAAAAGTGCTTTGAAAAGTGAACTTCCAGCTTGGGAAGGTAATTTATATGCTTTTTCTAGTCTCGCAAGGTTCCATCCTGCTCAGAGGCTAAGATTCAGGCTAACCTTGACTCTTTAGTTGAGAGCCAAAGCAATTTCTTCACTTTCATAAATAAAATTTCCAGATTCCTCGCCTTGAAGGTTCATGACTATCAAGACCCTACCTAATGGTCAAAATGGGGGTTATTACAGCTATTAATGTCTATTTAAAACATATAACTAGAGCCACCGTTTTTAATATAAGCAATTATCATTACTTTTGATTACAGTATTCCAACAGAGCGGTAAAGGTGCCTAGAGAAACAGCAAATAAATAAACATTCAATTTTAAATCTTTTTAGAAGGAGGAAACACAAGGCTTGCATTGAAACAACTCCCATACACACTGCATAGCTCTCCACCCCCTGTCTTCTTTGCTGTACCCTGGCAGAGCTCAAAATCTCTGCCAGTTTCCTGAATGTTGCTCATCTTTTCTATATCCAGTCACTGAATATTTGTTGCACAATCTGAAACTTAAGTGCCACTTAAAAGCTATTGAGAGAAATCCTTTAGGGTAACAAACATTAATTTTGTTGTTATAACTTTATTTTATAAATTAATGAGTAAAATGTCTTTAGTCATTTATTTAAATTTAGACCTTAAAAACATGCTATTACAAAACATTTGAGTCATTGTTACTGGATCATAATTAACACAATTGGTGATTCAGAGTAATGGTCTCAGAATACTAACTCAAATAAAAATGGGTAAGACTATTTGAAAAATTTGAAAAAGTTTTAAGCATCATACCCATTTTCACTCATGTAACCAAAGCTGAGTTTTCTACCAGATACAAGTATTAGGATTTAGTCTCTCCGAGTGGGCAGAATGAAGTCCTCTAGGCCAGTCTCTCACACAATGCAAGAATTTCCGTACCAGCATTCCTCATAGGTCATTACTAGTCTTAATTTTTATTTTTGTGACAGGAAGCATGTTAGTAAATTAAATAAGTGGCATCTTAAAATCACTAGACAAAAGGGGGGCTTTTATTAAATGATATAATAAAGATGGAAAAAGATAAAATTTGATCTATTCCTTACATGATACACCAGGATAAGTTCCAAATTGATCAAACATTTAAATATTTTAAAAAATAAAACTTATAAATACTAGAAGAAAAAATGCATAACTTTTCTCTATAACATAAAAGAGGGGCGGGGGGGGGCTGCTAGCCAAGTTGCTATAATTACTTTAAAAATCCAAGAGCAATTAGGGAAAAGATGGAGATAAAATTGACAATATTACATGACAAAAATTGCCATAAGGAAAATAAAACTACAATGACAAACTGAGAAAAAAATGTTTGCAATTTATATCTCAACTGGTTAATCAACCTAATAAATAAACAGCTTGTAAAAACAGTGAGAAAAAAAGCCCAACAATGCTATATAAAAAAATGGGCAAGTGATAAGAGTTTACACAAAAATAAATACAAATGGCCCTGGCCAGTTTGGTTCTGTTAAGTATCATCCCATGGCACCAAGAGGCCGCTGGTTCGATTCCCATTCCCGTCACATGCCAGTAGGGGGCATGCAGGAGACAGCCAATGGATGTCTCTGCATCTCCCCCCCTCTCTCAAATCTATTTAAAAAATATTTTTAAAAATAAGTGCAAATGGCCCTTAACATATTAAAACCTACTTAAATTAACCCATAATAATAGAGGCCCATATCAAAACTACACTGAGGTACCACCACCCCACCACCACTACCAGCCCTACTCATCAGATTGGCAAAAAGCCAAAAGTTTGCCAATTCTAGTTTGATACAATCCCAAGGAGGGGAAATGGCAATGACCCAGAAATTCCACTACTTCACTTTTCATTCCATTGTTATTTGAGGAAGCAACCCAAATACCCATAATAGGCATTTATTGAATAAACTAGAGTACATCTACACAATAGAATAATATACAGCTTAAAAAAACAATGAGGAAGATCTCTCTATGATGCTATGGAGTGATCTTCAAGATATATTAAGTGAAAAAAGTAAGGTGGAAAAAGCATGTGTAGTATGCCATTATCTAATAAAGGAGTGTTAATATGAATACATAGCTGTTATTTATATTTTAAATCTTTTTAAATGACATTTACCTCTAGAGAGAGAAGGAACAGAGTGGAGGGAACAAGATAGAAGCTAGATTTCTCTGAATATATCTTTGAGTTTGAAATCATAAATGTTAACATAGTTATAAAATAGAATAAAATTTAAAAATTGTTAATTTCTAAAATTTAGAAGCAAAGTGCAACAGACAAACCTAACTAGTATTGAATGGGTAGCATAACCACACAGATACAAATTATTTCAAGTGATTTTATGACACAATAATTTGTACATCCCTGATGGTTTTAGCCTTAAAACAAAATGAATTTTAACATATCTTAAATTATTTTTAGTAATTCTTGTTACTATTATAACACAGTTATCCTATAATTATTTTTTACAATTGTAGGACATAGCAAATACGTAACTCTCCTACTGTAATTAGGAATAAGATTTTAATGTAAGAAAAATGATTTACAAATATAAAGTTGATAAGATCCTGTAATCTTAAATTTGAACTGAAAATTTAAAATATAAAAATAAAGTTATCTATAATAATAAAAGTGTAATATCCTAATTAGACCAGACGTCCTTCCAGATGACCTTCCGGATGAAGCCCGGGCTGCGAGGGCCAAGGCAGCCACCTCCTTTGCCTCAGGCTGAGCCCCTTACACAAATTTCGTGCATCAGGCCTCTAGTATAAATATAAAAATAAATGTGTTATGTATATAAATAAAGTAAATAAAATCCTGTAATCCTAAGTTTGAATTAAAAAATATCAGTGTCACCTCATGATATACTATATAATTTTTTTAATAAAAGAAGTGCCCTGGCCAGTGTGGTTCAGTAGCGTGTTGGCCTATGAACCAGGAGGTCAGGGTTCAATACCCAATCAGGGCACATGCCTGGGTTGCAGGCTCAGTCCTCTGTGGGGGGCATGCGGGAGACAGCTGATCGATAATTCTCTCTCATTATTGATGTTACTATTTCTCTCTCCCTCTCCCTTCCTCTCTCTGAAATCAATAAAAACATAAAAAATGAAATAATTGTTTTTTAGTTCTATACATTTTCATAAAAGGCCTCAAAACAAAAAAGACCAACGTACTAGTGAATACCTGGCCCCTACACTATAGGCTCTAACTGCCATTTCCCCAGGAAACAGGATTCTTGGAGAACTAGGTGGTATCTTGAACTGGGCAGGAAATACGAAGAGCCTGAACATCTTACCATCCCAGAAAATAAGGAAACTGTCAAAGATTACTAGAGTTGTTTCCAAAGGACTCAAGAGCATCTAAGAATCTGAATAAGCCCCTACTTGGCCAGTTTTGGAAAACTGAATCTGAATAAGTGGCCAGTTTTGGAAAACTGAAGCATCAATAAGAATAATAAATGTGTATCCTGCTACATCGCTGAATTCATGAATTCATAGTTTTTTGATGGAGTCTTTAGGGTTTTTTATGTACAATATGTCATCTGCGAATAAGGACAGTTTTACTTCTTCTTTTCCAATTTGGATGCCTTTTATTTCTTCTTCTTGTCTAATCGCAATGGCTAATACTTCCAGTACTATGTTGAACAGGAGTGGTGAGAGTGGGCATCCCTGTCTTGTTCCTGTTCTTAGGGGAAATGGTTTTAGTTTTTGCCCATTGAGTATGATGTTGGCTGTGGGTTTGTCATATATGGCTTTTATTATGTTGAGGTATGATCCTTCTATTCCCACCTTGCTGAGAGTTTTTATCAAAAATGGGTGTTGGATTTTGTCAAATGCTTTTTCTGCATCAATTGATATGACCATGTGGTTTTTTTCTTTCAATTTGTTTATGTGATGTATCACGTTTATTGATTTGCGGATATTGTACCATCCTTGCATCCCTGGAATAAATCCTACTTGGTCATGGTGTATGATCTTTCTGATGTACTGCTGGATCCGATTTGCTAAGATTTTGTTGAGGATTTTGGCATCTATGTTCATGAGGGATATTGGCCTGTAATTCTCTTTCATTGTGTTGTCTTTACCTGGTTTTGGTATTAGGGTGATGCTGGCTTCATAGAATGAGCTTGGAAGTGTTCCTTCCTCCTGAATTTTTTGTAGTAGTCTGAGGAGGATAGGTTTTAGTTCTTCCTTGAAAGTTTGGTAAAACTCCCCTGAGAAGCCATCTGGTCCTGGGCTTTTGTTTGCTGGAAGCTTTTTGATGACTGCTTCAATTTCTTCCATAGTTATTGGCCTATTGAGATTTTTAGATTCTTCCTGATTGAGTGCTGGAATGTTGTATTTTTCTAGGAATTTGTCCATTTCCTCCAGGTTGTCTAGTTTGTTGGAGTAGAGCTGTCCATAGTATTGTTTAACAATCATTTGTATTTCTGTGGGGTCTGTTGTTATTTCGCCTCTATCGTTTCTGATTTGGTTTATTTGGGTCCTCTCTCTTTGCTTCTTGGTGAGCCTGGCTAGAGGTTTGTCAATCTTGTTTATCCTTTCAAAGAACCAGCTCTTGGTTTCATTGATTTTCTGTATTGTTTTTTTGGTCTCTATGTCATTTATTTCTGCTCTAATCTTTATTATCTCCTTCCTTCTGCTCACTCTGGGGTTTTCTTGTTGCTCTCTTTCTAATTCTTTGAGTTGAAGAGTTAGATGATTTACTACCATTTTTTCTTGTTTTTTGAGATAGGCCTGCAGAGCTATAAACTTCCCTCTCAGGACTGCTTTCATTGTGTCCCATAGGTTTTGGATTGTTGTGTTTTCATTGTCATTAGTGTCCAGGATGTTTTTAATTTCTTCTTTGATGTCATTGGTAACCCAATCAATATTTAATAACATGCTATTCAGCTTCCAAGTGTTTGAGTATTTTGGGTTGTTTTTATTGTAGTTTATTTCTAACATTATGCCATCGTGGTCTGAGAAGAAGCTTTTTATGATTTCAATCTTCTTGAATTTGTGGAGACTTTGCTTGTGACCCAATATGTGGTCTATTTTTGAATATGTCCCATGAGCACCTGAGAGGAATGTATATTCCATGGCTTTGGGGTGAAGTGTTCTGAAGATGTCAATTAAGTCCATCTGATCTAGTGAGTCATTTAGGATTGCTGTTTCTTTGCTGATTGTTTGTCTAGCGGGCTTATCCAGTGGTGTCAGTGGTGTATTAAAGTCCCCTACTATGATTGTATTGTTGTCGATCTCTCCTTTGATATCTTCCAGGAGTTTTTTTATGAATTTGGGTGCTCCTGCATTGGGTGCATATATGTTTACCAGGGTTATATCTTCTTGTTGTATTGATCCCTTTAGTATTATGAAGTGGCCTTCCTTATCTCTGGTTATGGCCTTCACTTTGAGATGTATTTTGTCCGATATAAGTATTGCTACCCCAGCTTTCTTTTCCTTTCCATTTGCGTGAAAGATATTTTTCCATCCCTTCACTTTCAGTCTGTGTGAGTCCCTTCTAATGAGGTGGGTCTCTTGTAGACAGCAGATGTATGGGTCATGTTTTTTTATCCATTCAGCCACTCGATGTCTTTTGGTTGGAGCATTTAGTCCGTTTACATTTAAAGTTATTATTGAAAGGTACTTGTTTGTAGCCATTTCTTTTTTTGTGTGTGTGGCTGTTTTCTTTCTGAGCTTGTTATTTCTTCTTTTTACACCAGTCCCTTTAGCATTTCTTGCATGGCTGGCTTGGTGGTGATAAACTCCCTTAGCCTTTTTTTGTCTGTGAAGCTTCTTATTTCCCCTTCAATTTTGAATGATAGCCTTGCTGGATAGAGTATTCTTGGATTCAGTCCTTTGCTTTGCATCACTTTGTAGATTTCTGTCCATTCTTTTCTGGCCTGATGTGTTTCTGTTGAGAAATCATTTGATAATCTAAAGAAACATATTTCTCTGTCTTTCCCTCTCTCTTCCACTCTCTCTAAAAATTAATGGAAAAATATCCTTGGGTGAGAATTAAAAAGAATAATAAATGCAATGAATTGAAATTCATCCAATTTGTTAAATATTCATGAGTTCATAATGGTAAAAAAATAAAGAAGCTCCTTAAGAGAATCCTAAGGAACCCACTGATTATTCTGAAAATTGGTAAATAAAGGAAAAGAATCAAACCTTTAACCTACCTTTTCTGTAAGAACTGTATTTCAGGGTAACCAAATAGTTGAGGAAAAGTTTTTTGTTGTTTTTTGAGTACTCCAGAAATGAAGTAATAATAAAATTAGAACCCTGCCATTATGTAGCACCTAAAGAAATTATCTAAGGAATCATTATCAATGGGTCCATAAAAATTATAAAGAGAGACAATCAGGTACTATGTATCTCCTGGCAGCATTACACTGCACTACCTATATTCTTGCCCAAAACAATAAAACCTGAATCAGACTGAACTGTAGATCAGACTATAGAAAGTTCAAAGGCAGAGGAACTTGTTAAAAAGCATCATGGGAATAGAATAAAAACTATGGAAAACTCCAAAGGAAAATGACCCAATTTCATCAACAAATAAATTGCAAGGAAAAATATGGCATGGGAGGTAGGGAGCTTTCAATGAGCAGAGATGTAAAAGACATAATAAAAGGCTGTGTGTGCCATTGTTTGGGTTCTGATTCAAACAAACCAACAGTAAAAATTAAATAAAAATATTAGACAATGGGAGGAATTGGGGTAGTTAATATTAAAAAATTATTGTTGGTATTTTAAGGTATGATAATGATATTGTGTTTATATCTTAGTGATGCATACTGAAATAAATATTTGTAGATAAAGTAATACCAGCCATGACCTCCTGGTTCATAGGTCGACACTCAACCACTGAGCCACGCTGGCCAAGCTAATATGCCTCAGTTTTTTCAAAAATGTTGTCATCCTTCACTTTTCCAAACTTCCTTACTATTTAGCATTTATTTGTATACATTTTCCTGTGTTTACTAGTTCATGCTTATAACTTTCTATACTTATATTTAAGTATTGGCATTTGTTTTTTCTCTCTCTTTCCCATTTTGTTATAAATTTTGTGAAGGCAGTTTTTTACTGCCTTTCTAAATATACCCAATGGCTCATCTAATGTTTAATTCATCAGCATATATTTAATGATCACTGGTTATATCTGCAGTGCTAAGCTATGTATAACAGCAATAAGATTTTCAACTGGCAACAATGAACCTGTGACTTGAAAAAGCTTTTTGTGTTACTTTAGATTTACTTTAATGAACTCAAAATAAGTCCAAAATTATTATATTTTTATTATTTAGAAACCAACTTCGATCCAGCAGAATGGGGAAGTAAGGTGGACGACCGCTTCTATAACAACCATGCATTCAAGGTATGGTCCTGTGAAACTAATGGATTTGGTTATTTCTTTTCCCTGTCTCCAAAACAGAGATTATTGGGATCTCCCCAGACTCATATAAATTGTGAGAGGCACCCAAAATATCTTATTAAAGCTTCTTAATTGTAATGTTCTTTCTGATGAGACATTCTTTTCTAAAGTATCTGAATCATACCAGATACATAGTGTAAATTTAAAGATGATCAACAGGAAGAATGTAATCGAAGTTATAGGATAATTAGTCTCATTTATTCAAATTTTATTGGGCATCGGTGCTTAGCAGTAGCAGATGATAAGTATTTGTTGAATTAATGAATATTTCATAAAATAAAACACTATTCGTCCAATTATTTCATTGTCATTGCACTTACAAAAGACTGAATAGAATTAAAGATGGAAATGGTAGATAGAATTTTCTGTATAAAGCTAATCTGTTCAGAGACTAAACCTATCTTCTCTTTACTGGTTCTTAGAACCAGTCTTTCTCCACCAAGGTTCCTTAACATAATTAAGCCTTAAGTGGAAGGCACGCATTTCATGTAAGGAATCAATGTCTCTCCTTTGTATCAAGAATGTTTCATCATTTCACCATAGTTAATGCATCATTTTTAAGAGAATTGAGACAATAATTACTCAAAATATTCTGTGTTCTGTGGGCCAGATAAGAAATTCTGGTTGAGAAAGGCTGTGTGGCATACAGCATTATTGGCATCAACTAAGAACTTGGTAGAAATTCAGTCTAGGGCCCTACCCCAGGTCTACAAATCAGAAGCTGAATTTTAACAAGATCCCCAAAGGTAAAATGTAGGTACATTAAAGTCTGAGAACGCACTACTCTAGACGGCTGTGATAAACCATTAGCCACAAAGCACCCACACATATTTGAATTAAAAGGAATTAACACAGTTCAAGTTTTGATGGTGTTCCACAGTAGATTTGGGGAATTTCCTGGGGAAATATCTGTCACCTATTCCGTGAGTTCAGAAGTGAGTTTCCATCCATTTGTGCCTGCCAGATAAGATAAATGTTCTGTTTATTTCCATTTAACTAGATTCGCTGTGTTCATGCTTTATTGGAATCAAAGGAAAATGTTGAAAATTTTAAAATATTGGTGCCATATCAGCTCTTTCTTCTCTTTTGAATTCTAAAGACTTCATTTGATTAGCCTATTTGTCCTTTCTATTTTATGGATTCAGGAAGCTGTTCCCATAAGTTGGGAATTAGCAATGTCTCTATTTTGGAAAAAGATTCCATAACCATGTAAAAGCAGGCAGAGCTGGCTTCCGCTTTTCTATTTAAATCATCCCCCACAACAAAACTTACTCTTTTGACTTAGATTTAAATCTACAAACTTCATTAAAAAGTCAACTGGATTCCACACTGTGCAACACAGTGACATTTATTTTGTTTCTATTTTAGAAACTATTGGCACCTCTTTTTTATACTTTGCTCAGGATTCATTACAGCATCCCATCAACCTTTAGTATAAGACAATGGTTTGTTTTGAATATAAAACAATGTCACATACTTTCCAAAAGCAAACATTTTTTTACCAGTTCCTTCATCTTTAATACTTATGCATATTCCCTTGAGAGTTTTCATTTATTTATTCTTTTTCCACCCATTTTCCTTGTTAAAAATCAGTATGTATTTAATTACCACTTCTTCTCAATAACTTAAAGTAATATTTAATTACCTTTAAGCAGCTTGATCCAAGACTACTATTTTTTGAAACATTGCGTATTTGGTCCTCTCCCCTCTCTCTCCAGGAGCAAGAACCAGCTGAGAAAGAAAATTCTCAGGCATCTGAGAAAGTGGAGACACCAGTCACAGCCTTAGTAAGTTCAATTTTCCATGCACTACAGAAGAGAACATCACTCAATTTATAATCATACTCTAAATATGAATCTAGTCTGTTATCCATGTTAAAATTGTGATTTTGCTTTCTAGATAACTAACATCAGTAATAAACTAACTGGCGGGTCATTTTTAGGCATGCCTCTTATAAAGAAAAATTCATTCTTCCCTTTAAAAATAAAATCTTATTTCCCAAGATTATCAACAGATGGAAAAATCTCCTCAAGGGGAAGAGCAGGCAGAACTCACCAGCCTCATGCTTGACCCTTCAGATTCACTTTCCAATTTGGGAGCTTTTCGCTCAGTGATGATGTTACCACCACACAGTGGCAAAGGTTCCGAGATGACAAAGCAAACTCACAGGGAATTATGCAACCAAATGAAATGGCTTTACGCAAGCAACGTGTCTTACCTTCCATGCATTGCCCTCTACAAAAACACTTCCTGCCTGACACCCACATCTAAGGAGGAGACCTGGGTAGATACCATATGAGTCCTGTATTTCCTGGTGCGCTAGGGCCAGTTCTCAGCTTTCAGGAGAGGGTGTGTACAGCTCTCCACAACTCTGTGCTTGGTAATGTCACTTTGGTAGCTTGAAATCAGCCATAGAAGGAATATTAAGACCATGACAAATGGAATGAATCAGGACTTTTTTTCCTGGAGAGCCAGTTTTTCAGCATTTACCAGCATATCACTTTCTATAATTTTCATAGCCCAGACGCAAGAGGACCAAGCCTAGTGAGAAAGAAGCGCTCACTCTCCCCAATGTTGAAGGCCAGGCTTTTGAGTTCCTTTTCATGTCCCAGTTGGTTACCCAGTAATTGACACCTAAAATGGACACCCCCCCCCCTCAAGGAATGCCTTACTTCCTGCCCACTGGGGCATGACTTTTCCCTATAACCTTTATAAATTATTCCAGAATTATATCAGGACAACTTAGCCTAACATTGGCTCAGGATGCAGTGGGAGGGCGGGAAAGAAGGAAGGGAGTTTTGTTTTGTTTACATCTTCACTAGGTGCCCTTTCACAGCTTTTCATGAGTTTGAGCTGAGATCCCATTGATTTCCAACTTCAGGATAATTTACTTGTCCATATTGAGCCATCATCTCAGAGGACTTTATACCATTTTGTTTGCATTTAAAACTTTAAGAGCCCTAGCTGGTGTGGTTCAGTGGTTGGAGCGTCCACCTGTGCACTGAAGGTCACAGGTTCAATTCCTGGTCAGGGGCACATAACCTGGGTTGCAGGTTTAATCCCCAGCCCCCGTGTGGGAGGCAACCAATCAATGTGTCTCTCTTACATTAATGTCTCTCTCTCTCTCTCTCTCTCTCTCTCTCTCTCTCTCTTTCTCCCCCCCTTCCCCGTCCCTCCTTCCTCCCGTCCTTCTTTCCCCCTCCCTCTCACTCTCTCTAAAAGTCTAAAAGTCAATGGAAAAAATAGTCTGGAGTGAGGATTAACAACAAAAATAAGAGCTAGCTTTGCCTCATTATTGTATAGAGGGAGAGGAGAGGTAAACAACCCAGAGGTCTGTCAATAGGAGGCTGAGTAAATAAGTCAGCGCCCACCAATACAATGTAATACAATGGCGTTATGCGAAAAAAAGAATGAGCAGAATTATATCCTGAATAATAACATAGCTATGTTGTTAGATGAAAAAGTAGTAACAGAGCATTGTGAATAGCATAAGCTCATCTTTAAAACAAAAAGGCATACATGTACCCATATGAATACTTTGTCTATTGGTAAACTTTGGAAGAATATATACACTCAACCATAATAATAGTCACCTCTTAGGGGTAGGATTTGGGAAAGGGGAGAAAACTTTCACTACCAGTGATAAGTTTTGAATGTGTGTATCACTTTTATAATTTAAAATATCAAAACCTATTGAATTATACACTTAAGATCTATGCATTTCACTGTCTGTAAATTACACCTAAACTTAATAAACAAGCAAACCAAAAGCTAGATACAAAAGTTAAATCAGCCCTAGCCAGTTTGGCTCAGTGGATAGAGCTTGTGGTCCAAAGGGTCCCAGGTTCGATTCCAGTCAAGGACATGTACCTTGGTTGCGGGCTCTTCCCCTGGTCGGGGTGGGTGCAGGAGGCAACCAATCAATGTGTTTTCTCTTACATAAATGTTTCTCTCTGTCTTTCCCTCTCTTTTCTACTCTCCCTAAAAATCAATGAAGAAATATCCTCCGTTGAGGATTAACAAAAAACAACAACAACAAAAACACACCCACAAAAGTTAAACCAATCATACTGAAACTGACATTATTGGACTAAGTAGGTTTCTCTCTGGAACTCAAAATGTGTGCTTTTGGTTAGCTAGTTATTGAGAAATTAAGAAATTAACACTAATTCATCTTATGTAATCATGATTATTTTGAAACAGCACATTTGCTATTCTTCTTGACATTTTTACCATGCTTCAAGGATTCTAACTTACCCCCCCCCACCCTGCCCAAAAATGTTATTGCTCAGGAAACTGTTAAATAGGAGCTATTTTGGAGGGAAAACGTTGGCAACCATGATTTAATGTAGAGACATATTAAAGAATGACAAAACACAATGCCTTCTATTTTGGCATTTATCATTTGGTACATAGACAACGTGACAATATATATATTTATATAAAATTCCCTCAGGAAACAACATATCTCGATGGTTACATCCCTAAATTGGTTAAATGTATGCACTATTTTTTGTATGCATTCTTTTTTATGGCATCAAAATACTGTATGGGGCCCTGGATGGTATTGCTCGGTTGGTTGGGAGTTGTCCTGTGCACCAAAAGTTTGCCGGTTTGATTCCCAGTCAGGGCATGTGCCTGGGTAGAAGGTTCAATCCCTGGTAGGGGACATACAGGAGGCAGCCAATCCACGTTCCACTCTCATATCAATATTTCTCTCTCTCTCCCTCTCCCTTCTCCCTTCTCTGAAAATAAAAAAATATATATTTTTTTAAAATAAAATTTAAAAGTGAAAAATCTTTAAAAAATACTGTATGGGATGTTTATAAAGTCTCTTTTTCTCCTTTCCCTGAAGGACTCTTCAGATGAAAATAAGGAAAAAGAGGAGCTGGCTGCTGTCAAAATCCAAGCACTGTTCCGGGGACACTTAGCCAGAGAGGAGGTGAAGAAAATGAAACAAGAGGAGCTTGAAGAGAAAACACAGGAAGACAACTGAGGAGACTGGTTTTGCCACCCCAGAAAACATGAAAAAACAATTCAAATCCATCAACCATGTTGTGATTGTCGTTTTTTCTTAGCAAGGGAGATTCGATGTAGTGGAGTAACACTGGCTGCTGTTGTGAAAATCTGTCATCAGCGTTGTTTAATAAACATGCCATTGAACACATGCCTCGTGAAGATTTCCCTGAGATCATAAGTCTTATTTATACTTCTCCGAGTCTATGTATAGAGACCCTTGGATTTAGAGCTGGAGTGTGTGCGTTTTCAGAGATCTCAGAGGTTATGTGGTCTAACCATTATCTAATGAACAAGTCCTCTCTACCACAACCCGGACCGTGGTCTTTTCGCTCCTGTTTCACGCATAGCGATAGAGAATCTCACTGCCTTTCAAGGGCAGTCCAGTTAATTTTAGAATAACTTGAATTATTAGAAGATAAGCTGAGTCAAAAATCTGCCTCCTTGTAAGTTTTCATCTGGCATGCCTGCATTCAGTCATTCATTAAAAACTGTATTGAGCAGAATTCATGTGCTGGGGTTTGGTAGTGAATAGCTGTTCTTACATTTATGCAGCTGACAGTTTTTATTATCTTGCTCTCCAGAACGACACAATAAAACTCTGTTCTTACATTTATGATGCAGCTGACAGTTTTTTATTATCTTGCTCTCCAGAACGACACAATAAAACTAATGCATCATATTTGAAAAAAATGAAAGCTATCATAACTTCATAAAAAATATTTTTATTGATTTCAGAGAGGAAGGGAGAGGGAGAGAGATACATCAAAGATGAGAGAGAATTATTGATCGGCTGCTTCCTGCCATGCCCCCTACTAGGGATCAAGCCCACAACCCGGGCATGTGCCCTGACTGCGAATCGAACCGTGACCTGGTGCATAGGTTGACACTCAACCACCGAGCCACGCCAGCCGGGCCTCCCACATTTCTTTAATGTAGAAATGGTAATACCTTCATCACAAAATCACAAACTTCGGCAAACCAAGCCTGGTGCCTTATTTTTAGAAAGTTCAATGTCTCCTTTTTGAGGCCTCCCCACTCCTGAATATTCAAGAAACTGCCAGGCTCGTGTCTTACACCAAAAGATACAGTTCCTTTCCCAAAAGAAAATGGAGAGAAAGTAGACTCTTCCCATACAATGCTGTTGCCGTCTACCACAAAGATGCAGCCTCGTCAGGCAGACCAACGTGGTGTCCTGCTGGTTTGGATTCCTGTCTGCACTACATTGAACGTCCCAGGCTTGGTTCTAGCATTATACCTCTCTTAGTTCACAGTCACACCGCCATTGGTCCCCAAAGCTCACTAACATGCTGGTGGCTCGTCCTTGAGTTTCTAAAACCAGCCATAGGGTATGCATAACGAGTGGTCTCCCACAAACTCCCAGATCTCTGCCTTAAGCTCAGACTTTCTCTTTCTGCAAAGCAGTGTTTTTTCAGGTGCCCTGTAGCCCTTCCCTGTCACGGAGCCCTTTACAGGCTCCACAACAGACGTTTACCCACACGATTGCCACTGAAACACAGGTGGCGTATACCACTGCTCTCAGGATTGTGGCATTCACTCTCCACTCTTCACTCACCTCCGGACAGCCTCCCCGCTTCCAGGGTCTTACTAGCACTTACGTGCTAGCTAAACACAAGTCTCTAATATCCACTGGACCCCTTCCTTCCATCCTTAACGCCCCTCTCCCAGACTTGGAGGAAAAAAACCCAGCTGCTCATTCCTATGGCATTCAAAGAACCAGCCTCCAACCCCATTTCTTCTCAAAGCCATCCTGCTTGGGGGATTATCAATGGGACCCAGAATTTCTGTAATGCAAAGACTTAGCTTCCTAGTCCTGAAAAGCAGACCAGAAGAAAAAGGACTTTTTCCCCTAGTGAGTATATACTCAGCGGAAGGGGGGAAGGGGAATAAACCAGTTAACTTATGCAATCATTCTGTTATACCTGTAAAGTGATTAACACTGTGCTTTCCAACACACACACACACACACACACACACACACACACTTCAAGGTAGTGACCTAATGGTAGTGATGTTTTTGGTGAAGGAGGAATAGGAAGAGGAGAAGGTAGGGAGGCATGAATGTGGTTTTATAACAACACATAGGAATAACACTCTTGGGGGGTTGGTTTTTTTAAAATATGTTTTTTATTTACTTTAGAGAGAGGAAGGGGGAGGGGGAGAGAGAAATGTTGATGAGAGAATAACATCAACATTGATCCTGCACACCCCCCACTGGGAATCGAGCCTACAATCCGGAAAATGACCATTCTATTCTTCGATTTGCTCAAGCCAAAAAGGTAGAATTCATCCTCGCCTCCTCTCTTTCTCTCACACCGCATTTACAATTTATCGGCAAGACCTGCAGGCTCTATCTATATAACACACCCAGAATCAGACCTCTTCTATTGCTACTACCCTGGTGGTAGTTCCCACCATCTCCTTCGAGATTTATTGCAATTACCTCTGTTTTGGTCGTTCAGTCATTGCCACATTAATGCTGCACAGTGATGTATTTTTCTCAGGGGTTTGTGGATCAGAAGCACTTTAGCTGGAGCTAGGCTGGACTCCAGACCTAAGATTAGGTTCAGGTTTAAGCTGCTCTAAGCTGAGGATCTGTGGGTTGGCTGGGGAAGGTCTGCTTCAGGCTGTGAGTCCAAGGGTAAATTATAGTATCTCTATGGCATGTGTCCTATTTGAGCCCATGCTGAAAGGGCTACCCAAGGCATGCTGTTCTCATGGTGGTCACAGAAGCACAAGCAGGAAAAGCCAAAATGGAAGAATATTTCAAGCTTTTACTCATAATACTTCCATTGACAGTTCATTCACCAAAGAAAGTCATTTGACCAAGCCCAAAGTCAAGAGGTGAGTAATACACTGCTCACTGTGCAATCATAGCAACGACCTCACATGCCCATAATGCTACTAGAAGTTAGTGAAAATTTGTGAAGAACCAGTAATTCAACTGAGCGCAGTTTGCTCTTCCTTTTCAGGTGCAAAATACATTCACTCCTTTCCCAAGACCCCTGAAAGGTCCACCAAATCCTTGAAATGCAGGATATACATTAGATCCAGATATGGCTGTTCTTGATGTCCTGCTGTCCTTCTGCCTTTAAACACAACATCATTCCCTTTTGCTGTTGTTCTCAAACCAACTAAACAGTGACTTTCCTAATCTCTCCATAAAATTCGCCCAGTAGTTTCTCTTGATGCCTCATAGCAACTTGAGTTTTCTAACATTTGGAAGCTTTTCACCAGGAAACACATTTTCTTAAAACTGTGGGCTTTCTTCCTGTAAAATCATTCCCATGTTCTTGCTTACTGGGAAGGAGAGGAGGCCATACAGGAGCCAGGTACTAATTTCCTACATGCAGCTCTCTTGGCCTGAGGATATGTCTAAAGAGCACGTTACACGCATAGGACTAGGGTTTTCATTTGGGTTTTCATTTTTAGTCCTATTTTCCTCTCCCTGATCAAATATTAAAATGAGAGAGATCATGGTCACTTAGCTACCACTTTGGGCCCAACATCAGATTTTTCTGGGGTGGCCATATGTATCTGTAATAAACATATAACAATGACCCATTCTGTACCAATTTGTGATGTGGATAAACTCATTTGCAAGCTGAAGTGCTTTTGACAAATATAGCCACTGGGAGTGACATTTATGCCTGGGAGGCTCTCGGAAGAGACCAAACAGGCAAAACACAATACTTCAGAATGTGACCTTATTTTTGTGAATGAGATTTTCTTGGGAATAAGCAGTATTTTTTGTGTGTAGAGCCAAAAATAAAAGCCTGCTGGGTGGTGACGTTATTGTAACTAACATCTTACGCGTCATCACACGCATTACTAGTCGCCCTAGCAAAGAATTATCAACATTCCAAGACCAAGAGGTCAGCATGGGAAGTGTATAAACACACTATCCTTAAAGGTCTGCCGTTACTCTATCCCCGAAGACACCTGTCTCAGAGGTTTCTGACCAAGCATTTAATATTTTATCACTAAAACGTAGGGCTCAGTTTGATAAACCAGATATTAAACCAATTTTGAAAGGTATCAGGAAAACTTGTTTATTTGAAATCCTGAAACAATAGAAAATATGCTTGCAGTGCTATCCCAATAATGAGTTTAGAATCCCTTGCTTTTATTTATTTATTTTTATAAAAAATATATTTTTAGTGATTTAAGAGAGGAAGATAGAAACATCAATGATGAGAGAGAATCATTGATTGGCTGCCTCCTGCGTGGCCCTTACTGGGGATCGAGCCTGCAACCTGGGCATGTGTCCTGACCAGGAATCAAACCATGACCTCCTGGTTCATAGGACGCTCAACCACTGAGCCATGCTGGCTGCAAGCTAGAGTCCTTTGCTTTTAGATTGCTTGGGTAGTGTCATGAAGGCTGTGGTGTGCTGCCCAGATCTGCCCTCTTTTTCAGAACTAAAGGCTGCACCCTTTCTAGGAATTGCCTTCAGCATTAGGGAGTGGGTCATCTTGGGTTTTACCCTCCCTGGGGGCAGCTTGTATCTAAGGACAAGTCACTGCTGTGGTAAAAGGGTTTGGCCCCTTGCCTCAAATTGAGACAGCTCTACTCTCAGCCATAGGATTTATTACAGTTCAACTTCACCCTCTATCCAGTCCTGCTTCCCTACTATCCTTATATGTATTGTTCCTGAATGCACTCTCCAAAAAACCACCTCTACTCAAACTCTTCAAACCATTGGTCTCAAAAACCATTCCCAGCAACCTGACCTATGACAGGTAAATTGAAAATCTCTGACATACCTGCACATTTAAAAACTCTTTGCTTCCTCTAATATCATCTATCCAAAAACTCAGTGATGGGCATACCTGCTGGTCAGGGGCTAATTTATAATAAATATATATATATATTTCTATTTCTTCTCTAATTGAATTATAATTACCAAAATTCCAAATAGTAATACTATGTACTGAACGGTGTCTCCAAAATTCATATATTGAAGCCCTAACAGTTAATGTGATGGCATTTGGATATGAGATCTTTGGGAGATGATTAGGTTTAGATGAGGTAATGAGGGTGGGGTCTTCATGATAGAATTAGTGCCCTTTTAAAAAGAGACACCAGAAATTCCCTCTCCCCGCCATCTCTCCTTTCCCCCATTCTACTAGAATCAAGAGCTAATGGTAAGGGCTAAGGGTTAATTGATGATCAAATATTAAAATGAGAGAAATAATGATCACTTAGCTGCCACTTTGGTCTAATATCAGATTTTTCTGGGGTAGCCATTTCCTGACTATTCAGTATCACTTCCACCTTCTCCCTTTCTACTAGTACCTAGCTTTTATTTTTGGTTTCTACCCTTTGTAAACATAGACCAAGAGTTGACACAGCTCTAGAGATACAGTGGGGCCTTGACTTACGAGTTTAATTCCTTCTGAGACCGAGCTTGTTAAGGAGCTCGTTAACTCAAATTACTCTATCAACTCAATGCAAAAAATCGGCGGAGAGACAGCTGGTATCTCAAAAAACTCGTTAGTCGGGACACTCGTAAGTCAAGGCCCCACTGTAAGTACAAATTAGATGAACCCAATCAGCACTTTCCAACCCTCAGCAGGCCCTCATTGTTTCAGAACCAGATGGATGATGTAGGCTCATCTAATTAAGAGAAAAACTCTCAACCAGTGGTGATGTCACACCCGTCCCCCAAAAGACATTTGGAAATGGCTGGAGGCACTTTGGGTTGTTACAACTCAGGGTGGGAAGGGGGGGTGTTCTTGATAGCTAATGAATAGAGCCAGGGATGCTTCTTAACATCCTGCGATGCTCAGGACAGACCCTCTCCCTCAAGAAAGAATTATTCAGCCCAAATGTCACCAGTGTCAGGTTGAGAAACCCAGAATTAGGCATCAAAAAGTCATGTGGCTGCAAGGGAGGACAAGCTTTACAATAAAGCTGACCCAGCAGGAAGTGAGGCAAAAAGACAGATACTGTATCTATTCCTTTAGTGAGTATGTCAGTGATCTGCTGAATCAAAACTGAAGCCCAAGGATTTTCCACTTGTGTGAGCCAATTAGTTTCTTTAATTTTTTTAAATCCTCACCTGAGGATAGGTTTATTGGTGTGTATTTTTGAGAGAGAGAGAGAGAGAGAGAGAGAGAGAGAGAGAGAGAGAGAGAGAGAGAGAGAAACACAGAATGGTTGCCTCCCAATCACGTCCCGACCAAGAATCAAACCCGAAACCTTTGGTGTACTGACGATGCTCCAACCAAGCCACCTGGCTAGGACTCCCTTTACTTTTTAATAGTTCTCAGCTGTAACTGATATTCTTCTAAACTTGTGAGTGCTGCGTTAAAGAATGAGCGACCACAGATATGAAGAACAAGGAGAAAAGAGGACACAGATAGTGACTAGAATGAGCAGCAGCTAGAGCTGGAGATGCGGAGAAAGAAAAGGAGTTGGGAGTTACTGGAATTAACATTGTAGAAAATGAAAGATGTATATAAATCATGACCCTTTCTTCCAGGGAACGTAGACTTTCATCAAGAAGATAAGACATACATTTGCAAAAAGAGTGCAGGGAAGATGAGAAAGGATTTTAAAAATATAACACACACACACAAAAAAAACACAGACCATAAAAGAAACATCTGATACGTATGATCACATTAAAATTTAAAACTTGCATGTATCAAAAACACCATAAGCAAAGTGAAAAACACAGCACAGAGTGAGAGAAGGTATTTGCAATTCAAAATGCATAAAATTAACAAAGGATTAGTATTCAGAATATAACTCCTACTCGGTACAAAAACTTTGCATGGGAATGATAAACACTAAATTTATGATAGTGATTACTGTGGGAGGAATGGAGAAGAGAGAGAATTGGAGAAGGGGGCCAAAAGGGTATCAAGTATATGTATGTGTTTTATTTCTTTTTTTAAGAAATTTCTTTTTTAAGAAACAAGGCGATGAATGAAGACAAGACAATGTTATGGGGCTGGGTGGTAGGAACATGAAGATTTTTTAATATCGTCCTCTGTTCTTATCTATATGGTTCATAAAACTTTTTAATGAATTCCAGCAAATCATTAAGAAGACAAAAATAGAAAAATAGGCAAAAAATATGAGCAGGAGAGGAAACCTGAGTTCAATAAGCATATATAAAAAAAGAAGTTCAGCCTCTCCCATAAGAAAAATGTAAATTAAACAATAGTGAGACACACGTTCTCATTTAAAGGTTTGACAATGCTAAGTGGATGATATGCAACAACTGGAACTCACTTATACTCTTTTTGGGAATGGATGTAAATTGGCTCAAGAGCTAATAAACTTGTTGACCATAAGCATACCTGTTAGTGTTTAAGAAGGTCATTATGTAATACCCCTCTCTTCCCAACTCAAATTTTGAACCAATTGAGGGAAACCAAGGAGGAAAATTAGGATCAAAAGATAGTATTTAGCCCTAACCGGTTTGGCTCAGTGGATAGAGCGTCGGCCTGCGGACTGAAAGGTCCCAGGTTCAATTCCGGTCAAGGGCATGTACCTTGGTTGCGGGCACATCCCCAGTAGGAGGTGTGCAGGAGGCAGCTGATTGATGTTTCTCTCTCATCGATGTTTCCAACTCTCTATCCCTCTCCCTTCCTCTCTGTAAAAAATCAATAAAATATATTTTAAAAATTTTTTTAAAAAAGATGGTATTTAGAAACAGAACATTCAGGCTACAACTGAATTTGATCAGTAATTAATATCGCTCAGAAATAGTGAGACTATCTCCCACATATAAATACAATTGCTATTGGACCTTGTGTCTTCTCATTGGAGAATGAAAATGATTTTGTAAGAAGATAGAAACATAGAGTTGATTTTTGTTGTTGTGTGGAAGTTCAACTATGTCTAGTAGGGGGGGCACATGAATTTGAGTAGCCGAAAGGGTAGACTATACCATTAAGCTATTGTCCCTCAGCCTCAAGCCCACCTTCCAGTTGGCGTTGTGATGCTGGGATTGGGCTCTGAACACCACATTTCTCCTTGGCCAGCTGGATCTCTTGGGGGCTCTGACAAAGGGGGCCAGAGGGAGGGACCGAAAGCCTGGAGCAGGAGGATGGCACATGCTCCTTTCTGTTCAACTTCCTCTTGGTTTCCTCCGCCTGTTGGTTCCACTTAACATTGCTTCTTCCTCACTCCAGAGCCGTTCAGTCCAGAAGCAGCTTTCCAGTCCAGCTTTTCCACACTCCCAGCCAGCCTCGCCTCCCCACCATCCCTCAGAGGCACCAGCTGGAGTCTCAGCTTTGGGGGCCCTTTCACTACATTTCTAAGTTTTAGTAACTCCAACTCCTCTTTGTTCCTCCAGGCACAGGAGTGGTATCTGCGTCCTACAGTGTCTATCTCTGAAATAGCTGAGTTTTCTTTTAGCTTTTTCAGTCACCATGTTAACAATTCTTTTTTGTGTTATTAGTCCTCACTTTATTTTTAGAGAGAGGAAGAGAGGGGAAAAGACAGAGAGAGAAAGAAAGAGAGAGAGAGAGAGAGAGAGAGAGAGAGAGAAACATTGAGATGAGAGAGACACATCTATCAGTTGCCTCCTGCAACCAGGCCCTGACCAGGGCTGGGGATCGAGCCTACAACCAAGGTACATTCTCTTGACTGGAATCAAACCTGAGACCCTTTCATCCGGGGGCAGAGGGTCTATCCATTGAGCCAAACTGGCTAGGGCAACAATTCTTTATATTAAATTCTACCTATTAAAATAAATTTTCTGTCCCCTGATTAGATGGTGACAAATTCAGATGGGAATCAAAATAGATTTCTTTCTGTTCTTTCTTTCTTTCTTTTTTTTTTTTACTTAGAAGGGTGGATTGGAGACTTCTGGATTAAGATGAAAGACTGAACATATGCTTCTAATTCTGTATCTTCCAGCAACTCCATTAAGACAACAAAAAATGATTTTTAAAAATTAAGTGCATCAGGAATTGAGACAAAATCAACAAGTTTGGAAAGCTGTTAACCAGATTCAGCAGAACTCAGAGAACCAAATCCCAAACCCAAAGTGAGGAAGGCTGAGAACCAAATCAATTTGCACCACAAAAGTCACACAGGCACAGGAACAGGCAGTATCAGTATCGTTAGCACTGGAACTACAGATATTAAGGAGGGAGGCTAAATAAAAGAAAACTGGGTAAAAGCTGAGAGGCACTGAGATCCTTAGATTCACTTTTCATCTCTTGCCATTGGGAACCCTGCCCCACATCCTCATCCTAGCAGAATCCTGGAGGTTGAAGTCTAGAACAAACAGAATAGCCTGTAGACTAGAAGTGAATAGGTCCATTTGAGGACAGAGGCACCATCCCAAAAGAGAGTAAGAGTGACCATGGTACATACTACTGAACCGTGAGTCAGACACTTCCAGGCCCCTTTACCTGTCATCCCCTGAGCTTGGGCAGAAAATCCTAACCTTCCAAACGAGAGATTACAAAGTTCTTCTCTGAAGAATCTGACCTACAGCACTGACATGGGGGCTTCTCAGCAAACAGCCCATCAAGTTGTTGGCAGCAGGAACAGCACCAGGTGTGAGGCTGGTGGGGTCAGACTGGACCTGGGTTCAGCAACCTCAGTACTTGAGTTCTGGCTAGAAAAGAATTCAGAGCCCAGACTCAAACTATAAGAGAACATATTTATAAAATCACAGAGGTGAAAGAAGTAATCCATAGAAGAAATGGGCTTAGGAAACAAGTTATAGAGGTAAAGGAAGGGCCCTTGGAATTTAAAAGTGAGGAAGGTCAAGGTGACAGGCCTGGGGGGAGGGGGAGGGAAGAAGGAGGGGAAAGGCTCCTGAAGGGAGACTGAACTGGGTCCTCCATCCTAAGGGTTTTAAGGGTGAGATTTGAGGGGCAGTCCCAGGGGAAGATCTCAATAGAATATTCAGCAGCTTTCCAGGTGTGGCCTTTCAGGGTCAGAGTCTCCATTGATTGGTTAGTTGGGGCATATGCCTTGATGAGGAATTGAACCATGACCTCCTGGTTCCTAGGTGGATGCTCAACCACTGAGCCACTCCGGCCAGCCAGGCTAGGGCAACTTTTTTAACAGCCTGCCTCAAGGTTCTCCCTTGCCTTCTAGATTTGCTAATAAGAGAGCAAGGGGTGTTGTTTATTCCCCTTGCTTCCCTCCTTGGATTCTATGGGCTGTCTATCCCTCTACCAAAGGCCATAGCTTTTGTCAAACATCCTCTCTTATAAGCTACTCTCCTAATTCTAGTAACTTCTTCCTCCCCTTGATCCTGTAAGCTTACCATCAACATCTTCAAGGTTCTGCCCCATCTCTCACTGGCTTGTATTTATGCTAGTGTATAGCTAGTTATTGATACACTAATACTGCATATCCACCACTCCAAGGTCTAATATCTTTTTAAAAAACATATTTTATTGATTTTTTTTTTACAGAGAGGAAGGGAAAGGGATAGAGAGTTAGAAACATCCATGAGAGAGAATCATTGATCGGCTGCCTCCTGCACACCCCCTACTGGGGATGCGCCTGCAACCTAGGTACATGCCCTTGACCGGAATCGAACCTGGGATCCTTCAGTCTGCAGGCTGACGCTCTATCCACTGAGCCAAACCGGTTAGAGCTAAGGTCTAATGTCTTAAAGCAACCACTTGTTTTCCTAGATCTGCAGGTCAGCTAGAACTTGGCTGATTTAGGCTGGACTCAGTTGGGCATCTTTGCTTCATGCTTTGGTAGCTAGAACAGCTATACTTCTCACTGTGTGTCTATGGAGTAGTTGGAGCAACTCTGTTCTACGTGTCTCTCATCCTCCTTGGACCAGTAGGTAGGTATGTTTCTCTCATGGTGGTGGCAGAGGCTCACGAGAGCAAACAAAAACATGTGCTTCTTCTTTAGGCCTAAGCTTGGAACTGGCATACTCTCACTTCTACCCACATGACATTGGCCAAAAGTCATGTGACCAAGCCCAAAGATGAGAGGCAAGGACGGACACTTCATCCATAATGAGGATGTGAAAAGGTATGGATAGAGATAGGTATGAAGAATTGAACCCAATTTTTCAACCTACCAGCCCTGCCTTCGTCTTTATAAATAGTTTCTTTATTAAAGCCACCTCAATTACATTATTTGAGTGTATTAGGTGTTGCCTTCCAGGCTCTAGACTGATGTAATAATAGGTACCAGAAAGGGCTCCAGTAAACAGGCCCCAAAATAGGATTCTGATATTCTATTGCTCTCATATTTAAGAATGCACAACTGGCCTCCTTACCAGGAGGAAATGGGATACTGGTCGTCCATGGCATTCACTGTGACTCAGCTTATTATTGGTGGCGACAAGGAATAAAGTGACTGTTGTACTTAGTCATCATGGTGACAATAGTGATTATAAAGACTGTGGAGTTACCTGGCTGCTTCTGATGGCTCCAAAGAGAGTAAACAGAGAAAAGAACACATGAGTAACCAACTCAGAACCAGGTGGAAAATCAGAAAGTCTTCACGGTAACTCTGAAGGACTCCTTCTCCTGTAAATCTCTGGATTGATATGGATGTAGAGCAAGTACAGAAAATGATTTTAATGCTCGCCGAGTTGAAAACCTAATTAAATACTCAAATCCTTCAACTTCAGTCTCTTGCAATAAGCTGAGGGGACTGATGGGGGGAAATGGGACACAGAGATCTGGGATGGAAACATTTGTGCAGACACAAATGAGACCACGAACTTGAACGCTCAAATTCTCTTAAATTGCCCTGAATATCCAGCAACCCCATTTCCACACAATGAAAAACCTTTCAATGACTGCGCCAAGGAAATGCTACTCTCCTCTGGACCCACCTCCACTACCCTCATTGCTTCCAGATCCTCAAGGAGAGTTAAATGGCAGCGTCGTTCAGATTGTAAAATACAAGCTCTGGGCCTAGAGGAGATCGGCAATATGTCAAAAGAATTGTAGGACTTTAGTAACTTGTATCAACAGGAGACTGGGGAGTATTTAAGTGGATTCTAAGGTTGTTAAACCAAGAAGAACATAACTTAAGACTTGATTAGCTAATTTTTTTTATATGGGTGTACAACTGGGAATTGGGTTTTAATGTCATGGTTTGAGCACTTGGGGAGTGGTATTAATAGTCAATTATGCTGGACAATCCCAAGAGTAAGCTTCAGCCAGTAGGAGCAAAATGCCAGAACTTCCCTGGCATACTACAGACAGAGAAGTTTAAATGTTGCAGAATGGGAGTGCCAAAATGGGTCTGTTACACAACATCTGCTCGACTGCTGCCCAGGAGGTCCCAGAAGATGCCGTATTCTTTAGGGCATTAAGAAATGAATTGAGATTCTGGATGCAGAAAGGCAACAAACAAGCAGCAGAAAGGAAATAACCCCCCAAATAAAGTTTACTTTGGGGGCGGAAAATGAGTTGAACTCTAATCCTAAAACCTGAAATGCCACCTTGGTTCACTATTCAGAGTTGAAAGTCAAGTAAAAAGATGTAGTTTTCATCCAAGTCCAGTGGGACCATGGATCTACTTCACATATTTGGAAGAGATATACTTAGTCACTGGAAGAGTCTTCATGTCAGTTCCCTTACCCACAGAGTGAGGTCTATTTTGGCCAAGAACTGCTTTACCCCAATACTCTCCCCCACTGCCAAGCTAGTAATCCAATAGCAAACCCACTATCCTGGAGGAATTGCAGAGTTACTACCCCCATTAAAGACTTGAAAAGAGGCAGAGGTGTGAGTCCAACTACATCCCCATTTAACTTCCTGGCTCTTGCAAAAGCCATATGGCCTTGGAGAATGCATGTAGCTTATCACACACTTGCTCAGTGGGGCCATTTGCAGCTGATGATGCATGTGGTAACTTTGCAAAACAACGGGGAGCCCTTGGAAGCTGGTATACAGATATTTGCCTAACAAATTCTCTCCCATTCCCCATATCTATCACCAAAGGTAACCAGAAGCTTTTTGTCTTCCTGAGGCAGGGACAATAGTATCCCTTCACTGTTAATGCTCCTATTCTTTGTCATAACCTTGGAGAAAACTTGATTGTCTTGATATCCGATAGAACAGTGGTCGGCAAACTGCGGCTCGCAAGCCACATGCGGCTCTTTGGCCCCTTGAGTGTGGCTCTTCCACAAAATACCGACTTCTGCACATGGGCCACGAAGTTTCAATCGCACTGTATGTGCGCGCCCGCACGTGGTATTTTGTGGAAGAGCCACACTCAAAGGGCCAAAGAGCCGCATGTGGCTCGCAAGCCGCAGTTTGCTGACCACTGCTATAGAACATCATAGTAGTCCATGACATTGGTACAGTGATAGAAAGCTCAAGGGCATGCCACATCAGTGAAGTTCCTAAGGATCTAATGTCTAGAATATACTCTCTATAGTAAAAGGCAATTGGTTGCATCTACCCACAAAAATAGAGGCACAATGATTGGCAGGACTCTGGATTTAAAGGCAACATGCCACATACAAGCGTGTTGCTTCTACCCATTTATCAGGAAACTCATAATAAGGCTGTCAGTTCGGAGTGAGGGCTAAACAAGAAAAGACTTTGTGCCCTAGCTGGTTTGGCTAAGTGGATAGGGCATCGGCCTGCGGACTGAAGGGTCCTGGGTTCAATTCCAGTCAAGGGCACATGCCTGGGTTGCGGGCTTGATCCCCAGTGGAGGGCGTGCAGGAGGCAGCCAATCGATGATTCTCATCATTGATGTTTCTATCTCTCTCTTTTCCTCTCATTTCCTCTCTAAAATCAATAAAAATAAAAAAAAAATATTAAAGAAAAGGAAAGACTTTGCAATAGGCTGCCGAGTGAGCCATCCTGCCACTTTTAATTGTATAGCACAACGCTGATCGGTGGTAAGTGGATGAGACAGGTGCTGCCTTCTCCAGGAAGATTATTTTGCACAGCTATGGTCCAGGAAAGCTTCTTGGGGGGTGCGGGGGGGGAGGTACGGGGTTATATGCTGGAAAGGAAGAGTGAGTTCCTTCTAGTCCGGGAAATAGCGCATGTGTTTGCATTTAGCTTTGTTTCAAAAATCCCAGTCTCAGGAAGAAGTACCATTCTTAAATTAGAGAGGTCACATGAAGCTCAGAGGTTCCTGTTCTCTGGTGACACAACTGGGATTAGGAACCATCATGGGCTTCTGCTACCCAAGTTCTTCCAAACCGCAGTGTAATCATCTATGTTTTAAAGTAAATCTTTGCCAGCAGCGCCCCCTCCGACCAAAATGGGCATCAGGCGGTGAGACAAAATGGGGAAAGAACGTGAGGTCCCGGGTACATCTGCACAGAGCCGCGGCTATGGCCACTCCTACCTGTTGTATCCAAGGATGATTACGAATTGTGTTTTATTCTATAGCAACAGTCTCCTTCCTAGGAGCAGAGCATGGCTCTCTTAGAGGTGGATTCTCTCCGGACTCGTCCCTAAGGTCGGCACCCAGGAGCCGGAGGGCGGAGAAAGTGGAAAGGGCGCCCCGTCTAGCCTCGCCTTCCCTCTGCCTGCGGGCTGGCACTCGCCCCCATCGCCTGGACCGCGGGGAGCGCCCAGCGAACAGTTAGTGTATCCCCGGTCTCGTTTGGGGACCAGCAGAAAGGAATCGGGACACAGGCTGCAGCCACCCCCACGCCGCCCCTGCTCTCGCCGGGATCGCTCCGGAGAGAAATGGATCAGAACCCCGTCTGCCAGTCGGCGCTGCGATGGCCGGGAGGCGGGAGCGCAGTGAATCCCGCAGAGCCCCCCTTCCTGGCGGAGGTGGGGGCGGAGAGGATCGCTCCGAGAAATGGATCACAACCCCGTCTGCCAGTCGGCGCTGCGATGGCCGGGAGGCGGGAGCGCAGTGAATCCCGCAGAGCCCCCCCCACGCCCCTGCTCTCGCCGGGATCGCTCCGGAGAGAAATGGATCACAACCCCGTCTGCCAGTCGGCGCTGCGATGGCCGGGAGGAGGGAGCGCAGTGAATCCCGCAGAGCCCCCCTTCCTGGCGGAGGTGGGGGCGGAGGTGGG